>NC_090381.1:90043541-90384613 GCF_036365525.1 Heterodontus francisci | reverse complement strand
AAGACACCATATTGGTAAAGGAGTTAAAGCTAGTGCTAGGAACGGCCACCCGGAGGCAGTTTAATAGCTGATTGTCACGTAAAATGCCTGGTAGCGCTCATTAACGAGGCTGCATGGCATTCTGGTGACTAGCACTTGTCTTAATGCCCTCTCCTAACAGCGACCAGCTGTTTGGGGATAAACATGGCATTGATGTGGATTTCAAGCACTACTTATAGGGATACTCACCACTTCATGTTCACTTGCTGCTGCAGCAGTGAAGAGAACCTCTGAAACACATCAGGATACTTTCTGGAACACTTTGTCAAGACTTCACTAACACCCGAGCAACAGTTATTCTGGAAATTCGCTGAGGACTTCACCTAAAAAGAGTAAGAGCTTTTTGGACACCAGAAGAAAGGGAGTGCTTGGTCATGGGCATCTTGGTCAGGAATATGAATGGGAGGAGGACATGATGCCAGGTAGAGCCCCAGCAGCTGCTGCAGGAGAGTGTGACAGGAGGGCAAGATGGATGAAATGGCATCCCTCCACAGTCTAGGTACAGGACACCCCTTCTCCTCCACTAGGACCTCCAGTGCCACGTCCAAGAACCTGTGTAACCTCTCCCTCGGTCCCTGAGCCATCCTGCAACATGCCACTGTGTGTCAGCCAGTACACTCACATCTTCAGTGGAAGGGGATGAGGGGAGTTCCAGGAAAATTGTGTCTAATCAGCACTTGAGTTCAAAACCTGCAGGTTTCTTGTTTAGCCCCTCAAAGCAAGTTCAAATTATGGTATTCAGAAATTAGAAGCAAAATTGTTTGCCTTAGAGAGGTCGCAAAGGGGATTTTACACAAATATTGCACAGTATGCTTTGGGTTCTTATTAATAATATTGGATGAGGCATATCACTTCTGGGACCAGGTTCGAATCCACCTCAGGCTAATGGGATACCAGTCTCCTCTCTCTGCTGTAAGAGGCCAAAGTAAATCACTGGGCAGTATCAACCTAGTTTCCAGCAAGTGTGGGTTCACACATAGTCCACAATGTACTGCACATTGACAGAATTGTCATCCCACCCACATAAGTTAAGGCAATGGGGACTTTGGGACTTGTACAGTGGGTGCTCCTCTGATGCCAGCATTCAGACACGTGGAGGAAGGGAGTTTACTTTGTGCTTATCCAGAGATTACTAAAAACTGACAGAGTGACAGCAGGAGAAAAGCCCAGATGTTCTTCATTTTGATGTACACCTAAAAATATATATTCAGGACCCTTTTCCATGGATAATGTTAAAATGATCAACATCTATTAAATAAAACAGATGACAGTTTCCTCTCCCCTTGGTCAACCTCCTTCTCTTCAGCAAGAATGGCATTACTCCAGTCTGTGATGTTAGTGCCCCAATAGAGTAAATCCCTAAACATCAGCAGCGAACTCTCTTTTTAAACAGTGGTATTGAATGTCAACATACCTTTGTGACCTTGATAATGTTCCTCTCTTTCAGGGGCTGTGTTCCACCTGGCAGCAAAATGTGCCATATGCACAAACACACATACACGCACACGTCAAAATTGCTCGAACATGGTGACAGTGGCTTCTAAAAACAAACTTTTGCTACAATCGAAAATTTCAGAAGTTGTAGTGGCTCCTGAATTGACAAACCGTACCTCAGTCAGTATCGAAAGCTCCAATTCTCCTTACAAACTTAAGAATGAGCTATTTCCAAACTTTTCCCCCACCCCTCCCCTCAGAGTAAACTTACGTTGGTTGCAGTGGGGTCCCAGCCAGCCTGGAGGACAGTGGCACACTCCTGTCACATGATCACATCTGGCACCATTTCTACAGTTGCACATCTGCTGGCAGTCAAAGCCATGAAATCCATCAGGGCATACTGGCAATGAGAAAATACCCATGCGTTAGGGGATTGGTCAGGTTATTAACATTATAAAGTAAAAGACAGTTACAAAATCGACTGCAGGTCTCACCGCCATGGAAATCAGTAGGAAATGACAACAGGCAGTAAACCGACAGAGTCCCTTTAATCAGTTATAACATATGCCATTAGGTGGTGTTTCTGTACAATTCTCAGAGAAAACCAGGTTACATTAGTTATTACAGCTGGGCTGAGTGGATGTGAGAAGTAACAAGACATTTCACAATGATAGTATGCAATTAATGAATTAACTGGAAATACTAAATCTACACAGCCATTCAGCAGCTGGTTAACAGATCCAGATTGATTCTGCCCTCTGTGTGTTGCCTGCCCTTCAGAAGAACAGGACATAACCAAGTGCATGTCCCTCTGAAGAGGGGACACTTTCAAATATTCTGCAACATCTCCAAAGGAAATTCAACTTTGGAACAAAAATAATTAATCATTGTTTAACCAGAGTCACTGACATGTGCCGCGATATGCTAGCTCATATTTTTGAATAAATATCAGGCATATTTAATATTCACTCTTGAATGTAACAATACCAGAGGAATACTAACAAACCAATAGATAGGCAGTTTACGTATGAAATGGGAGAAGTATCACCTGTCAAAATAAGGAGCAGTTTATCCAGAGTAGGATTAACAGCACCTTTTGGAGTGGTTTGGAGTAGCAACAATTGCAATGCCACCTTTCAGAATGAGGAACAGTAGTAACAGAAGTAACAGACTCTTTTAGGATGGAAAACAACAGCAACAGCAGTAATGATCTCCCAACTGTAAAAGTCAGTACAAAGCATGATTTGTTGTATCTGGTCTTTTTTAAATTAAAAGCATCGGGAATCTGCCTTGTTTGTGATATTGACATTGAGATGGGTGTTGCAGAGCTCAGTGCATTCTGGGAACCTGCTGGGTTGGAAACGGTTAATATTAGAAGCTCGAGGAGTTTATACTCAGTGGATGTTGAAAATCATCTGAGGACTGAATGCATATTCTGGATTTCAGAAATTTTTAAAGTATCACAGCATTTGCCTTCTATCATGTGTATTCTACTCATGTATAGCTCAAGATCCATTCAAATACTCAGAAACAAATTTCTACTTTGATTATTAAATACTGTTTCAAATTTCACAAAATGCAGCTCTCCAAAATTGTTCTACAGACAGCCATTATTATTTTAGTGCATTCATTATATGCCTTGTACTCATTATTCTCAGTGTCCACGGGGGGGCGCTGTCTACTGCTTCTCTTACAAAAGTAACATATCCGTCCCAGATTCTACTCTGTCAGTGAAAGAGGGAATATTTCGGTTCAGAGCAGAAATTAAAATTCCATCCACAATTCCTATATTCATTTCTGTTAACTGAACAATTTAGTGACTATATTGTTCCCTACATGTCACGTGGACACCTTCTGAGTTCCAAGAGACATAGAGGCATAGAAGTACAAAAGCAAGGAAGTTATCATGAGCCTTTATAAAACTCTGGTTCGGCCTCAACTGGAATATTGTGTCCAATTCTGGGCACCTCACTTTAGGAAAGGTGTGAAGGCATCGAGAGGGTGCAGAAAAGATTTACAAGAATGGTTCCAGGGATGAGAGACTTCAGTTATGTGGATAGAATGGAGAAGCTGGAGTTGTTCTCCTTAGAGAAGGCTGTGAGGAGATTTGATACATGTGTTCAAAATCATGAGAGGACTGGACAGAGTAGATAGGGAGAATCTGTTTCCATGGGCGTGAGGGTCAAGAACCAGGGGACACCAATTTAAGGTGATTGGCAAAAGAACCAAAGGCGACATGAAGAAAAACTTTTTTTACACAGCGAGTGATTAGAATCTGGAATGTGCTGTCTGAGAGTGTGTTGGAGGCAGATTCAATCATGGCTTTTGAAACTAAAGCATGTTAGGGGTAATAACTCTGTATCATCTGGAAAAGATAATGTACGTAACATAGTAAAACAGCTTAAGGTACTTCACAAGGAGGAACACGACAACAAGTAGGAGTTGAAAGAGTTGAAGAGGATAGTTGGAGATATGGTCAAAGATAGACTTTGAAATCTGGAGAAATGTGGCAATGATGAGAGGTTTAGGAAGAAAATGCAGGAGAGTGCTGACTGAAAGCTGTACCACTGATGGTACAGCAGGGGATGGTTTGGCACTCACTTGACATACAGGAGAATTTGTAACAAGAAAAAACTTGCACGTAAACTGCACCTTTCACAACCTCACAACATTTCAAAATGCTATACAGAATTTACTCACTGCTGAGATGTAGGAAGCATGGCAGCCAAGTTTCTGCACAGCAAGGTCCCACAAACAGCAATGAGATAAATGAGCAGATAATTTATTTTAGTCATGTTGGTTGAGGGACAAATATCGCCACGACACTATGCTGTTCATCGAATAGAATCCACCTGACATGGGAGACAGGGCCTCGGTTCAACACTTCATCCAAAAGACAGCACCTCTAACAGCACAGCTTTCCTACAGCACTGCACTGGAGTGTTAGTCTAGGTTATGTGCTCAGGTCTCATTGTAAATGAGAATAGGAACTTGAAGTCAAGGGCACTGAGGTAGAAGTTGATAGTGGAAGTCACCAAATGATTTGGGGTGGCGTACAAAATCTGTCATTCCATCCCATAGCAGAAAATATTATGAGTATTTCACAGTGAGGCAGCTCCCTGTAACTCAAATCAGTTCATCACCACTCATTTTGTTAACACTGCAGTGCACTGTAACTGGCTTGTACATACATCTCCTGTCATGTAGCTAGAAAGACATGGCTGACCAATTAAAAAAAAATCCCTTCCAGACTGTTCATTGCCAAAGTATTCTACATTTCTGAATGTGTGTTCACTGCCCGTTCCTGTGGATATTTAAGTTCTGGTCATAGAAGTCAATTTCAGGAAGGTGCAGTTCACGTGTTATGTTACTGATCTCTGTTCATCACGCCTGGGTTCCTGTCAATCACAGAGACCAGCATCTAGGGTGAAAAATTCAAAGCTCAAGATCACAGCTTGAGCTTGCAGTGTGTAATACTGCGCTTAATTATATATTGGATTGGGGAACATTACAGGCTACCGTTTTTGCAACAGGGACAGAGGGTAAACTGTAATCCAATTCCTGAGCCAAGCAGGTCCTGAGTATTCCTGGACACTTGTTGATGATTGAACAGTCAACGTGTTCATTACTGGGCTTGGAGAGCCAGATCCATCATTTGGGACTGGGATCCTTCCTATGACTTTCCAGATAACCCCACAGGCCAAATCTTTAATACTAGCTGAATAAGCAGCATGGTGCCCGGGTAAACTGCATCTTTTTACCTAGTTGTTATCAAGCTAAGCAAGATTATTTTGTCCAGTTTCAGATTACTTCCTCATGAGCAAAATTCTGCAACAAAGCTGTTCATAATTAGCTACTAACTGCTGCTAAATTAGCAACCTCTCAGTCCTTGAACATTAGGCACCCAGGGAGAGATTACATTGAATTACATAGAAATTACAACATGGAATTAGACTATTTGACCCAACCAGTCATTATTGGTAATGCAACCATTTCCTTTTGCACTCCACCCCCTTTTGCCTTGCACCATCATCCCTGTTGTTATTTAAGCCCTCACAGTATCATGTGTAACACAGATGTTCCTTATTATCCTTTCCTCCCCTTATCCCTCTTCCCCTGCTTCTGTACTTGCTTAAAACCTGTTATAACTGTCACATGTTCCAGTTCTGATGAAAGGTCATTGACCTGAAACAATTAACTTTATTTCTCTCCTCACGGAAGCTGCCCGACTTGCTGAGTATTTCCAGCATTTTTCTCTTTTCATTTCCGGTTTCCAGCATCTGCACTATTTTGCTTTTGTAAAGAAAAAAAATGTTTGTTTTCCATGCCTCCATGGAAAATTGGGTCCCAGGAGCCATTAGACTTCAGCTGGTTGATATTATCATTTGCCACTGCTAGCAGGAATACCAGATTCCTCCTACTGATGGCACACTATCAATACCAAACTACTTTTACAGAAGCCATAGTTTTGAGCACACTGGTGCTCTAGGTAATATCCTTTACAGGTTAGAATAGAGTGAAGTTGTGACTGGATTAGAGGATGTATTGAAATATATCTAAACGTGTTCGACAAACGGTTCTGATGGAAGGCCACTGTGACCCCCTGTTTCTCTCTCCACAGATGCTGTCTGACTTGCTGAGTATTTCCAGCATCCATATTACGTTGCTTTTGTAAACATGTTATGCCTGATGGCAAGAGGACGGCATTTGTAACAGCAGCCAAAGACAATGGCGTCAGTCATCCCAATGTTTAACCGGAAGAAATTCCGGCTCATCCAAGACTAAATGTTGGACAAGCAGTCAGAAAACACAAAAACAGTAGAAGGGTCGAGAGAAGTGAAAGTAGGCGGATATCAGGTCTGAAGGTCAGCTTGGGGTCGAATAAGATACCAAGGTTCAATCAATTCAGTCTGAAACAGTGCCTGGGGAGAACGACAGAATCTGTGGCAAAGGTACAGAGTGCGTGGTGTGGTGTGGTGTGGTGGCGTTTTCCCATAGTTTAACTGGGGAAAATCATGGCAATTTCAAAATTGTATTTGGACGATTAGTCTGGCAAAATATTGGTAGTGGAGGGATCGAGGGAGGTGGTGGAGAGGTATAACTGGGTGTTATTAGTGGTTTGAGCAGAGAAGAGTGAGGTCGGAAAACGCTTGATGTGGTCCAGCCAGAAATGGTTATGGTTGGTTAAGCAATCGTCCCTTATTTAAAACTCATACTCATGTTTAACTACAGAATTCTAACAGGACTGGACAGACTAGATGCGGGAAAGATGTTCCCGATGGCAGGGGAGTCCACGACCAGGGGGGGTCACAGTCTAAAGATAAGGGGTAATCCATTTAGGACTGAGATGAGGAGGGATTTCTTCACCCAGAGAGTGGTGAACCTGTGGAATTCTCTACCACAGAAAGCAGTTGAGGCCAACTCATTAAATATATTCAAGAAAGAGTTAGATATAGTTCTTAGGGATAAAGGGATCAAGGGATATGGGGAGAAAACAGAAACTGGTTACTGAGTTTGGATGATCAGCCATCAAATGGCAGTGAATGGCAGTGCAGGCTCGAAGGGCCGAATGGCCTACACCTGCTCCTACTTTTTTATGTTTCTATGTTTAGTTCCATACATGGCCTCATCCCTCCTTGTCTGCATAACCACCTCCAGTCCTACAATCCCACCACCACCACCACCCCCATGCCCACCCAACGATTCTCCGTTCTTCCAACTCTGGATGCTTATGCAACCCTTCTTTTGTCCCACTATTAGTGGCCATGCCTTCAGCCAGCAAGATCCCATACTCTGGAATTCCTTCCTGTAAACACTCTCCTCCTTTAAGACCTTCCTTAAACCCACCCATTTAACCAAGTTTTTGGGCACTCCTCCTAACATCCCTTTCTTTGGCTTGCTATCCATTTTTGTCTGATGAAGCCTCTGAAGTGCCTCAGGACAGCATCTCTAAATTAAACACGCTGTGCACATTGTTGTTGGTGGCATTATTCTACATCTTATGACAAGAGTAGAGGGAACAGCTGAATCATAGAATGGTTACAGCATAGAAGGAGGCCATTCGGCCTGTCGAGCCTGTACTGGTTCATTGTAAGAACAGTTTAGCTAGACTCACTCCTCTGTCCTTTCCATGTAGTCCTGTAATTATTTCCCTTCATGGGCTGAACTTTTCCAGCTCTCCGCCAATCTCAGCGGCGAGCTTCAAAAATGGCGCGGCGCACGCACAAGATATGCGCCGTGGAGCTGTCACGATATTTGGCGCGGCGGCTCATTTACATTTACAGAGACGCTTGAATGGAAAATAAAAAGAAGCAGCTTACATCTTTCACAGAATGTTCCAGTCCATCCTGCTGCACAGGTGCAGGCGCCACTGACATGGTCACAAGCTGCTCCATTTTCACACTGACATGCGGACTTACATCCTGAACCATAGCTTCCACCAGGACACTCTATACATAGGAGAGATGAAAAGCAAGTGTCAGGGTATATTCCATTGCTGCTCTGTAGACCAACGAGTTGCTTCATCTCAGCACAGGGTTTGTTTGCCGTCTCTTGCCATCCAGAAGCTTCTCACAGCAAACCGTTTGAATTCATGTAACTGCATCTGACATTTTATTCCTTTTGATGTAGCCAAAGGAGATTGTAATAAATCTAATAGAAATCAGGTGGTGTCTGAAAAATCACACTCACTGCGATTGGTGGCAATTGTAACCTTGCATTAATAGTTTCAAAAAGCGAGCATTACATTTGAGCAACAGGACTGCATCACGAAACACATTCACCAGCACAAGCTGATGCATTCAGTGCAATATCACAATAGAAATTGTTTTTGTGAATGGAGGACTGTGACCAGTGGGGTACGACAGAGATCGGTGCTGGGACCCTAACTGTTTGTAGTGTACATGAATGATTTAGACACGAATATAGTAGGTATGATCAGTAAGTTCGCAGACGACACGAAAATTGGTGGTGTCGTAAATAGTGAGCAGGAAGGCCTTAGATTACAGGACAATATAGACGGGCTGGTAAGATGGGTGGAGCTGTGGCAAATGGAGTTTAATCCTGAGAAGTGTGAAGTGATGCACTTTGGGAGGACTAACAAGGCAAGAGAATATACAATGGATGGTAGGACCCTAGGACGTACAGAGGGTCAGAGGGACCTTGGTGTACTTGTCCATAGATCACTGAAGGCAACAGCACAGGTAGATAAGGTGGTTAGGAAGGCATACGGGATACTTGCCTTTATTAGCCAAGGCATAGAATGTAAGAGCAGGGAGGTTATCATGGGACTGTATAAAACGCTGGTTAGGCCGCAGCTGGAGTACTGCGTACAGTTCTGGTCATCACACTATAGGAAGGATGTGATTGCAATGGAGAGGGTGCAGAGGAGATTTTCCAGGATGTTGCCTGGGCTGGAGCATTTCAGTTATGAAGAGAGACTGGATAGGCTTGTGTTGTTTTCCTTGGAGCGGAGAAGGCTGAGGGGGGACCTGATTGAGGTATACAAAATTATGAGGGGCATTGAAAGGATAGCTAGGAAGGAACTTTTTCCCTTAGCGGAAGGGTCAGTAACCAGGGGGCATAGATTTAAGGTAAGGAGCAGGAGGTTTAGAGGGGAGTTGAGAAAAATATTTTATAACCAGTGGGTGGTTGGAATCTGGAACACAGTCCCTGTATGGGTGGTAGAGGCAGGAACACTCACAACATTTAAGAAGTATTTAGATGAGCACTTGACACGCCATAGCATACAAGGTTATGGGCCAAGTGTTGGAAAATGGGATTAGATTGTATGGGTGCTTGATGGTTGGCGCAGGTGCATTGGGCCGAAGGACCTGTTTCTGTGCTGTAAAATTCTATGACTCTATGATCGTTTCTGAACATTGACATATTAATAACGGACGACAAAATTTCAGCTCACCAAGCAGCTCTCCCTACCTGTGCCACTCCTCACTGCGAGATCAGGATTGGAGAATTAATGCATGTAACTTTCACACAAGTATCAATGACTTAAATAAACCTTTCATTACAGACTAATCTATTTTACACTCAACTCTTTTAAGATGATGTTTTACCCCTATTTACATTCTCTCTAACCTCATTCAGGTGGCAAACCATTTTTTTTCATTTGTTCATGGGATGTGGGCATCACTGGCAAGGCCAGCATTTATTACCCATCCCTACTTGCCCTTGAGAAGATGGTGGAGAACCGTCTTCTTGAACCGCTGCAGTCTGTGTGGTGTAGGTAACCCAACTATGCTGTTAGGGAGGGAGTTTAGAGGATCAGAGGTTTGCTCCTAGGCCTCTATTACACTGTAATCAACCACCACAAGGTAGATGAGAGGAGGCTGGGTTTGACTCATTCTGAATTATTCTCCCCTCTGGGAAAACAGCAGGCTTCAAACATTGTACTATATTCCCAAAGCCTCTGCAGAAATCAAAATGGTTACAAATGCTTTGGATCACTATCCAGTAACCCTTCTGGGAACAGTTTGTGCAGACGTCAGCAGAGGTAAAGATCAGCCTCTGTTGTGAAATCCTTGGCTATTCACCAAAGCAGGCATAGGAACTGTGTCAACTCACATATGAAGAATGGAGGGGGTACAGATAGGGAGTGTGAGGGGCTTGGGGGAGATGGGGTGGTGTCTGACATCCTTGGAACTGTACCCCAACAAGGAGGCAAGGTTTTCAGGAGAGGATGGTGGGGAGGAAAGGGGTAATAATGGCTGAAAAAGAGGGAGAACAATGAAAGAATCTTCTAAACCGCATTAACACCTCCTTTGCATCTACCCTATATTGTTCAAATATAGGGCTCAGCACACCTTGATGTTACAATGTTGAAAAAAGGGATCTGTAATTAAAACATTATATTAGCCATTCAATATGCTGCATTAATTAAATAAACATGTAGTTTTTCTACATATTAAGAATGTTCTGATTACTGCATTCCATTCCTGCCAATTACACTTCTCTGGATTTGTACCCTTGTCTGATATGTAGCTTCATAGACACAATAAAGACCGTGAGGTCCACACATACATCTGAACCTTACTCTGTTCACAACGATCCCCTGTGTACCCTGCCTCACACAGACAGAGACCAGTTACAGGATCACAGCTCCCGTCAACGTTGTTGCAGTCACAGACATTCTTGCACTGTCTGCCCCATCGGCCCACGTCACAAGCTGAGGAAGAGAAAAGACAAGTGTATAGAATCTATCATGAAAGACTAATGCACACGAAACAGGATCTGACAGCAGCTGCACTGACTGTCAGGAGTTCACTGTACAATTCAGACAGAATTGGATTGTGTCATTCAAACCAGGGTATTCAAATGACACCATGAGATGGAAGAGTTAAACTGGGTTTATCTATCAATATCATCTGGCACTGCTTGAAGAGTCTAAAACTGTCTTGATTTTGTTGTGAAGGCATCACAGTTGCTTCTTGCAATCTTCAGTTAGTGTTAGCGTTAGTATTATCTGCTGTCACAGTGTTGATAGGTGTGAGTTCTGGAACATCATGACTTTTGGCACTGTTTGGCTTAGTGGAGGCATTGGGCTGCTCATTGTGTTTTTAGCTCTAACACATGCGTTTTAATCCAGATTAGATTGATATGACAAGTTTAGACTCTCTGAAAGATGCCAGGATCCCATATGAAGTTATTTGGGGCTTTATTATCCCAGTTTCTAGTGAACATGAGCCCACAGCAAAAGCAAACCTACTTATGGTTTATCATTTAAATCGGCAGTGGCACTCTGAGTGGCTGTAAGAATGGCTGATATCAGAAGTCACAAAATTCATGCTGGGGATGTTCTTCTGAGGCATTACTCCCTTTTACTCTGGATCCAGTTACGTTATGCCTGTCCTGGCAGTGCCCAATACTAAAACTAAGTGCCTAAAGTGGAAGGATGTTCCATTGCTGACAACACTCTCTCTGATGAGCAGAAAAATGTAATCCGAACAAAAGAAATTACATACAGAATGTTTGAGAAAGACAGAAATCTATGATTTAAAACGAACTGAAAAAGGAACCAATGATAGTCGCTTCCAACATAATGCCATGTTCATGAATGTAGTCACAAAAAGTGCCGATATGTGCAGTGCATCGATATTTAGAATAGTGGTCGATTGGAAGGTAAAACTGGGGACACTGATGCATGAATATCTCCGTGTCACCTCCCAGGATTGTAATATAAAGCTGTTTTCAGATTTCAACTTGTGATGGAACCACAGAGTTGCAGAAAACATTGATAACAAATCTTACATTTGTACCAGCCAGCCAATGGCATATTATTGAGAGAGAGTAATGGAAATAAAGCTCAACAAGCAGATCAGATAACGTCACAAAGGCACACTAGTTCAGCTTGAGTGGTTTATTACAAGAGAGATTAACTGACCAGTCCATTTCAAAACAATGAAAACTGAACCACTGGCTGTTAAAAGCAACACTGAAACCATAGAAAATTCACAGCACAGAAAGAGGCCACTTGGCCCATCATGTCTGCACCGGCTGAAAAAAAAGAGCCACACAGCCTAATCCCACTTTCTAGCATTTGGTCCGTAGCCTTGCGGGTTACGGCACTTCACACTGACTGGAAAGCAGGAGAATTCACTGAACAATAATTGTCATGTCATTCACAGGAGGAAACACCAGGGAAGCACTTTCAAAGTAAATGATAGGGTCACTGAGACCACAATGTATTAATAATGATAATTAAACCCAGTAAGTATCAGTATTTGGATAGGAAGACAATTGAATAAATCTGTGAAGTTAGAATGTAGTAGGGTGTCACAGACTAAAGGTAATTAACAAGAAACCCGGCCTCTATCAGCTGTTTCCCACAAGGTATATTTTAGAATATTGTCCTTAGTCCTCTCTTCTCTCGCCTTCTTTTTACCAAGTTAGTTATCTGCAGACTGTTGGAAGGCAGATGGTGGACATCTTCATGGCCACTATCTGCACTGTCCCTCAATCCCTAGTGCTGGAAGAACATGCACTCACAGACACATAATGGATCTATCCTTTCCTCATGCAGACAACTGGGTCAAGACTATTTGAAATTGACAGTAGGTTAATTGCAGCTGAGAACAGAGTTCAAATCCATGTTGCCTCATCAAACGTCCAAGATTCTTCCAGAGCTGTTGACATCAAAATAGATGTTCCACCATAAAACTTGTAGGCATCACACCACCAGGGAGTCAAAATACTCACAAAGAGGATTTTACCTTTTCATAAAGTACCAAGTAAAAATGAATCTATTCACATTATGTGCAAATATATTCTACACATAGAATGAAGTAGAGGCCTGCTACCCGACCCGAACCCGATGGGACCCGACCACATGTGTCGGGTCGGGCCCATCTTCAGGGTACGACTTTCAGGCTCAGGTCGGGTCGGGTCGGGTTGGGCCGGACACACATGGTAAGTGCTCTGCCGGTAAGTATTGAAATTAAAAACCTTACCTGAGCTGGGAGTCCGGGACGAAACTGAGTTTGCGCAGTGAGTGAGTGATGTCACAATGACATCATCACGCATGCGCTGCAGCTTCTTGGAGCTTCCCAGTTGGAAGGTAAGTAAAGGGATGGTCGAGTCGGGGCGGATTCGGGTCAGGTCGGGCTCGGGGCAAAATCAGAGGGACCGGGCCATCGGGCTTGAGTCCGCTGTGGTTCGGTCGGGTTTGGGTCGGGTTCTTTTTCCCAACCTGAGCAGGCCCACAGAATGAACATCAGTGTTATGTGATTTACTGACATAAAATCCCAGTTATAAGTCTCACCTGTGTGTCATTCACTCCTCCAAATCCTGAAGGTGTAAAAGTGAAATTCAACTTCGGCTGTGGCACAATGTGGATGGAGGGGCTCATTGTGCACCCCACCAGATTTTCCTCTCCATTGGCTTCAGTGGGTATATAACAAGCCAATAATCTGCTGCTGGCCGTTTTGCACCCTTGCCAAATTTGAATTTCTCCCCCATGAATACACTTAGGAAGGTGAAAATCATAGCCTGTATTTTATGTTATCTGATAGAATGTGGAACAGATGAGACACACAGTTCTTTAGTGTTGTAACTTACGTGCTTTGCAGTCATGGCCCATCCATCCAGGGCCACAGACACAGTCGCCAGTTACAGTGTTACACTGGGTGTCATTTTCACAGCGGCAGCGATACAGACAAGCTAGCCCATAATAACCAGGAGAGCAAGCTGGGAGCAAACCAAGGGAAGAAAAAAGAATAGATTAAAAAACAGATCATTTGATCACTGTGGCTTTGGGAGACCTGTTGATTATAACACATTCTGACGGTTCTTTTTGCACTATGGAAGAACTGGTTAGCTAGCAGACTGGAAGTTGCAATTTTTTTTAATGTCCTCAGGGTGTCCCTAAGTACTTTACAACCAAGGTAGTCACTGTTGTAATATAGGAAAAGCAGCAGCCAATTTGCACACAGCAAGGTCCAACAGCAGCAATGAATTAAATGACCAGATCATTTGTTTGGTTGATACTGGTTGAGGAATAAATGCTGGGTAGGACACCAAGATAACTCCCCTGCTCTTCTTTGAATAGTGACAAGGGATCTTTTATTTCCACCTGAGAGGAGCCTCAGTTTAATGTCTCATCTGAAAGATAACACCTCCAACAGTGCAGCATTCTCTCATTACTGAACTGTCAGCCTAGATTATACACACTCAAGTCTCTGGAGTTGGACTTGAACCTACAACCTTTTGACTCAAAGGTGTTTGTTACCACTGAGCCATGGGAGCCCATAATCAATTCCTTGGATGGCATGCTGTATAAAAGGGACATGACCAGTGCAATAATAAGCCATAAAGACCATAAGGTTGATTTCTGGTTTGTGCTGAGTAACTATTTGCAGCTGGGCCAATAGTTGGGGCATTATAATTGGCCTCAGCTCCCTTGGGCCAGAGAGGGTGTTAATAAAAAGCAACAAATACTCCCACTCCTTATTGCTATTCAGCAGCTGATCCCGGAAAGGGCGCATTTGTGGATGGGTGCGGATAGAACCAGCATTGGCTCAATTGTGATGCCTTCCATGATGGAATAGCAAGCCAAACCTCACTGCCTAGGCTCACACAAGGTGCCCAAAGACCACTGGCATTCAAGAAATACTGAGTTTCTGAAAGGGAGGAACAACATCAACGAAACAAGAACAAAGTGAATTAGTTTAGTTAAATGTTACAGCAATTACTAATATAGGCCGATCACACCAGCAGTGTCAGACCTGGCTATCTCATCTGAACAAATTAGTATTACAGACATGCCTCAGTGTGTTCAAAAATGTATACCCACTATCCTGACACAGTGCTCCGGTGAATCCAGCCTGGCAGTCACATGTCCCCAGCTCCTTGTTACAAACACCTCCATTTTCACAATCACCGCAGGCGAACTTGCAATTTATGCCCCAGCGACCAGCCGGGCAATCTGATTGAAGAAAGCGAGAAATCACATGTTTTATATAGATTTGTTTAGGCATTCGCAATACACATTATATAGGTACACATTATATCATACACATCAGATGTGCCTAATGCTCATGTGCTTTAGACAGTCTCTCCCAAGTTGCCTGGCATTGCGTATCAGCCTCATGTTATTGAAACTCTTCGAATTTAATTTCAATTGATTTCAGGACAGTGAGTTGAAATATTTACCCAGCCTTAGATGTGTTTTATACAGGTATGGTATGGATGTGCTTTAAGTGTAATTGATAGGATGAATATTTGTTATTCTTTAGACAAACTTTATCTGGATGCTTTTGATGCGCTTTACACAATGTGATTTATATACACTCTGTTTCCCTAGTCAACTTCTTCCTAGTTATTCCAAGCTTCACATTCCTGCCACAGTAAGAATTCTGCTGAAGTGCAGTCAAGCTAAATTTGCACAACTTCTTTTTAAAAATACATGAAATAAAAAGTGTCTTTCCCAGGGAAAAGGGAGACTCCACTTCATCCGATATGTCGAGGGTTACTTTTAGATTGACCCCATCGGCTCACTGAAAGAATGAACCTGCATTTATATAGCACCTTATCCTGAGGACATATAAAACCATTTCAGAATCAATGGCTTACTTTTGCCGTGCAGAGAGTATTAGAAAGGGAAATACAACAGTCAATTTCCAGACTGCAGAGACACACAAAAAGCAAATGAATGAATGATCAGAAGAATTTGCTTTTGCCGGTGGTGGTTAGGGGAGGATTGTTGAGCACTGCTCGCATATTATCTGATTGACCTAACATATGCAATGTTCATGTGGGTTCAGAACCTACGTTGACGCAACAGAATTGTACAAAAGGGGGTACAACACAGAATTGTCAATGCCAGAGTGACCTCCTGAATTAGCTTTGATGACATAAGGGGGTCAGAGAGAAAGATATTTTCCCCCTCATATTGGCCCTGGTTTTTAATCTGGTTTTTCACCTCTCCCAGGAGATCATATAGCTTCAGGTGGGGTGGGGAGTGTATATATTGTGATGCACAAAGTATCACTTAGGAGCAGGATAAGGCCACTTGGCCCTTCGAGCCTGCTCCGCCATTCAATAAGTTCATGGCTGAACTGATTACTCCACATTTCCACCTACCCCCGATAACCTTCTTATCAAGAATCTATCTACCTCTGCCTTAACAAATTCAAAAACTCTGATTCCACTGCCTTTTGAGGAAGAGAATTCCAAAGACTCAAGACCGTCTGAGAGAAAAAATGTCTCCTCATCTCTGTCTTAAATGGACAACCCCTTATTTTTAAACAGTGACCCCCCTAGTTCTAAATTCTCCCGCAAGGGGAATCATCCTATCCACATCCACCCTGTCAAGACCCCTGCATCTTATATGTTTCAATCAAGTCACCTCTTACTCTTCTAAATACCAGCAGAATAGCCTGTCCAATCTTTCCTTGTAAGACAACCCACCCATTCAAGGTATTAGTCTAGTAAACCTTCTCTATACTGCTTCCAATGCATTTACTTCTTTCCTTAAAGATAGAGACCAGTACTGTTCACAGTGCTCCAGATGTGTCCTCACCAATGCCCTGTATAGCTGAAGCATAACTTCCCTACTTTTGTATTCAATTTCCCTTGCGTTAAACAAAAACATTCTATTAGCTTACCCTAATCATGTGCTGTACCTGCATACTAACCTTTTGCGATTCATGCACTAGGACCCTCAGATCCCTCTGCATCTCAGAGCTCTGCTTCTTTTTTATTCTTCCTGCCAAAGTGGTCAATTACACACTTTCCCACATTATACTCCATTTGCCAGGGTCTTTGCCCACTCACTTAACCTATCTATATCCCTTTGTAGCCCTCTTATGTCCTCTTCACAAGTTACTTTCCTACCTATCTTTGTGTCATCAGCAAATTTAACAACCATACCTTTGGTCCCTTCATCTAAGTCATTTATATAAATTGTAAAAAGTTGAGGTCCCAGCACAGATCCCTGTGGCACACCACTCATTACATCTTGCCAACAAGAACATGACCTATTTACGCTTACTCTCTGTTTCCTGTTAGCTAGCCAATCTTCTATCCATGCCAATATGTTACCCCCTACACCAAAAGCTTTTATTTTCTGCAATAACCTTAGATGTGGCACCTTGTCAAATGCCTTCTGGAAATTTAAGTACAATACATTCATCAGTTCCCCTTTATCCACAGCACATGTAACTCCCTCAAAGAACTCCAATAAATTGGTTAAACATGATTTCCCTTTCACAAAACCATGTTGACTCTGCCTGATTACCTTGAATTTTTCTAAATGCCCTGCTATAACATCTTTAATAATAGCTTCTAACATTTTCCCTAAAGACAGATGTTGAGCTAACTGGCCTGTAGTTTCCTGCTTTCTGTCTCCCTCCCTTTTTGAATAAAGGACCCCCCACTTCTTTTAAGACCCTCGAATGAAGTCCATCAGGACCCGGGGACTTGTCAGCCCACAGCTCCAACAATTTGTTCAGTACCACTTCTCTGATGATTGTAATTTTCTTGAGTTCCTCCCTCCCTTCCATTTCCTGACTTACAGCTAATACTGGGATGTTACTTGTATCCTCAGTAGTGAAGACTGATGCAAAATATCTGTTTAATTCATCTGTCAACTCCTTATTATCCATTATTAATTCCCCAGCCTCACTTTCTATTGATCCAAAGCTCACTTTGTTAACTCTTTTCTTTTTAAAATATCTATAGAAACTCTTACTATCTGTCTTATATTTCTAGCTAGCTTTCTCTCATACTCTAACTTTACCTTCCTTATCAATCTTTTAGTCATTCTTTGCTATTTTTTATATTCGTCCAATCTTCTGACCTGCCTCCCATCTTTGCACAATTATAGGCTTTTTCTTTAGGTTTGATACTATCTTTAATTGTTTTAGTTAACCATGGATGGCAGGTCCCACCCTTGGAATTTTTCTTTCTCGTTGAAATGTATCTAATCTGTGTATTCCGAAATATCCCCTTAAATGTCTGCCACTGCATCTCTATTGACCTATCCCTTAACTGATTTGCCAGTCCACTTTAGCTGGCTCTGCTTTCATGCCCTCATAATTGCCTTTATTTAAATTTAAAATACTAGTCTTGGGCCCACTCTTCTCGCCCTCAAACTGAATGTAAAATTCAATAGATGGAATGTAGGGTCATTTCCTGGCTGCCGCTATTTGTATATTGAAATACCTCAGGGAGCTCTGAATCAGGCAAAGTTATATTTGCTCTTGAAACTTTGTCACTTGTGAGCTCACATGCTGTCTGAGACCATACAGAATGCCAGCCTTGAATTACGGCCCATTGGTGATCCAATCTCCTGCTGTCACTTTCGCGGAACCCTAGACAAAATGCTGTAAATGGCTAAAAATTGATGTTTTTTATCTGATAACATCGTTTCTCAGGGGATTCCACCATCTGCACTGTGAAAATTCCAGGCAACTGTATTTTACTTCACTCAAAAGTGAAGTTATTATGTGCTCGGACACATTCATATCAGACTTACACCTCAGATTTAACACATCACTGCTTATTGACAACTCAAGATTTTTATAGTCATGATGATGATAAATCATAGTGATAGCTTAGGACTTGCCTTACCTGTTTCACAAGTCAGTCCTGTTTTGCCAGCAGGGCAGATGCACTGGCCAGTCTGTGCATTACAAGGTGCCCCTCCACAGTCACATTTCTGTCTGCAGTTAATCCCAAATCTCCCAGAGTTACAAGCTGTTAACAACAAGATGAGTTAGCAAGAGTATGGATTGCAGAAATGGCAAATTAAACCATTTTCAAAACAATCTGAGTAGTGAAGTTTTTTCCCAATCCATCTCCTATGAAATGGATGTGAGAGTGAAACAGGGGCTCGGTGTGTGTGTAAAATCGTGTGAAATATCAGTGTCCACACAAGTTATAAATGTTTATGGTTAAATGCTAAGTACCACTACTTATCCCCCTTCGCCTGGTTAAGTATTTCTTTCCTGCCTGTATCGCTGCAACCCTTCCATATACCTGCAGAAGCTTTGCCTGATTGTTTGTCTTAGTCACACTGCATCCTGACGCTCTGACTCAAACACTTACTCAAGTCAGCAGGTCTGGCAGCATCTGTGGAAAGAGAAGCAGAGTTAACATTTCGGGTCAGTGACCCTTCTTCGGAACTTGAGTTCCGAAGAAGGGTCACTGACCCGAAACGTTAACTCTGCTTCTCTTTCCACAAATGCTGCCAGACCTGCTGAGTGAATCCAGCATTTCTTGTTTTTGTTTCAGATTTCCAGCATCCGCAGTATTTTGCTTTTACTTACTCAAGTCACATTGCTTTCCATGGAACCCTGGTGGGCATTGGTGTTTACATTCGCCAGTCTCTTGGTCACATGGCACACCGATCGGACAGTCACAATGGAATTTACAGCCAGCACCATAGAAGCCATGGCTGCATTCTATAAGAAACAGCAATAATCGTCATTTTAAATAAAATGGAGAATTATTTTCTCGTCTTTACTCTTTTCAACTGAATAGTGTAATTCAATATTTTGCAGCATGTGTGCAGCAAGGATTATACTTCCTTTTATTTATAATAAATAGTTTTTTTCTTCTTTTGAGTGTAGCCTCGAAACTAGGGTGATGCTTCTTCATTGTGAGAATATACTTGTCACTTACATCAGAGCACAGACTCACATCCCAGTAATCCAAAGCAAAGTGGCTCTGGGTTGCCTAAAAAGAAAACGCTTTTCCAAGGTGAAATAGGACTAGTTTATCTGTCAATTTACTTTGGGCAACAGTTTTGTAACAGGCCAATTAATATTAATATTTGCCTATAGCTAATAAAATATCAAATCAGGACAAAAAATAGTTTGCATCAAACAAAATGATGCTTGTTTGATGCACGTATTACTATAACAAAAAATGAATGGTATTCTCTGCATGCCACGCACTGAGCCTGTGTGAGATGGTGTGCAAGCAATGTCCTTCCACGTCTCTGCTGGGAGATGTAGGAGAGCCATGCTGGAGAGGAAGGAAGTGGTGACTTGCAGGTACAATGCAATGCAGTGTCTCTGCTGAAAGTAAAGTACAAATCCTCAATACTTTGTTTCATGTGTAAGCTGCTCAGCAATACACGCATGTACCTTTTGCACATCCGAGGCCGTGAAAACCTGGTTTGCAAATACATATGCCACTTTTGGGGTCACAGCCTGCTGCATGTGCCTGCACACACTGACATTCCTTGGAACATCCAGGTCCGAATGCCCACTTGGGACAAGCTGAAAAAAAGCAGAAATGTGTATTATTTCCTGATCCTAGAGGTGACTTTGTGGAAAAGTAAATGTACCTGAGGAGTGAGGTGTCCTGTCCAGCTGCCTATTGACATTATCCTTTTTAGCATTCCTCTTGTTTCTTTACCCCAGGGAGACATCAGGAAGGAGGGAGGGGGCGATACTAATTAAGAAGATAAATGTAGCATTGCAATGAAAGGAAATGGTTCAAAGTCACATTCTGAATGAGCCTCCTGGATTGAATTGAGAAATGATAACGATTCTGCAACAATACTGGAGACACATTATAGACGACCAAAATAGTGATCAAAAGCAGAGAGAGGGAGAGATCTGGAGAAAATTCAAAACGATTTGCAGAGGCAAGAGGGCTGTAATCATGGACGAGTCCAACTATTGAGAGGAAACCTGGGATGGTGATGAAAATGGAATGGGATTCAGAGATGCAGTCAGGACTGTTTTCTTCATAGGATGAATCTTTTGATAAAATGGTATTAAATCAGTGAAAGCATTGAGCAACATGCTAAAGGCTCACCAATATTGTACTGAGACAATCTGGTGGGATTTCCCAAGGTTAGCCATAATTTTTTAGTCATGTTGATCCTTGGTGAATGTTGATCATAATGCTAGAAGATGCCAAAGAACAAGCACCTGCATGCATGAGCCACTCTTGAATTGCCACACGTCAAAATTTAATCGCAAAGGTGGAGGCAGAAAATGGAGTCTTTGATGAACTCCCATTTGATGTTCAGCAAAGTGAAGGTACTGCTCTATGTGGATATGAGGAGTGCTGCCCTGTTTTGACAATCCAAGGCACTCACCTCATGAAACAGCAATGCAACATGTGTGGCAGTCGTGGAGGTCAGGCTCACTGCTATGTCTGATACCTGCATAACCTGGGAATAGATGCAAATGATAGTATACACCTGAAGGAAACTGCTACGGCATGACTCTTCAAGAGCTACCTCTCAAACACAAGACTTTTATCTATTAACTGTAAAAGCCTTACATGTAGAACAAAGCCACAACACAAAATTGCCATAATTAGATGCAAAATGGCAATCTGTCAAAGTGCGCAATGGAAAGAAATTGCACTAATATAGAGGAGGGTATTCTGAGGTCGGCCTTACAGCTTATTGTTAGGGCAGAGGTAAGAGTGCAGAGGAGATGGCACTTAACTCTGCATCTGCCTGTCCTGTACTTGATCTAAAGGTGCTCAGTACCAACATTTCCTTGCAATGGCATTCCTTGTCACACAAAAAAATGCACCACAGAATGAGATCCAATTCCAAGCAATGACTATGCATAAACTGTGAGCATTTTACTGATTGAATCAATTCATGCTTACGTAAATGGCAGAAGCGTCCATATAGTCCAGGATCACACAAACAAGCCCCATAGAACCGGTGACAGTAGCCATTGCTGGCACAATTACATCGCCTATTACAGCCTTTCCCAAAGTATCCTTTTGGACAGCCTAACAGAAAGAAGCATAAGAATATTACCAGACATATAAAAAACCAGCAATGCTGGACTGACTGTCAGTAAATTAGAAGCCAATAAGTTGGGAAGAAGGGGTTGTCCAATTTAAACTTTCAAATTGGATTGCTATCCCAAGCTGGGACTAATTTTTCTTTCCCAGTGAAAATTAGTTTGACTGTTGATGTTATTTTCTTTCCTTGGTTGAACAGCGTCAGAAGGGGCAACTGCAGAAATTGGTGGGAAAACAAGTCAATCAGAACCGATGACTTCAGAAACATTGGCTCTTCCACCTTGGAAAGAGTGGAATCTCAAAGGTCTGTAAAATAGTTTATGGGTGGAAAAGTTAACTCCAAAAGTTAAACCATGACAGCAGGACATGGGTAGGATTCAAACAGGCAAGTGGCTAATTTAGGACTGATTTTATGTGAAATGGATTTCTGGGTTGGATGGAGAAAACTCAAAATTTTGGAATAATTGAAGAAATGTTGAATGGGGAAACTGCACATTATTCTTTTAAATGCATGAGGAGGGGCGAGTCAAATAGTCTGGCTCATGTGATCTATGTAAAGATGTTTTCCTATAATGAGAAAGAAAGTGCAACCAACATTAGGTAGGGAAAATGCAAAGAGCAACAGAAGACACATTGAACTGGGAGTTTGGGGTGGGGGGAAGAGGCAAACTGAATAGAAGGAAGTGAGAGAAATAAGAAAGAGAAATAGACAGATAGAGGGGTAGAGTTTCCTGGTTTTGTTCTTGGTTGTATTGAATTGAATAAACACAGCAAATATGGGACAAATCAAACAGACTCCCTAATCATCATGCACTCCTCCCCATCCAATTTTCCTCTATTGGCTGTATCCAAGCAATCCAATATGGCCAGGTGCAGGAACAGGAAATATTTATGCCAGAGATTTCAGGAATCAGGAAAAAGGGACAGAGAGAGAGAGAGAGAGAGAGAGAGAGAGAGAGAGAGAGATGCAATTAATGGCAGAAAGAGGGAGACAAGAAGTGAGATTGACTGCACAGTGATAGCAGGATCTGCCCAACTTGAGAAAGCTGAACTACATGTATTTCTGTAATATGAGAGATACAAACCATCTTCACAAAATTCTCCACCAATTCCAGGTGGGCAACGACATGTCCCTGTGACTGCATCACATGATCCTCCATTCTGACACTTGCAGATGCTATTGCAATCTTTCCCAAAGGTACCCTGTGGACAGGCTAAGAAGAAAACAAAAGCCAACAGCAAAAAATCAGCTGAAATTTGTTTATGTCATTGACACATTATTAACTGACATCCACAGTCAGCCTGAATGGAGCAGGTATATCACTTTCCCAAAAGGGTATTATCCATACAATTGGTAACAATTCAAGACACATGTTTCTATGCCAACAAACCATGCGCTGGCTGCAATGTGACCACACATATTCAATTAAATACTGGGATATTACAATTAACCTCACAGAAATCATACTCTTGAGTGGACAAGCATGAATATTTTGCACTGAAATAGAAAGAATCACAAAACAATAAGCTGGGAAATTCCTCGGAGCTGCCCCCAGCGTTACTTCGTAAGAGTGCTGCAGAAAGCACATTTATGCATTCATCTCAATGGTCCTCCTACTGATCCACAGTAACTTCAGCATAAGATTTGGAATTGTGAAAGGAAAAGAAGCAGAGCAAATGATAACTGTTATTCATCAATTACCAAGTGTATGCTTTGTATGACCGTTATTTTGCTCGTGCCATGGCTTAACACTTTGGCAAAACAATTAAATTACACCTATTTTTATTTGATGGTGCCAAATCAATTTTTAATCTCAAAAAGTTGTATTTTTACTGTGCATAGAAACATCACTCTTGCTCTTGTTGATGACGTAACTGTAATCTTCTGAAACAGTGCCTACAGTGTTAGAATGAACGCCAAAAATAAGATCAGATTATACTGTTAACAGAACCAGAATCATTCTTTTGCCTCCTATAATTCAGCCTTTATGTTCTACTATCTGCAAATAAATAAAACAGGTTCACAATCTTAATTTCAAACCTTGTACAGGAGCAGAGGATACAAAGAGAAAATATAGGTTGGTGTCGCGATTTAGAACAAGCTGGGTTTAAATTCAACAGTTTAATGAAGTGAAATGTCTCTCTTGCTCCTGATTATAGCAACCCCAAGTGAAATAAGGAGCAAACATAACCCAATTCCTAAAGGAAAAGGCCCACTACAGAAAGCTCTCCTACCTGCAACACAAGGGACTGTCTCACTTAGGGAAGTCACACGTTAACTGGATTGGAAAATGCAAATGTAGGTTAAGTAGGAGAATCTGTCGTGAAATTCGGGATTACACACATTGTTGAGGCAAAGTAAATGAAGTGCTAATCTGTATCTCATCATTGTTCCACCTAATTTGAGGTGATTGGTGGTGACACTGGGTGACAGCACTAGTACTGCTCACTGAAAATGCACTAAAATACCCTAAGTTTTTATTAAAGGAAAAATTCTAAGATGAATCTACTTAAGTCTTCAGCACAAGAACAACTCTGACAGAAGCCTGGGAACAGGTTCTCTCCTGGGCCTCCCTGGCAAGAAATGATAATGGGAGAGAAAAAGGTGCAGTGGATGATGCATAGAGTTACATAGAATTAATAGTACATAAACAGGCCATTTTCTGGTGTCTATGCTCCACACGAGCCGCCTCTCATTCTATTTATTTCATCTCACCCCCTATGAGAAACCTAACATTTTAATTCAAACAAAAAAATCCAGCTGATATAATTATTTCCTAACAAAAGAACACAATTGATATATGATAACAAGATAATTAAAAGGAGGACACGCTATGTTAATAAAGATAATCAATCTGGAACAAAATTGGTGCCTAACATGTTAACTCTCATTTATTGCCATCATGAATATCTACAAAAATGTTGCTGCTATTTTGCACTGCATTAATTTACATTGGGTCTGTGAGAGAATAAAAGGTCTCTTTCTGTGCAGCATTTTCTCTTGGCCATCTCAGGCATCTTCCCTTTTGTATAAAAAAAAATGCCTTGAGCAACTTTCAGTTTGAAATTATTGCCAGTAAAATGCTCCTCTCCATGTCTGGACTATCTTATCATTATTTTAAGCACTATGTCTCCAAGTGACGTGGTGCTGAAGTGTCCTTCCGATGCTGCCCTTTAAGGTTACTTCACAAGCTGCTGGGCAAGATGGAAGATGGCATTGGGTTACCTGAGAAGGAGTCAATCCTTCAGGAGTCAAAATGCAGAGAAAACAGAACTATCATTTATCTGTGTGGAGGAGGGTGGGGCAGGAGAGTTTATTTAACTGATAGGTACATGGGTGGATGGGCCTTTGATTACTGGAGCTTCCTGTAACTGATACTCTAATAACTGGATGAATTAGAGCTCTGAAAACTAGTTTATCTCAGCGGCTTTAGAACAGCTGCTCTCAAGATTCAGTTTGCAGACACAGACCATACAGCCATTCATTACAAACATTGAATGCAGATGGTTGCAAAAGGTTATCTCACCTGTAATTAGATAGTCTGTAATGTCTGTATAGCTTCATATTTAAAAATGAGTCTTGTGGCCACCTTCTACATTGATCGTGTTGAGAAACAGCTATTCCATTCATCATTAACAGGGCAGCAGTGAATGGAATTATATCTGTTATGTCTTCTGTACTTTAGCATATTGTGTTGTTTCTATTTTGTTTCTTTCTCCTGTGCTGCACAGTATCTATTCTTTCTCCTATAATGCATTCTGCCTAGTTTGTCTCCTGTCTATTGGATCTGTTTACCTCTGCACTTTGCTGCCCATTAAGTGTGATATCTGTTTTTCATCCTGATTGCCTTATGTGTATTATGCCGACAATGCTTCTGCACTGTGTTGCACCTGTTTCATCTCATGTCCTGGGTTGTGCCTTCCAGGGTGTGTCCTCAACAGTATTGGTGGTAACTGGATAGGACAGTAAATGACTACCATATTGATGTGCCTATCAACCACACCCAAACATTGCCCAGATTTTGCTGTGAGTGGCAAAGGAATGGTTTTTGCCATTCACCTCATGTACAGTTGCCACAGGCTTTTTGTGGACATGTCAGTGGAGATTTCTTGCTTTCGGGCATCTAATCCAATGCGGCGCCCTCTATAGGGGATCTGTGGCATCTGTGCGTAGGAAAGTGGCAGCGAATCTCTTCAACAACCAATCTGATTCAAGAATCCTCACTGACACACACAAACAGCAAAGCAGGAAGTAAAAATCCTGAAAAAATGCATTTAAATCATTGTATAGGAAGAGAAATAAACATTGGAATATACATGTGGTATTAAGAGAAAGACATAAAAGAGAAAAACTATTTTTAAAGATAGTTTTATCTTTTTTCAAATATGCAACATTAATTTTTTCTGAGGGTATTTGCAGACTTGTAAAATTAATTTTTCAGGGCCAGAGAGGTCATTCAGCAGTAGTTATCACTTATTACACCATTAAAAACTCAGTTACTTGTTACTGTACAAGCCCTAAATTTTTCATCTTTCTTTAGAGTGAGAATAGTGAGAAATTAGCCTAAGTTTGCTCCATGATAGTGTTCTCTGTGCAGCTTCCATCAGTGAAGACTGCAACAGCATAGCCTTTGGAGGAGCAGGGTGTCACTGACAACTTCCGTATTTCTGTGTTTAACTGCACTTATGTGAATGCCAGAAGTGACTGTCAGTTTTAACCTGTAATAATGGCTGATAGCCTTGCAGTTATTGGTGTACAGCAAAATCTGGGCCAACAAAAAGCCCTGTGGGCATGGGTTGGGGGGTGGGGAGCAAAATCAACTTGCATCTAGTTCCAAGTCTTGACTGAAACTAACTTTTCTTTTAAAAGTGTAGCCCATATGAAAGGAAATACAGTATATTTTTGTAATGGAAAGAGCAACACATTAATACATTAACCCTACAGCACATAAGGATGCAGGGACAGATTTCTTCTGGTCACGATTTGTAGCAAATTATAACTGTACCCTTTATACAATCTCCTGAACCAGTTCCAGTTTGCAAGCCTTGATGCGCACTTCACTTGTCCAGCATTTAGCCAAGACGGAGCCCACCAACCACTGGGTACGGCTTGCCCAGGAAAACATGTTGAAAATGACCATCAAATAACAATCCAGTACTCTGCACTCACTTCTCCTATCTGTTATTGATGGAGAAAAACATTTTAAAAACTCATTGACTTTGAATTTCAAATGCAATTAGATGTCTGTTTTAGGTTTTTATCTTTTAAAATAGCCTGGAGTACTTAAGTGATTATTAGACGTGTTCTAGGTATAGGCTTGCTAGAACACAAACACACAATCATAAGTTTCAATTTGAAATAATTTAAACAAGACCAATCATTAAAATCTCGCATGAAAACATATCCATATTTGTTAATCTTTCAATGATTTATCCCTGGTTTTCAAAGGTAATGATTTTTGTAGTATTTTCAAATCATGTAATTAGATCCAGTCATTTGTATATTGGTAATTAAATCTATAAAATCCTAAGTTAATGCAAACCCATTTGAAGTGACCATAAAAACAAAGCAACTTGATTTTCCAGTGATTTGTCTCAGTCTCTGGAGGACAATTACCTATTCTGCATGTTTTTCCAAATCAGTCAATCAGAACAAGTTTATATAATGAGGGTATTTAAGACCTATTGCTACAGATCCAAAGACGCCATGGAGGTTAACCCATGCCTATTATAGACAGATGACAGCAATTTAAGCTGTGAAAGTGTCTCTTGGTCTCGTCTGCATTAAATCATGGATGGGTGGGAGGATTTACAAATCAAATGTTTAGTGAAGGGTTCCAATTGTGTCAGAAACCATGAGACAATCAAGGTATTATAACCAGTCAAACCCACTTCTGCCAGCTCAGAGATTTTTCTCTGTTTGACCAAGTTTAATACCAGAGGTGGTCCCTCAATGCACTTTAGTTCTATAGCTCGTGATGACATAAGTGGATTATGATGATTGCAGGCTTACCAGGGAATAATCTACATTTGATTGTAATGAAATTCTATACCCAGAACATAGTCTCAACCTTTATGTAACTAGCCAAATGCTGTTTATCCATTTCAGATAATGGAACTTCTAACTGGTTCTGAAATGCATTGTGTTAGAGTGGAGGAAAAGTTTCTCCAAGTCAAATGAAGGAGATTTGATTTGATAAATTCATGAAGGAGATAAATATGTTGTTCAGTAGGCTAAATTAAATCTATAAAATAAATAAACAGTAGTTGAGAAGAAGTTCACCTACTTTCATTACAGATGAGGCCTGCCCATCCTGTAGGACAGCTGCAGCCATCTCCCTCAGCATTGCAGATGCCTCCATTCACACAGTCATCACAGGTGAGGCTGCAGTCATTCCCAAAGGTGTTATCCAAACAAACTACAAGTGAAAAATAATATACAGCATTGAGAACAAATTAGGAGAAAATTAAGGAGAAAAATTGGACCCCAGAAAGCCATGGTAATTTCAAACAAAATCACTGAAGATCAGTTTGTATTTGTAGTATTGCTAAATGTCAAGAAAACAAGCAAGGGATTAAAATAAGACACAGTTACGCAAAACAACAACCCACAATTATTTCTACAGTTCATGGATACCAATTTTATAGGCCAAAATGGAAGCTCTAAAAATTCTAGCGATTGTACTGTTGCATTTGCATTAATGCTGCAGTTGCATTAAGTGGGATTTTCAAAATTTGCTGGAATCCTGTACATTGCCAAGTGTACAGAATATCCTCAGAATCAGTTGAATCAGGCGGACAGTGAGGATACAAGAAGCAGCGTGGTTCAGATTTGGAAAACCTGCATGATGCATATTCCAAAACTCAGTAGGTGCCATGGCCTCATTGTCTGAAGCCAGGTGAGTTTGGAATTCACTTTCTAGTTTTGCCTTCACCACGAGCAATAAAGGAGTCAAATATCCAATGAGTTTGGCAGAAGGTTAAACAGTATGATCACCTTCCAGAATGACGCTTTAGGACTGAATATAAACTGAGACACATCCTTATTCCACATCTGACAGCTCCCAAGTAAAAGACTGCAATTTCTTTGTCAATCACGCGCACATGGATAATGTCTGCTGCAGATAAGTGAAGATTGTCCTTATGTTTCAAAACAAATGAGTCATGCAAGAACTTGAAATAAGCAACATAAACAGCAGAAATTTAATACTAAAATGGTTAATAACGACATTGACAGGAAAAGCATAATTTGTTCTGATGTCTAATTTCAGCCAAGACTTTGACAACCAAGATAGGACTAACATCAGTTTTCATGAACTCTGTACTTGCAGAGGAAGGGAAGGATTGCAGAGCCTCTCTACCTCATAGAATAGCCCAAGAGTCTCAATTGTAAATTCCAGTTATATCTGCAGAATTTGTCACGTCTTCAGCACCAGTTAGTATTTTCAAAGATAGAACTTTATTTTGCTGTCAGCTACTGCATTATCTAAAAGGTATGTTAAAACGGCTTATGTTAGGATGAGACGTGAAGGCTCAGTTAGGGCGCTTGAGAGTTACAAGCTAGCCAGGAAGGATCTAAAGGGAGAGCTAAGAAGAGCAAGGAGAGGACATGAGAAGTCATTGCGGATAGGATCAGGGAAAACCCTAAGGCTTTCTATAGGTATATCAGGAATAAAAGAATGACTAGAGTTAGATTAGGGCCAATCAAGGATAGTAGTGGGAAGTTGTGTGTGGAATCAGAGGAAATAGGGGAAGCGTTAAATGAATATTTTGCGTCAGTATTTACAGTAGAGAAAGAAAATGTTGTCGAGGAGAATACTGAGATTCAGGCTACTAGGCTAGATGGGATTGAGGTTCACAAGGAGGAGGTGTTATCAATTTTGGAAAGTGTGAAAATAGATAAGTCCCCTGGGCCAGATGGGATTTATCCTAGGATTCTCTGGGAAGCTAGGGAGGAGATTGCAGAGCCTTTGTCCTTGATCTTTATGTCGTCATTGTCGACAGGAATAGTGCCGGAAGACTGGAGGATAGCAAATGTTGTCCCCTTGTTCAAGAAGGGGAGTAGAGACAGCCCTGGTAATTATAGACCTGTGAGCCTTACTTCGGTTGTGGGTAAAATGTTGGAAAAGGTTATAAGAGACAGGATTTATAATCATCTTGAAAAGAATAAGTTCATTAGCGATAGTCAGCACGGTTTTGTGAAGGGTAGGTCGTGCCTCACAAACCTTATTGAGTTTTTCGAGAAGGTGACCAAACAGGTGGATGAGGGTAAAGCAGTGGATGTGGTGTATATGGATTTCAGTAAGGCGTTTGATAAGGTTCCCCATGGTAGGCTATTGCAGAAAATACGGAAGTATGGGGTTGAAGGTGATTTAGAGCTTTGGATCAGAAATTGGCTAGCTGAAAGAAGACAGAGGGTGGTGGTTGATGGCAAATGTTCATCCTGGAGTTTAGTTACTAGTGGTGTACCGCAAGGATCTGTTTTGGGGCCACTGCTGTTTGTCATTTTTATAAATGACCTGGAAGAGGGTGTAGAAGGGTGGGTTAGTAAATTTGCGGATGACACTAAGGTCGGTGGAGTTGTGGATAGTGCCGAAGGATGTTGTAGGGTACAGAGGGACATAGATAGGCTGCAGAGCTGGGCTGAGAGATGGCAAATGGAGTTTAATGCGGAAAAGTGTGAGGTGATTCACTTTGGAAGGAGTAACAGGAATGCAGAGTACTGGGCTAATGGGAAGATTCTTGGTAGTGTGGATGAACAGAGAGATCTTGGTGTCCAGGTACATAAATCCCTGAAGGTTGCTACCCAGGTTAATAGGGCTGTTAAGAAGGCATATGGTGTGTTAGCTTTTATTAGTAGGGGGATCGAGTTTCGGAGCCACGAGGTCATGCTGCAGCTGTACTAAACTCTGGTGAGACCGCACCTGGAGTATTGCGTGCAGTTCTGGTCACCGCATTATAGGAAGGATGTGGAAGCTTTGGAAAGGGTGCAGAGGAGATTTACTAGGATGTTGCCTGGTATGGAGGGAAGGTCTTACGAGGAAAGGCTGAGGGACTTGAGGTTGTTTTCGTTGGAGAGAAGGAGGAGGAGAGGTGACTTAACAGAGACATATAAGATAATCAGAGGTTTAGATAGGGTGGATAGTGAGTCATTTTCCTCGGATGGTGATGGCAAACACGAGGGGACATAGCTTTAAGTTGAGGGGTGATAGATATAGGACAGATGTCAGAGGTAGTTTCTTTACTCAGAGAGTAGTCGGGGCGTGGAACGCCCTGCCTGCAGCAGTAGTAGACTCGCCACCCTTAAGGGCATTTAAGTGGTCATTGGATAGACATATGGATGAAAATGGAATAGTGTAGGTCAGATGGTTTCACAGGTCGGCGCAACATCGAGGGCCGAAGGGCCTGTACTGCGCTGTAATATTCTAAAAAAAAAACACTCCATACGTTTTCAATAGACACTGTAGCCAAATACAAAGTGAACATCTCATGAGAACCATAGCAATCAGCAAGCTGCATTTCATGAGATTTTCTTCACAAACACCATAATATGTTTTTCTCATTGGGCAAATCTTGTGATCGCCATTAGTTAGACATTTTGCTGCACCTTTCAGCTCGAATATAATTTCTGACTAAACTTGCTCGAAGTACAAGCTGATAATGGCATAACAAGGGCAAAACGGCATCTTGGAACTTAGTGAACTATGAGAATAACAGTGTGGCCGGAATTTTACAGTGGGCGGATGGGAGCCGGACTCCGACGTAAATGTTGGTGACGAACCCGCTTCTGCCTAGCCTGGGGATCCGTCCCGTATTTTACGGTACCCCAGGCTTTAATTGTCCCGAGGCGGGACTTCCACCCGCTTGAGGGAGGAGGTCCCGCCTCAATCAGTGGGACGGCAGCTCTTAGTCTCAACAGCGCCACCAGGAGCGGTGGCCACTGCTGGGACTGCAGCCCAGTCGATGCCACGGACCCGAGAGAGTGGGTGAGTTTGGGTTGCCTCACCAGGGGGATCGGTCGTGCCGTGGTGAGGCTAGGGTGGTCGTTTGGGGGGAGGGGGTGTCTTGGATCCCAGGGGTGGGTTGGGAGGCGGGGCCGACCCTCAATTGGGCACCCTGTGCCTGATTGCCATGGTCCCCCCCACCCCGGGGCACGGAAAGGCCGGCAGCTATCACTGGGCAGCCTTTCACGCCACCAGCACCCCTGCTTTCAATGGGTAAAATACCCATGGAGGCAGGCACGGGCCGTTAAGTGGCCACTTAAGGGCCTTGATTGGCCTCGGGCGGGCGGGCCATTTCCCAGCCCCCACCTGATGCCGTAAACTTGTCCGGAAGCGAAAATACGGCCAGTAGGCCTCAATTATATGCCACCCCCACGCCACCATCTGACCCACTGGGGCGGAGTAAATTTCCGGCCTGTATCTCAATGAGATTTAAGGATTGAGAAAGAAACTGAGGAATGATGTAGAAGGAGGACAATTAGAGACAAATGAGTACATAAGAACATAAGAAATAGGAGCAGGAGTAGGCCATTCAGCCCCTCAAGCATGCCCCGCCTGTCAATAAGATCATGGCTGATCTGCCTCAGACCTCAACTCCTCTTTCGGGCCAGCTCCTCATAGCCCTCAACTCCCCGAGATTTGAAAAATCTATCTACCTCCTCTTTAAATACTTTCAATGATCTGGCCTCCACAACTCTCTGGGGTAGAGAATTCCAGACATTCACTACCCTCTGAGAGAATAGATTCCTTCACATCTCAGTTTTAAATGAGTGTCCCCTTATTCTGTAACTATGTCCCCTCGTTCGAGATTCCCCCATCCCCCACTAGTGGAAATATCTTCTCAACATCTACCCTATCAAGTCCCCTCAAAATCTTGTATGTTTCAATAAGATCACCCCTCATTCTTCGAAACTCTAATGAATAAAGGCCTAACCTGTTTAGCCATTCTTGATAAGTCAACCCCTTCATCCCAGGAATCAGCCTAGTGAATCTCTTTTGAACTGCCTCCAATGCCATTATATCCTTCTTAAATACGGGGACCAAAACTGTACACAGTCCTCCAGGTGCGGCCTTACCAACATCCTGTACAGTTGTAACAAGACTTTCCTATTTTTAAACTCTAACCCCCTAGCAATAAAGGCCAAAATTCCATTTGCCTTCTTAACTACTTGCTGCACCTGCATGCTAACTTTTTGTGGTTTCATGCACAAGAACACCCAGATCCCTCTGTGCTGCACTTTTTTGGAGTTTCTCTCCATTTATATAATAGTCTGCCTTTTGATTCTTCCTACCAAAGTGCATGACCTCACACTTTCCTACATTAAACTCCATCAGCCAAGTCTTTGCCCACTCACTCAACCTATCGATATCCCTTGCAGATTCATTATGTCCTCATCACAACATGCCCTCCCACCTATTTTTGTATCGTCAGCAAATTTGGATATATTACACTCTGCCCCCTCCTCCAAGTCATTAATATAAATAATTGCACTAGGACTGATACTTGTGGCACTCCACTAGTTACGTCTTTCCAACCTGAAAAAGACCCATTAATTCTGACTCTCTGTCTTCTGTAAGTTAACTAATCCTCAATCCATGCTAATACATTACCCCCATACTGTGAGCTCCTATTTTGTGCAATAATCTTTTATGTGGCACCTTATTGAATGTCTTCTGGAAATCCAAATACACTACATCCACTGGTTCCCCTTTATCAACTCTGCTTGTTATATCCTCAAAGAACTCTAGCAAATTTGTCAAACATGATTTCCCTTTCGCAAAACCAAGTTGACTCTGATTGCTTTAAGCTTGTCTAAATGTCCTGATATTTATTCTTTAATAGTGGATTCTAGCATTTTCCCAATGACCGATGTTAGGCTGACTGGCCTATAGTTCCTGCTTTTTGCCTCCCTCCCTTCTTGAACAGGGGCGTCACATTAGTGGTCTTCCAATCTGTTGGGACCCTGCCGGAATCCAGTGAGTTGTGGAATATTCCGACCAATGTCTCCACTATCTCTGCAGCCACTTCCTTTAAAGCACTTGGATGCAGACCTCAGGTCCTGCCGACTTGTCTGCCTTTAGTCCCATTAATTTGTCAAATACTTTGTCCGTCGTGATAGAGACTGTTACAAGATCTTTCCTCCCATTAAGTCCTTGCTTATCTGATAGCTGTGGGATGTTTATAGTGTCCTCCACCGTGAAGACCGCTGCAAAATATTGGTTTAAATTATCTGCCATTTCCCTGTTCCCCGTTATCAATTCTCCAGTCGCATCCTCCAAGGGTCTCACGCTCACTTTAGCTACTCTCTTTTTATAGACCCATAGAAACTCTTGCTGTTTGTTTTTATATTTCTTGCCAATTTACTTTCATAATCAATTTTCTCCCTCCTATTAGCTTTTTAGTCATTCGCTGCCGGTTCCTAAAAATTCCCAATCCTCTAGCCTACCACAAGTTTTTGCTGCTTTGTATTGCCTTAGTTTTTGATTGTATACTCTCCCTGACCGCTTTTGTTAACCACGGGTGATTCATCTTTCTCATCGAGTCCTTCTTTTTGACCGGGATAAAATTTGCTGAGCATTATGAAATATCTGTTTCAATGCCACTGCTCATCCACTGACCTTCCCCTTAGTCGATTTTCCCAGCCCGCTTTAGACAACTCTTTCTTCATACGTCCGTAATTGCCCTTGTTTAAGTTGAGGACATTGGTTTGAGCCCTCAAACTGAATTTGAAATTGTAACATGTTGTGATCACTACCTCCTACAGGATCTTTCACGACGATATCTCTTACTAATCCTACCTCATTACACATTACTAGATCTAAAATAGCCTGTTCCTGGGTAGGTTCTGCAATGTATTGCTCTAAGTAACAATCCCTGATGCACTCTGCAAATTCACTTTCCAAGTTACCTCTGCCAATCTGTTTTGTACAGTCAATATGCAGATTAAAATCACCCATGACAACTGTAGCGCCCTTCTTACACGCCTCCATTATTTCCCGATTTACTTTGTCCTAGAGTGAGGCAATTCTTCGGGGGCCTATAGATGACTCCCACCTGTGACTTCTTCCCCTTGCTATTCCTTATTTCCACCCAAACTGATTCCACATCACGATCTATTGGACCTATATCATTACTCACCATCGCACTGATAATTTCCTTTATTAACAAAGCTACTACACCTCCTTCACCTCTTTGTCTATTTTTTTGGAACATCAAATACCCTTGAATATTGAGTTCCCAGTCTTGGTCACTCTGAAACCAAGTCTCTGTAACAGCTATCAGGTCATATTAATTTATTTCTATTTGTGCCGTCAACTCATTGTTACAAATGCTACAGAAAGAGAAACAAAGAGGGAAGAAGATTGGACTAAGAGAGGGAGGAAGAAGATTGGACTAAGAAAGCGAGGAAGAAGATTGGACTAAGAGACAGAGGAAGAAGCGGCAGAAAGGAAAAGTAAGCAAAAACATTAAAAACTTGTAATTTTAAGAGTTTTTAACAACAGCTTACTATGTGCAGCATGTTAAACTCAACAGTTTAAATTGTTCCTTTCCTGGGCTGAAAAGATTGATTGGCATTGTGTTAACAATTATCACATCATTAAAATGGTACTTTTGCTATTAATTATGAGCCCCAATGTTGAACAGCGAGTTTAATGGGCAATTAATGTGCAAATCCAGGAAGTTCTTAAAAATATTGGTGAATCTCAGGCGTTTTGCCTTTTGTGCAAGGCAAATGGCAGAGCGGCATAAATCAGCAAACGAGTTCTGGAGTTTTGCAACTCATGGAATATCTCTTCTTCCCCTGAATGTGCTGGCCAATCTGCACATTAATAATGTTGTGCATTATGAACTAACTGTTACTTTTTTCCAGGCAGATTTGACCCATTCTGTTTGCATGCTTGAAGACAATATCAACAGTAATAAATTAACAATTCGCATTAATATAGTGCCTTTAACAAACCATCCCAAGGCTCTTCATAGATATGTTATCAGACAACATTTGACAGAGCCACATCTGGCGATATTAGGGCGGGTGGCCAAAAACATGGTCAAAGAAGTAGGTTTTAAGGAGCTTCATAAAGAAAGAGCTGGAGATGCAAAGACGTTTAGGGAAGGAATTCCAGAGCTTAAGGCCTAGACAGCTGAAGGCACGGCTGCCAATGGTGGAGCAATTAAAATCAGGGATGAGTAAGGGGCCAGAATTTAGGGAGCACAGAGATCTCAGAGGGTTGTAGGGCTGGAGCAGGTTACGGAGATAGAGAGGGCAAGGCCATGGAGGTATATAAAAACAAGTACGAGGACTTCAAAATCGAGGCATTGCCAGACTGGCAGCCAATGGAGGTCAGCAAGCAAAGGGCTGATGGGTGATTCGCACTTGATGCGAGTTAGGATACTGGTAGCTGAGCGTTGAATGATCTCAAGTTTGTGGAGGATGGAAAATGGGAGGCCGTCCAGGTGGGCATTGGAATAGTCAAGTTTAGAGGTAACAAAGGCATGGAGGAAATGCTTCATGGTAGCCATTTCCAGAACATCTATAACATAAGAAAGAGTAACCTGCAAGGGGTTGAGCTGGATATGAAATCAGATGCAAACACAGGATGTCATTTAGCTTAACAATTGAGGGCAGATTTTGTTCGAATAGGGGTGGTTTAAATTCACAGGTGCTTCTTCTTTCCATGTAAGATCGTACTGCTTTATCCAGGTATGCAACACTTGCAGGCTTCTCTGTGGTTTAAAAAAAATTGTATAATCCGACAAGTTGAACTAAGCAACACAAACACGACCCAGGATCTCTGACAGGTGATTATTCATAGTTACTAGCTGCTAGGCATTATGTTCCACCACCGATCATTATGCATCATTCTAAGCATCTGTTTTCTCATTGTTATGAAATAATAATCCCATGAATAATAAGCTTTTTTAAAAAAAATCACTAAAGCTGATGAAGCTGTGTATTTATGCAACAATATTCCATGGTAAAGAGCACCAAGACATAACTTCACCACACATTGAGCTCCTGATTTCAGCTGGGCCATCTGAAAAAAATACCGAGCAGAAGGAGAAATAGCCCAGGGTGCTATTCCCTCTCTCCATTCCCACCCAAATGGCTAGTCGCAGAGAGACATTTGCATAGCACCAACAGTAGGTCAGTATTACAAATTCACGGAACCGACAAAGTAATTCTCAGCATTCACCTCATTTAGGGGAAATTGGTGGAGGGTGGAGGAAGCAGCAAAACATGAGCAAGAGAAAATGACTGAATGATTATGATAAGCTCTCATTAAGTAACACGTAATTAATTTAATAAATTAACAGCACATACTGATTTTATGCACAAGTCTGAGTTCGCTCCTCAGATCCTCCTGATAGAAAGGTGTCAAGGAGGACTTGTAGTGAAGAAGCTGTGGAGGGGTCCTTAATAGAATATCTTGGAACCTGGCGAGTTCTATTTCTTCCTCTTCTTCGTCCAACTCCCCTTCAAATTCATCATCAAGAGCTAAGGACATAAAAGCATCATGTCAACTGAATGGCGGGCTAGAAAAAACAGTCCCACTGAGTAAAACCAATTGAACATTTTTCTGGATCCCCTGATAATGCAATTTGTTGTAGCAATGTAGCTCGTCAAACACTTAGTGTTGGCAAGTGGGTTTGAGATGACGATTCCCTGCATCGTGAGCCTTCAATCTCACTTGTGTAATCTGGGAGAGATCAACTACTTCTCTATAGGAAGGACATTTCAGCAGCTGAGCCTTCCTAGTCCACTCCTGTGCACTTCAAAATTGGGACCTCAAGTGCCAAAGACAGAGCTTTGAGAGCAGGATATCTTCCTACATCATAGCTGAAGAATGATGCATATCATATATGTGTGGGGGTGTGGCGTGGTGAAGAAGAGCCCAAATAAAGAAAAAATAATGCAAAAACTGGGATATGGTACAAACTAAACAAAATATCTTACTGGCCAAGATCCATATTGGAAGCTTCTTTGATTTTTTTAATGTAGATTGTAGGTACACTCTTGGCCATTTGACTGGGCAGATACATGTCCCTTTTTACCACAATAGAACAATCCAAAAGATTGAAGAAAATAAACTTAAGTAATACAGCAAGAATTTTCATTTAAAATAACCCTTGAATCCACTCAATATCAAGTTAAGTTTACTCCAAAATGGGCCATGAGAAACAGCACTTGAAAAATTCTCATGACATATCCATCACAAGTTTATTTGAATGGTAAGATCAATTTGAATTTTCAACAGAAACAAATTGTACAAACTGAACACAAATACACAAATCAGAAGCTGGTGGTTTCAAAGTAAATCCACATTGAAGTCTCATAAATTGCACGGCTTGAGACACCTAGCAGTTTATTCTCAGAAATCACAGGTCAATGGTTTGTATACTCTGAACGTTTTAGTCATCCTTACTCACAAGTACAGCTTTTCCTGTCTGTGTCCAGTCTGTATCCCCCCTGACATGTACACTGATAGGATCCAAGGGTGTTTATACACAGATGGTCACAGCCAGCATTGTCTGCTAAACATTCATCCACATCTATAAGCAGAAATAAGAGAACATATAAGCATGGAATGAGAAAATGTCATTTGACCTATGACCCTCCTTCTATAGGTCATATGCAATCCATCCTATCATGGACTCCCATCCATTTAATGCCCTAAGAGAAACTTTTATCTAAATCCCCAAAGGCTGTCAAAGAAATTGCAGAATATTCCTCTATAATTACAACTCTTCTATTCAAACATAGTCTCCTGTCCACCAAACAATATGCTCCCTACATCAACAACACAGGACCCTTTGTGTTCCAAAACACATTTGATTCATTCAGCCTAATTTTTTTTATTCATTCATGGGATGTGGGCGTCGCTGGCCAGGCCAGCATTTATTGCCCATCACTAATTGCCCATTAGAAGGTGATGGTGGGCTGCCTTCTTGAACCGCTACAGTCCATGTGGGGTAGGTATAACCACAGTGCTGTTAGGAAGGGAGTTCCAAGATTTTGACCCAGCGACAGTGAAGGAATGGTGATATAGTTCCAAGTCAGGATGGTGTGTGGCTTGGAGGGAAACTTGCAAATGGTGGTGTTACCTTGCATCTGCTGCCCTTGTTCTTCTAGGTGGTAGAGGTTGCAGGTTTAGAAGGTGCTGTCTAACAAGTGTTGGTGCGTTGCTGCAGTGCATCTTGTAGATGGTACACACTGCTGCCACTGTGCATTAGTGGTGGAGGGAGTGAATGTTTGTGGATGGTATGCCAATCAAGCGGGCTGCTTTGTCCTGAATGATGTTGAGCTTCTTGAATTGTTGGAGCTGTACCCATCCATGCAAGTGGAGAGTATTCCATCACACTCCTGACTTGTGCCTTGTAGATGGTGGACAGGCTTTGGGGAGTCAGGAGGTGAGTTACTCGCCGCAGAATTCTTAGCCTCTGACCTGCTCTTGTAGCCACAGTATTTATATGGCTATTCCAGTTCAGTTTCTGGTCAATGGTAGCCCCTAGGGTGTTGATAGTGGGGGATTTAGTGATGGTAATGCCATTGAATGTCAAGGGGAGATGGTTAGATTCTCTCTTGTTGGAGATGGTCATTGCCTAGCACTTGTGTGGCGCGAATGTTACTTGCCACTTATCAGCCCAAGCCTGGATATTGTCCAGGTCTTGCTGCATTTCTACATGGACTGCTTCAGTATCTGAGGAGTCACGAATGGTGCTGAACATTGTGAACACAGTGAACATCCCCACCTCTGACCTTATGATTGAAGGAAGATCACAAAGCAGCTGAAGATGGTTGGGCCTATGATATGCCTACAAGCACCAATCCCATTTCCAACCAGATAGGAGAGAGATTCTTTTAATATTTCCTGGACTGTCCTCTTTTCTGAGCAACATGTTTTAGAAAGGGTGAATGTATTGATTCAGTTAAATGCAGAGCTTTTGAAAGAATTAATTTCCCTTCAGTTAGTCTGCGCATGCCGCAATTCATCCCTAGCTGGAAAGACAAGCAAGTAAATGTTCTCAGGTCTTGGCCTCTGTAACTGTTATGGCTGTAACTACCAAAACAGCATGGCAACAACCTCAAAAAGGCTTCTTCTTCCAAAGTTTTCCCCCTCCCACCATAGTTGAGATTGAGTCCTCCTGCCTGCCCCACATCTGTTTATTTTAAATGGAGAGGGATTGAAAGATTTAATCAACAAGAAAAATATTGTTTGAAATTTGAATAACGTAAACTGGTGTGATATGAGCCACAAGGTATAAATTAGTCAAGTTCTTAATGGTACAACAAGCTTGTGCAAGGAACTAACTAGATTTCTAGCATACTGAATGCATCATTTCACAGGATATAAATAATTACTACCAAATGGATAAACAGAAGGTGGCAGATAACAAGGAATGTAAGAATGTCCCAGGAGGTAACTTAGACATTCTTCTTGTTTCCATCACTTTATATTAGCCAGATTTATTTTCAGTTCTATTACCACATAAGCTCCAGTCTGGGGGTGATCATGAATAGAACTATGTGTTTTCACAGACTGCATTCTTTCAGCAAAGCCTCTGAAGCTTGAAAAATTGGACAGGTAAAACAGTGGTTGTATAGAAACTTGGAAACTTCGATACAAATCATGAGCTTCTCTGACTTGACAGAGCATCAGGGATTCTGTGGAAAAATTTATTCAGTGAAAAAAATCAAATAGTCCTCATTAGGTTTTACAAGGATCAAATAGTTTTTTTTTTATTCGTTTCATGGGATGTGGGCAATGTTGGCCAGGCCAACCTTTATTGCCCATCCCTAATTACCCATGAGAAGCTGGTGGTGAGCTGCCTTCTTGAACCACTACAGTCCATGTGGGGTAGGTACACTCACAGTGCTATTAGGAAGGGAGTTCCAGGATTTTGACCCAGTGACAGTGAAGGAACAGCGATATAGTTCCAAGTCAGGATGGCATGTGGCTTGGAGGGGAACATGCAGGTGGTGGTGTTCCCACGCATCTGCTGCCCCTGTCCTTCTTGGTGGTAGAGGTTGCGGGTTTGGAAAGTGCTGCCTTGGTGTGTTGCTGCAGTGCACCTTGTAGTTGGTACACACTGCTGCCACTGTGTGCCGGTTGTGGAGGGAGTGAATGTTTGTAGATGGGGTGCCAATCAAGCGCGCTGCTTTGTCCTGGATGCTGTCAAGCTTCTTGAGTGTTGATGGAGCTGCACCCATACAGGTAAATGGAGAGTATTCTATCACACTCCTAACTTGTGCCTTGTAGATTGGGAGTCAGGAGGTGAGTTACTCGCTGCAGGATTCCTAGCCTCTGACCTGCTCTTGTAGCCACAGTATTTATATGGCTACTTCAGTTCAGTTTCTGGCCAATGGTAACCCCCAGGATGTTGATAAAGGGGGATTCAGCAATCGTAATGCCATTGAATGTCAAGGGGAGATGGTTAGATTCTCTCTTGTTGGAGATGGTCATTGCCTGGCACTTGTGTTGACTTTAGGACTTCCCTCTCCACTCTTAAGGTCTCCCTGCTCATTTTATGCATGTCCTTGCACAATGCAACATCTCTGCCCAGGAGGATAAAAAAACGCAAACAGTCTGTTCCCAAAGGTTTGTAAAATGTAACCAAAGCAGCACACAATACACGCAGAGCAAAGCTTCTTGGAATTTTCCTTTCATCCTCACTGTACCATCACAGCTGCATCCATCCATGTTTAGCCTGTATCCTGCTCGACAACTGCATTCGTAGCCTCCAGGATTGTTATTACAGTCTTGTGCACAGCATGCTGTGTCAGTCTCACATTCATTGGAATCTATAGGGATAGGAATATTAGGAATATTCAACTTTATAAAAACTTGAACTCCGTCTAGTAGCAGTGCAGAAGAAACACTGACTCAGTCATCAAACTTAAACAGCAAGTTTCACATAGGTCTACTGTATCACGAGATCTGTTAGTCAGACACCAGTATGGTGCCAGTTGGTTACAAAACAAGAGGGCTGTACGATCATGAAGTTTCTTTGTCATACAGCAAGAAAACTCACTATCATGAGTCAGTAACCAACAGTGACCCAAAAAAGTAATTACAGATAAAGAGGCCATTTGGCTCATTTAATTATCCTTCCATAAAAATGTTAGCCTTGAGCACTATTAAAAATGAAGCATGACTACAGGACAGAGGGACATTGATACAAATTAGCAAGTTCATAACTAATTAGGATATACACGTTCGCTCAAATGGAGATTAATAGGTGGAATGACCTAGGTAAGATAACTCAATCCTCCGAACTAGTGAACAACCTCCTGACCCTATTCTGGCACTACCTCCAGAGCTCGGTTGTTTTCCTTGTGCCTCATAGCCAGAATTGAAAGTAACACTTAACGTACAACCTGACCAGAGCATTGCACCACTGCAATAATGACACTGCAATGGCTCTGGATTATTGTACAAACTACATCAAAGCAAACCTCAGTAAAATGGCTGACTGGTGAGGTTCAATCAATATAACGTTGCATTTTCATGCATGGCAGACACAGCTTGAGATGTAAATGTACAGACTGCTGTGTTGCTCTCTGATTGAACTTTAGTTATGTTAAAGTATGCAGACAGAAATCTAGCTACAGGTTATAATAACAAATGCCACATGGGTTTGACCAAGGAACCTGGATGTTACAGTACCAAGACATGTACGCCCATCAGAATCCAGGAGGTATCCGTGATTACAAGAGCAAGAGGGTCCGTTGGTTGTGTGTTTGCAGTGGTGAGTGCAGCCACCATTGTTCCTCTCACAGCTGTTCACAATCTCCATTTCAATACCTGTCAGGTGAAAGACAAATAATGCATCAAACACTCAAAATCATGGAGCCAAAAGTCATTGAGGATTCCACAGTAATTCTGACAGAACCCCCGGGTGAGACCTGCTCACACTAGGTCTCTGTCACTTCCAGGAGTTTCTGATTTGAATTGCAAACGGCAGAACATATGTGTGCCCTTACAAGGCAAGTAATAGAATAGGTCCACAGTCAGGATTGGAGACTCCCTAAGCTAGAAGTTCCCATGCCATATCAACAGTCGAATCCTGAGATTTATGTGGCAACCAGTATGTCACAAGGTGAGACATACCAGCATTTAAGAAGGGAGCATGCGGGACTTCACCAGTGGAGCCCAGGCCAGACAAGCAGCCTAGATATCTACAGAAGTGAAAACAAAATTTTGGAATTGCAACCAGATTAACCCCTTTGTTCAAGAGCTGATGTGACCAGTATGGAGGGCACCAACAGGCACAATCCTGGCACAACAATTGGGATTGAGATCCAAGAAATTTGGTGCTTTGGTCTTTGTGTGAGGACTGGCTGACATAAGATTTCATTTTTTATACACAGGTGGAAGAAGACCCCTTATTATAAACACATTTGCCACAGTGGCGCAGTGGTTAGCACCGCAGCCTCACAGCTCCAGCGACCTGGGTTCGATTCTGGGTACTGCCTGTGTGCAGTTTGCAAATTCTCCCTGTGACTGTGAGGGTTTTCGCTGGGTGCTCCAGTTTCCTCCCACAGCCAAAGACTTGCAGGTTGATAGGTAAATTGGCCATTATAAATTGCCCCTAGTATAGGTAGGGGAATTGAGGGAAGGTGGGCATATGAGAGGGTGATGGGATTAATATAGGATTAGTATAAATGGGTGGTTGATGGTTGGCACAGACTTGGTGGGCTGAAGGGCCTGTTTCAGTGCTGTATCTCTGAAATAAAATAAATAAATAAAAATTACTGAGATGTACAAAGAGAATTCCATCCACAGCATTATTTATATTGGGATGTATGATGCACCATTCCTTATCATCTACATTGACATAGAAGTCAAGCAGATTGGAAGTTAGTTGTCACTGCACAAATTTGATTGCCATGAATTTTCTTTGAAATTAAAGTCGGATGGACAGTATGCATTCCGAGCCATTTGAAGGTGGCTCTGTCATGCTGAGTAAAGGGTTCCTGATGGCCCACTCCATGCTGTCTGGGTTCTTCAGGATCCCTACCCTGCCAGTAGAAGGTGTAGTCTTGCTCTCTTAGAGATCCGCTCGCAGGGAGGTGTGTCTCCTGAAGTACTGCAATGTCTACATTGAGTCAACTGAGCTTGTTGTTAATGATGGCGGTCTTCCGAGAGTCGTTGATTTGTGTAAGGTCTTCCGACAGGCCAGGACACACAGTTCTGACATTCCAGCTTGCAAAACGAAGGGCTGGTACCTTCTTTCCTTTTTTGTCGTGCTGTTTGATGCGGTGTCACAGTCCGCTTGTCGGGCAATGACCCTGAGCTCCAAGCACCCGTTGAAGCAGGTGGACTATGGCGAGACAGAACCTTTCTGACCGGGGGCTGCCCGGTTTGAGGCAGGAGGTAGCTGTCCAGTGAGATGCGATGACCTTTCCCACTGACAAAGGCAACCCGTGGCGCCCAATCTCTTCGCCAACTGAGCTGGACTTATAACCAGTAACTGCTGCCTTTCGTGTTGTTTTGGTTGCTGTGAGGCGACTATGGAGTGACCTCTCCATGGCGCATGCCTGGGCGGAATATATGGAGATTGTGAGTTGCCCAAGCGTCAAAACCCCCCTCTCGGCCTTCCTAGTAGGGTCCAAAGGAGTGCAGAGCATGAGGTTTGGCACCGGTATGGCTGCAGGAACTGCCAGAAACATGCCAAAGGTGACAAATGACCGCCTTAAGGGTTCCACTTCGGATTTTCTGTTTGGGTTTACTCCCTAACATTAAAGCTGTGAATCATGCTGTGATTTGGCAGTGATGCAGAACGTCACCATCAATTACCATCACTTTGTTGATGGTACAATGAAAGTGAGACGAGCATGAAGTACAACCCAGTGAACACTGTGTTGATTACACACATCAAGCTTGATGACAGTACTTACGGTAACATTGCTTCCCATCAGCACCCAGCTCAAATCCAGGGTTACAGATACAGCTGAATGATCCCAGGATATTGACGCACTGATGAGCACACATTGCAATTCCAGTAGTACACTCATTAATGTCTGCAAAGTAAAGGTTAAACATTAACAGACAAAATAATAAAGCACTCATCACGCAGAACCATTGAGCCCTTCAAAGCTAGCCACAGGGAGAAAGAGATCAACAGAAAAATAATCCACCAGGAGATGATAAGTAGCCCTTCAGGTCATTGGATATTCCATTATTCCCATTCAGGGATAGGCACCAACATGTTGCACCACAGACACTTGACAAAATTATTGACTCAGCCACTGACATGGAGGCAACCTAATGACATCTAACATGGTCTGATTTAAAACGTATTTCTCCCTATTTAGTGAGATACCTGGCCCTGTTATTGCTTGCACAAGTGGTCAATGTCTGCCCACTCACTTGATATAGCAATGCGGAGAATCTGGATAGATGTCCATCTGTCAGGTGTGATCCTGATCTCTTTCTCTCCCCTCCTCTCAGTGTCAATTCCTATTCCCTCTCTGTGTCCACCTCCCTCCCTCTCTCTCTCTCTCTCCCCCTCTCTCCCCTCTCTGTCCCTCCCTCTCGGTTCCCCTTTCTCTCCCCTTTCTCACTCTCCCTCTCTCTCTTCCCCACTCTCTCTCTCCCCCTCTATCTCCGCTCTGTCTCCCCCCCTCTCCCCCCCTCCCACCTCTCTCTTCCCACCTCTCTCTCTCCCCCTCTCTCCCCGTCCCCCTCTCCCCATCTCTCTCTCTCTACCCACTCTCTCTCTCCCTCCCCCCCTCTCTGACTGTTACTGAGAGCAGGAACAGCAGTTTCCGAACTTCAGACAGATGTGGCTTTTCTGGCAGGCTTTTAAAAAAAAATCAGAACCTGCTGGAAAACTCTGAAGCTGTCTTAAGTTCAGAAACTGCTGTTCCCACTCCCAGCACCTGTCAGCTGTGAAACTGACATTTGCGATTATTTTTAAAAAGCCAGTCTGAAGAAGCCAATGGGAAATTTCTCATTCCTGAAATTACCAGTCACAGACCTCAACAAATGTCCCCAAGCTTAAGGTCTGTGCGCTACGGGTCACCGACGGGGCTCGACATCGCATTCTGAAAGCTGGAGGCCAGATCATGACCTTTGACCAGTTAGTCCTGGCCACTTCCAAGGGTAATGGTACAGTGCTGCTTTCAGGACCTCGCAAAGGTTGGGAAGTTTACAGACATTTTGGGTCAGCTCCTGGGACACCACACAGCCACACCAAGCCCTACATCTCCTCCAAGGGTCGTAAGTTTGAAAGAGCTCGAGGTCGCAGAGCGAGTTGTGGATACAAGAAGTGAGCAGTTTCTATTTTTGTATCAATAAAGTCACATTAAACCACCAAAAAAAAAAGCAACTTTTACCATAGACACTGATGTCCCTGTACGGACACTTTGCCGACCCCTGCTCCCATCGCACATGCTGCAATAGGTGACTAAATAAACATTTTATTTTTTCAATTAAAAATATTTACAAAAATGGTGGTTGATCCTCACAACCCTCCAATGACTCCGATCACAGAGCTTTATGTGCAATGACTTTCAAGCACTGTCCACTGCACAGGCGTCTCCTTGTATAAGCAATGTTTACTCAATGAGGTAGGGGTTAAGGGCACTAAGTACTTTTGAAATCTGAGATGGTCACGTTTCCAGGAAAGGACGAATTAATGATGCAGTGATGTGTAACAGGATGGAGTTTGACCCCCTGCTGGACTACACAGAGGGGATCAAACAGGACATTAAAAATTTGAGACATAAAACAATATATGGCATTAACGGAGGAGTTCCTCTCAGATTTACAGTACCACCATTGTTTTCTGGGAACTCACTCATCCCAAATAGCTAACAAAGGGACAGCCACTGTTGCAGACGCAGTAACTTCTAACTCTGTGTTTGAAAAATGTGAGAGGGAGAGCAGACATACTGATGCCAATGGCACTTGATGCTTGGATTTAGTGCAGTTAGCATCAATGCCAAACAAAAACCTGTTGGATTTCCGAAGGCCAATCACTGGGAAAACCTATTAAAAGAAATGGCTCTTCCCAGCAGGCAACTTTAATGAAACTGGAAAATTTACTTCGGAGTTATTGCCAGTTGTATGAGACTCATGCATTCAGAGCCATCAACCCTCGCAGTGGTGGGGAAGGGGTTGGGGGTGAATAGATGAGCTTGGTGTTAATGCAGGTCCTCAATACATAATGGAACACAACAGTATAGTACAGCTTATTTCTGCACAGAAAATCGGTCTGCTCAGTCACATGAAGACCCATGAAAGTCGCGACCCCGAGTAGACGTCTTCCTCGAATCAAGGAACAGCCAATGATGACTACACAGAAGTATTCTGCCAAGAATTCGTCCAAAAGATTTTCATTCCAACAGAAGACCGAATAAATATCATCACTTCTCTACTTGAGATGACATAAACCCACTTTGGGTTTCGAGTTAAATCCGTCAAGTAAACTGAACAAATTATCTAACAGGAAGCAAAGTTTAGAGTCCCGGTCAGTAATTAAGGCAATGAATAAATAAGCCATGCACAGAATTCTGTGGGATACTATTCCAAATAAAATGTACTATGAGAGAAGACAGTATTGCTGGTTTGTGCAGTTAGCTGGGTTCTGTCACTGTCAAAAGCAATGTGTCATTACAGCACTCTAAACTCAAGCACCAATGACCAATTTAGGTCATTGACTGCCCACAAGAAGTTGAGACCCACCCAAATTTCTACTCCTAGCTATGCCACTGTCCAGCATACCATGTAACCCAATGTAATAGTACTGTGTTTGAGGTGTATGAGAGGCACAGAAGTGAAGTATTACTGGCGCAGTAAGTGCTGACACTGTTTAAACGTGCAATAAATGCAATAAGTTCAGTGAATATTTTAGAGCAAGCACAAAAGGCTAAAACACAATACAGAAGTTAAACTTTCATATATGTTTTTGTTTTATTTTCTGCATGCTTAAGCAAGATTAATTTTAAAGAGTGAGGAGTTCCGATGTGCCCATTTATAGGATGGTACATGTTATTCCTTGTATAACAGGAATCCTTGTTTATTCAGCAGCTTAAGGATTAAAATCCTCATCACCACAGTTGTTTAAATGCTAATTATATATTATTTCAATGAAAGGGAGCAAGTATTATTCCTTGAAGACCCTTCTATGGAAGCAAAGAATATGACTGGGTTAAATAAGGCCTTTGTGTAAAGTAAGATTGAGCTAGTGGTCCCTGCAGACTACTGTTTGAATTACCCACTGTGTACTTGTTGATAATTCACAAGGAATCACCTACTGTTTCCTTACCATCACAACTTTTCCCATTCGCCATTAGCCGATATCCAGGATTACAATCGCATTGTACAATTCCAGCTTTGTTGCGGCACATGTGGCTACACCCACCATTCCTCTCACTGCACGGATCTTTCACTGGTGGTGGTTAGAAAACAAACAAGTAAATAAACTCTAATCACTTTACTTGGTGACTGAAGTGACTGCTTAATGGAACATTCTTCAATATCAGGCAGCCAGAGCACAGAAGGGACCATGGTACACAGCAGAACATCATCATGTATTTTAAGGTTGCTGATTCGCAATACAGTGGAGGGAGGTTTGTCTTTATTGGGGGATAGATTGCTAATGTGCATGTTGAGTCAACGTGGTGAATTTTTTTTTTCCTTTTGTAACTGAATAACAGTTCTGCTAACTTTCCTATTCTGGCCAGTCAGTTTCTTTTTGAAACATTTGTTTTCAGCATGTGGGAAACACCAGCAATGCTGGCATTTATTGCCCACCAGTACTTATCCCGAGAAGGTGCTGTTGGTCCTTCTCCTTGACCCCTACAGTCCTTGTGGTGATAGTGCTTCCACAATGGTATTAGGTGGGGAATTCATGATACTGACCCAGCGACAATGAAGGAATGGTAATATATATCCAAGTGAGGATCGCAGGAGACTTTTAAAAAATTAATTCATGGGGTGTGAACGTCACTGGCAAGGACAGAATTTACCGTACACCCTAATTTCCCTTGACAAGGTGGTGGTGAGCCATCTTCTTCAACTGCTGCAGTCCATGTGGTGTCGAGAGTCGGTGGTGTATTGGTAATGTCACTGGAATAGCAATCCAGAGGCCCAGGCTAATGTCCTGGGGACATGGGTTCAAATCCAGCTGGTGGAATTTAAGTTCAATTAATTAAGTCAAAAACTCTGGAATTGAAATGAAACTTTCATCAATTGTCATAAAAAAACCCATCTGGTTCAACATTGTCCTTCAGAAAAGGAAATCTGCCGTCCTTACCTGGTCTGGCCTATGTATGACTCCAGAGCCACAGCAATGTGGTTGACTCTGAACTGCCCTCTGAAATGGCCTCAGTTGTCAAGAGCAATTAGGGATGTGCAACAAATATTGGCCTTGCTAGTGGCACCTATGAAAGAATTTTTAAAAAAGGTATACCAACAGAGCTGTTAGGAAGGGAGTTCCAGGACATTGGCCCAGTGACAGTGAAGGAACGACAATATAGTTTCAAGTCAGGATGGTGTGTGGCTTGGAGGGGAACTTGCAGGTGGTGGTGTTCCCATTTATCTCCTGCTCATGTTCTTCTAGGTGGCAGAGGTTGCAGGTTTGGAAGGTGCTGTCGAATCAGCCTTGTTGAGTTGCTGCAGTACATCTTGTAGATGGAACACACTGCTGCTACTGTGCATCGGTGGTGGAATGAGTTTAAGATGGTGAATGGGGTGGTGATATAGCAGGCTGCTTTGTCTTGAATAGTGTCAACCTTCTTGAGCATTATTGGAGTTTTGCTCATCTGGGTGAGTGGAGAGGATTCCATCTCACTCTTGATCTGTGCTTTGTAGATAGTGGACAAGTTTTGTGGAGTCAGGAGGTGAGTTACTCGCTGCAGGATTCCTAGCCTCTGACCTGCTCTTGTAGCCATGGTATTTATTATGGCGACTCCAGTTCAGTTTCTGGTCAATGGTAACCTCAGGATGTTTATAGTGGGGGATTCAGCGATCATACGGTCACTGAATGTCAAGGGGAGATGGTTAGGTTCTCTCTTGTTTGAGATCGTCATTGCCTGGCACTTGTATGGAGCAAATGTTACTTTCCACTTATCAGCCCAAGCCTGGATATTGTCCAGGTCTTGCTGCATTTCTACACGGACTTCTTCGTTATCTGAGGAGTTGTGAATGGTTCTGAACATTGTGCAATCATCAGCGAACATCCCCACTTCTGATCTTATGATTGAAGGAAGGTCATTGATGAAACAGCTGAAGATGGTTGGGCCTAGGACACCACCCTGAGGAACTCCTGCAGTGATGTCCTGAAGCTGAGATGATTGACCTCCAACAACCACAATATTTTCTATTTGCACTAGGTATGACTCCAACCAGCCAAGTTATCCCCTGAATCCCATCAATTCCAGTTTTGGTAGGGCTCCTTAATGCCATACTTGGTCAAATGCTGCCCCTCTTGAGTTCAGCTCTTTTGTCCATGTTTGAACCCAGGCTGTAATGAGGTCAGGAGCTGAGTGGCCCTGGGAGAACCCAAACTGAGCATCATTGAGCAGGTTATTGCTAATCAAGTGCTGCTTGATAGCACTATCGACGACACCTTCCATCACTTTACTGATGATCAAGACTAGACTAATGGGGCAGTAATTGATTAGGTTGGATTTGTCCTGTTTTTTGTGTACAGGATATAACTGGGCAATTTTCCACATTGGCGGGTAGATGCTAATGTTGTAGCTGTACTGGTAAGAGCTTGGCTAGGGGCGTGGCAAGTTCTGGAGCACACGTCTTCAGTACTATTTGCGGAATGTTGTCAGGGCCCAAAGCTTTTGCAGTATCCAGTGCCTTCAGTCATTTTCTTAATATCACACAGAGTGAATTGAATTGGCTGAAGACTGGCATATGTGATGCTGGGGACTTCAGGAGGAGGCCGAGATGAATCATCCACTCGGCACTTCTGGCTGAAGATTGTTGCAAATGCTTCAGCCATATTATTTGCACTGATGGGCTGGGCTCCGCAATCATCGAGGATTGGGATATTTGTGCAGCCACCTCCCCCAGTTAGTTGTTTAATTGCCCACCACCATTCACTACTGGATATGGGAAGACTGCAGAGCTTAGATCTGATCCGTTGGTTATGGGATCGCTTAGTTCTGTCTATTGCATGCTGTTTACACTGTTTGGCACACAAGTAGGCATGGGTGCTTTGCCAGGTTGACACCTCATTTTGAGGTATGCTTGGTGCTGCTCTAATGGTAATGCTATTGAATGTCAAGGAGAGATGGTTAGATTCTCTCTATTGGAGATGGTCATTGCCTGGCACTTGTGTCACGGAAATGTTACTTTCCACTTATCAGCCCAAGCCTGAATGTTGGCCAGGTCTTGTTGCATGCAGGTACAGACTGCTTCAGTATCTAAGGTTTGCAAATGGTACTGAACACTGTGCAATCATCACCAAACATCCCCACTTCTGACCTAATGATGGAGGGAAGGTCATTGATGAAGGAGCTGAAGATGTTTGGGCCGAGGACACTGCCCTGAGGAACTCCTGCAGCAATATCCTGGGGCTGAGATGATTGGCCTCCAACAACCATAGGTTCGACTCCAACCAGTGTAGAGTTTACCCCTTGATTCCCACTAACTTGAATTTTACTAGGGCTCCTTAATGCTACACACGGTCAAATGGTGCCTTGATGTCAAGGGCAGGCACTCTCACCTAACTTGGAGCGGGACTTAGGAGAACAGAGCTCTGTCAATAAGGCGCAACTTCACTCTTATGCTATAGTAATGCCAGAGCTATCGGGGAAATTCAGGGCCATACTTTACAATTGGGTGGCTTGCTAGGCTCCTTTTCAGGGATTTTGTGAGAGTGTGATGAAAACCGGGAAAATCCAAGTCTGTCAGGCAGTCAGCTCCATTCCGCCGACTTCCAGATCTAACTAAAGCAAGTTAGGCTACTTGTGCGCAATTCCCCTGGTAGAGGGGGTTGCCTAATAATATATGCTAATTGCTGAATTGGAGGGAGATTTCAACTCACTTTCAAATTTAACAGCTCATTCCGAGCTTCCTGAAACTCGGCAGTTAAAATAAGGTATGAACACAACGCAACTGAGGAGCAGCATTTGCGGACAGATAAACAGAGCTAACGTTCAGATCGATGACCTTTTATCACATCATCTGATGAAAGGTCATTGACCTGAAATGTTAACTCTGCTTCTCTCTCCACAGATGCTGCCAGACCTGCTGAGTATTTCCAGCAATTTCCATTTTTATTTTAGATTTCCAAGATCTGCAGTATTTTCCTTTCGTGTTGGGTTGCACGTTGGCTGCCTTAGATTGGGCCTTAGACAAGGAGAAATATGATTAGCACCACCAGCAGCAGTCTGCTGTTCAGAGACCTATGTCTGGACAGCAGAAACTGAAGCAGCAGAGGGCTGTAGCTCGCAGGAGGCACTACCCACAATACAGAGACTACAGGCAGAAGCTGAGTTTACTTGACATATTTAAATAGTAGTGTTTCAGATGGCTCAGGCTGTCACGTCAGGTGGTCACAGACATCTGCAGCCTCCTAGAACAGAACCTGCTGCCTGCTGGACCTTGTGGCCACACAGTAGCAGTGACTGTCAAACCTTCTCCTTTGTTATCTCTTGCCCCACCCCTGCTTTACTTGCTTATAACCTTTTACATTTCTAATATTTGCCAGTTCTGATGAAGGGTCACTGACCTGAAATGTTAACTCTGCTTCTCTCTCCACAGATGCTGGCAGACCTGCTGAGTGTTTCCAGCATTTCTTGTTTTTATTACTGTCAAAGTCAACACTGCCTTCAACTGCTTTTGCCTCCAGATTCTTCTAGAGCTCTGCCAGTGACTTATCTAGGATCTCTTAATCGGCAGCCCACAAATGCATAAAACTGGTGACTGGTGGGTTGTTTGCCAATTATATGAACTTCGCCTGTGATGACGCCAGTCAGAATTAGCAGGCACTTGAACTTGCATCTCTGGCTGGCTTCCCAAAGGTGCAGGACATCGCCAGATGTGTGATTGAGCAAGCCATTGCATGCTGAGGATGTGCTTAATGTGCCTGCACAGATCTGGAGGTGCCCTTCAGTAAGCAACTGCCAGGGTCCCCAGAATGGTCATGGTGTGCTGTGCTTAGCACAACATTTCACACCAGGATTGGCCCTTCAGGAGGTACCAGGCGCAGAGCGCAGATCCTCGTCATATGATTCTGAGGAGGAGGAGGAGGAGGAAGATGAGGGACTTGAGGACAAGGAAGCTGATGAGGGCAATGCACCACCAGCTACTCACATTGTTAACTGGGATACCAGGGATGATCTTTTTAATGCAAGGCTCACTTAGGCTATACCGATGTCAGAGCTATTCTTCCCCACTAGTCCCACCAATGCCACTGACACAAAGCAGTCCTGCAACAACCCTTTGCGCATCCCCCATTTGTCCTGTTCAATTCATTATCCCATTCATCACCGAACAAGTTCAAATATGACCTGGCACCGAGCAACCAAGAACAGGCAAGAATGGAAAGTGGTGCAAAAGAATAACATTTATGTGATTGAATCAAAGAACAGAAAATTCACAATATTTCTCAAACACCCATGTGCAACTGCAAAGCTTTATTCTCCCTTTTCCTACATGGTGCAACCCCTGCAGCTTAAGCAGACATAGAGGCAGGTTGCTCAGGTCCCTGCTCTGACTGTTGAAATGCTCTTGGCCGATATCCTCTAGGTTTTGGAGCTGATGAGGGCCCTGGTAAAGACTGCTCCACCTACACCTGTACAGGGGCAGTCTCAGCCACCAGGACATTAGCCAACATGTCAGGTACTGACTGGGGGTTGAAAGCGCAACGGATGAGAAGTGGAAGTGTTTTGAATGGATTTCCCACTTCTGTGTCCCCTTTAGCTGTCGTCCCTCTCGTGAGCCAGCTGCAGGTCACTGCTACTATTCAGCTGAACAGCACTTTAGGCCAGATCAGTGAGGAACTTTAAGGTAAAGGTTAAAGTATCAGTGATCAAATTTAAGGCAGCAGACATGTGTTGGGATCCCAAGTCTGCACAGTCATGCTCAAGGCCTGCATGTGATTGCTGTATTTGATGTTCCATAGAGTTGACCACTCTACCCATGCCAGAAGACATCATTGCAATGCCTGGCAACATCAACACACTCATACTTGAGGTGGATTCCTTCATTCTCTTTGCAAACATGGTCAGTGTTCTGGAAGGGCTGTCAGTACAGTGCACATTCTCCCATTTCCTGCTGCTTCTCAATAATTTTCCTTTTCATCGACTGCCCCCGGGATACAGATCTATGATCCGCACCCACTGTGAATCGGGTTGTTACTGCTCAAACACATTTAGCTTAGGATCCAGCAGAGTGAGGAATCATTCTTCCCTTCAGTCTAAGTTAGACTTATAGTTGTGAAAAACTGCTTCTATTTTTAAACACTCACTTTGACTGCTCAGAATGTTTGGGTTAGTTAGTACAGTAGATACCAGGGGTATCATTTTTTTTGTTTCATTTTTTTATGGAGATGCAGGCGTGGCTGGCCATGCCAGTATTAATTGCCCATTCCTAATTGCCCATGAGAAGGTGGTGGTGAGCTGCCTTCTTGAACTGCTGCAGTCCATGTGGGTGCAGGTACGCCCACAGTGCTGTTGGGAAGGGAGGTCCAGGATTTTGATCTAGTGACAGTGAAGGAATGGCGATATAGTTCCAAGTCTTGGAGGGGAACTTGCAGGTGGTGGTGTTCCCTTGCATCTGCTGCCCCTGTCCTTCTAGTAGGGACAGGTCGCAGGCTTGGAAGGTGCTGTCTAAGAAGCCTTGGTGCGTTGCTGCAGTGTATCTTGTGGATGGCACACACTGCTGCCACTGTGCGTCGGTGGTAGAGGGAGTGAATGTTTAAGATGGTGGATGGAGTGCCAATCAAGTGGGCTGCTTTGTCCTGGATGGTATCGAGCTTCTTGAGTGTTGTTGGAGCTGATAATGGGGGATTTAGCAATTGTAATGCCATCAAGCGGAGATGGTTAGATTCTCTCTTGTTGGAGATGGTCATTGCCTGGCACTTGTGTGGCGTGAATGTTACTTGCCACTTATCAGCCCAAGCCTGAATATTGTCCAGGTCTTGCTGCATTTCTACACAGACTGCTTCAGTATCTAAGGATGTAAATGGTGCTGAACATTGTGCAATCATCAGCGAACATCCCCACTTCTGACTTTATGATTGAAGGAAGGTTATTATTGAAGTAGCTGAAGCTGGTTGGGCCTAGGACACTACCCTGAGGAACTCCTGCAGTGATGTCCTGGAGCTGAGATGATTGGCCACCAACAACCACAACTATCTTCCTCTGCACTAGGTACAACTCCAACCAGCGGAGAGCTTTCCCCTGATTCCCATTGACTCCAGTTTTGCTCGGGCTCCTTGATGCCATACTCTGTCAAATGCTGCCTTGATGCTTATATGATCATTTGATAAGCATGAAGAAGTCTTTTAAAAGATGTTATTTGGAAATTTTCAAAGGTTCAGAATGGGACTGAAGCTGCCCTGCCCTCACTTCCCCCACCTCCATAATTTGATGGCATGCTAGAATTCCAACCCTCCTTCATCCAACCCCAGCACTACTTTTGCATACAGCGATCATCCCTGCTTAGTACTGTAAAACTCATGGCTTACATTCGCAGTGCTTCCCATCTCTCCTCAGTTGGTAGTTCCGTCGACAATGGCATTGGTAGTGGTTTTCATTGATCTGCACACACTCATGCTCACAGCCACCATTGTTCATGGAACAGGAGTTGACGGCTAACAGGTTGCAAAATAGAAAACACAAATTAAGGTTTAAAATCCTTTTCTTTTGTAAGCACATTGGTACTGACTATCTCGTGACCCCTATACACTAGGCAGGTAGAGAGTAACTGAAGCTCACTCCATTCACCGTGACCTAAACCTGCCCATATATCTGTGTTCAGGTATCTTAAATGGCTCAGACATACTCCAGCCAGAGGCCCAACCACTGGAAAAACCTAGAGCCCGTAAGTGAGGAAAATTAGCTACTGCTGCAGGTCTGTCAGGCTGCAGTGCTTGAGACCGTCTGGCTGCTGTACAAAAACTGCAGCCATAAGGCCTGGGACTTTCCTATGGGTACTTCTGTGTTTGTTGCCTCTTCTTCTATAACCATCTGACCAGACTTGGGCTCAGAGGAAGGACCTAAAAGCCATTTTCTAGTTCCTCTAAATATGTGTTCTGCCAATGAGCAGACAGGAAAATGAGCTGAGAAGGTCAGAAATGCTCATTCCCACCTCACTTAAATGACTGTCATGACAACACACATTGTAGGTGCAGACTCTCTGCCCCCATCCCCATTTAACAACATAAATAGGGCAGAGATCCACCATTACAGATCAGTATCCCTTTTTCCTGTGCATGTACACTTCAAATAAGTGCATTTGTTGGTGCAAGGGTTATGAAAATCAATCCCAAACCACTGAGAGCGTGTATATGAAAAATGAGCAACAATTAAAAAAGTAATTAAAGCTATTAAGATTGTGGAATCAAGTGGCAGGACAGCTTGAATGAAGGTATAATGAGGTCAAAGTACCAATATAAGTGGCACCAAACAAATGGTCAGCACAGAAACAGTGACTGGAACTGTCTGTGTAATTCATGTTCCCATTTCAATGCAGACAACAGTGATCCTGCTAATCAGAGCATCTCTTCACCTCTAGGTTTATCTGAAAGTTATTCATTTTTCCAAAGACTTGAACATCCACTCAAAGCAGTCACGCTAAGGTGCGATTAAGCAGAAACAGCATTAAATAACAACAGTTTAACTTTAATGCCAGTCTTGCCTTTAATAAGTCTGTGACCTTTTAGCTTCAAAGTGCTGCTTGTTTAATGATGTGGAAAAATCTAGGCTTTTTTCCCCCCCTGAGGTAAAGTTCCTTATTCACTCACTCCCCAATTCTCTTCCAAAGAAAAACTTTGGTGTTTGTTTTGCAGCAAACACATCTCCAGCCTACTGTGTAAAAGAATGGGATGCCATCAATGCATTTTGCACTTGCCACTCAAATTAACACCTATCCATCAAGATCTGAGATAGGGATCACAGCATTAGGGGATTAGCAAAAAAAACACAAAGGGCCTGAAAAGCAAGAAAATCTACCAGGACTGCTCAGTTATGGCTTTCGGCCTAGAGGCTTAGAGGCCTAACCTGACCTCCTGTACAGGTTCAGTGAGGATTATTAAATACAGTAAGACAGCGGTGAATGGGCTGTATATGACAGACAATGTGGTTTAGGTTTTCCAATTATAATGCCAATGGCTACCCATCTAAATGAATGGGTTACTCTTGACAATAAGATCAGAAAACCTAAGCCTCCTGTGCAAAATTTCTGCTACAGTCGTTGCTCCCAATTTAAGATTTTGCAGGCGGTATGTGATAAGTTGGATATGGCCCATGTAAAAAATAACCAAAGGATTTAGCGCTGGATTTTCAAAACAGGGTCAGGAACCCAATGTCTGGATGACTTCTGGGTCCCAACCCCACACCTCAGCCGCGATCTTCAAATGCTAATGCCCTGATTGGGCAGGAGGCAAGCTTGCTGACCAATTAGTGGTGCCAAACATCTGCAGGAGGTGAGGGTTGCCCGCCTGGTGCCAGCAGCAAAGGCCGGCGGCAGCCATGTTGCGGGCTACCACTGCCTTGCCGAGGAGAGCAGGCAGCTCCTCAAGAGGGGCAGGAGAATGAATAGGTGAGGCAGCAGTTCTTTCACACAAAAAAAGTGTCCTGGGCTGGGCTGGCACAAGATCCCTGTGGGCCAAAAATATGTCATCCTCAAAAAAACAAAGTTACCCCCCTGCCCGCTACAAGCCTGACATTGCAGACTGTCCCAAACACATTGGGTTCCAGAGATGCCCTCCGAGGCCGTGAATTTTAAATCGTATCCACACCGGCTCCCGACCCCATGGCCTATTCAAAGTCCAGCCCTTAATGTCTGTATAAAAGTAGTACACAAAGTAATGTAGTGCAGGTGTGTTAAATGTTTGTACAGAAATTGTGCTGCTTAGAATTTCTGCCATCAGGAGTGAGGCAACTGTCTGAATGTCAAGATGAACAGAATACTTCATTAATTAACCATCCTTATTGCACTGGCAGAATGTAACACTACCATGACCAAGCAGCATATAACAAATTATTGGTGATGCATAAAGTGGGACTACTCGCACCTAGTCACATGTTGAAAATTACAGCACAGAAGGAGGCCATTCAGCTGGTCGTGTCCATGCTATCTCTCTGCAAGGGCAATTCACCGAGTCCCAATCCCCGCCTTTTCCCCATAACCCTGCAAATCTTTTCTTTTCAGCTAATTATCCAATCCTCTTTTGAAAGTGACGATTGAATCTGCCTCCAACACACTCCCAGGCAGTGCATTCCAGAACCAAACCACGAGCTGCTTTTCCTCATGTTGTCATTGCTTCCTCTTCCAATCACCTTAAATTGGTGTCCTCTGGTTCTCAATACTTCCACCAATGGCAACAGTTTCTCCCGATCTACTCTTTCCAGACCCCTCATGATTTTGAGTACCTCTATTAAATCCCCTCTCAATCTTCTTCTCTAAGGAGAACAGGCCCAGTTTCTCCATTTTACCCATTCTTACAAGGTTTTTCTGCATCCTCTCCAATGCCTTTACATCTATCCTAAAGTGTGATGCCCAGAATTTATTTATTTTTTATTTATTTAGAGATACAGCACTGAAACAGGCCCTTTGGCCCACCGAGTCTGTGCCGACCATCAACCACCCATTTATACTAATCCTACACTAATTCCATATTCCTACCACATCCCCACCTGACCCTATATTTCCCTACCACCTACCTATACTAGGGGCAATTTATAATGGCCAATTTACCTATCAACCTGCAAGTCTTTTGGCATGTGGGAGGAAACTGGAGCACCCGGAGGAAACCCACACAGACACAGGGAGAACTTGCAAACTCCACACAGGCAGTACCCAGAATTGAACCCGGGTCACTGGAGCTGTGAGGCTGCGGTGCTAACCACTGCGCCACTGTGCCTTGGACACAATACTCCAGTTGAGGCTGAACCAGTGTTTTATAAAGATTCACCATAACTTCCTTGCTTTTCTACTCTACGCCCCTATTTATAAAGCCCAGGATTCCATATGCTTCATTAACCACTTTCTCAATCTGCCCTGCCACATCCAATGAATTATGCACATATACCCCAAGACCATCTGAAATCTGGAACTGAAAGCTAGTCTCAGTAATGATGCCATGAAACTACCATCGATTATTGTAAAAACGCATCTGGTTCACTAATGTCCTTTAGGGAAGGAAATCTGCCATCCTTAGCTGGTCTGGCCTACATGTGACTCCAGACCCACAGCAATGTGGTTGATTCTTAACTGCCCGCTGAAATGGCCTAGCAAGTCACTCAGTTGTCAAGGTCAATTAGGAATGGGCAACAAATGCTAGCTTAGGTAGCGATGCCCACATCCCAAGAGAGAATTTTAAAAAACCCCTTTAGAATTGTATTCTTTATTTCATATTGTCTCTCCTCATTCTTTCTCTCAAAATGAATCACTTCGCAGTTCCCTGCATTAAATGTCATCTGCCACATGTCCGCCCATTCCACTAGCCTATCTATGTCCTTTTGAAATCTATCACTATCCTCCACACAGTTCAAGTTTTGTGTAATTTGGAAAGTTTGAAATTAGGCCTTGCACACCCAAGTAAAGGTCATTAATACAGATTAAGAAAAGTGCTTCTAATACCAACCTCTGGGGAACTCCACTATAAACCTTCCTCCAGTCCAAAAAAAACCATTCATCACCACTTTGTTTCCTTTCTATTTTTATTGAGACATTGTTTGATATTATTAAGGATACAATGGTATATTAATGAGACATTGCTATTATTTAAGATAAAATGTTAAATAACACCAAACAATGGCTCATTAATAGAAGATAGAATTTAATGTAATGAGATATTATTATTTAAGTTATAATGTTCTGTTAGAGATCTTGTTTGATATTATTTAGATATTATTTTATCATATGTTAAAGGGATCCTCTTATATTAAGATATTAATTTTATATTGTCTTAAATTATTTTTGTTACTTTTATATATTTTATCATTTTGATGTTCTACATTCTTTAAGATATTATGTTCTATCAATATAATGTTCTAATCGGATAGTATTTTAACATTAGAGATATTATTTCATATTTTAACCTTTTTTTAAAGTTGTTATATTATTTTAATGTTATTTTGTATTATTTTGATGGCATTATATATTTTTAATGATATTTTACATTATTTTGATGATATATGTTATTTGAAGTTGTTATATTATTTTGATGCTATTTTTATATTATTTTGAATTATTTTATATTATTTTGGTGCTATTTTACATTATTTATGTTATAAAGTTATATTGGTGGGTTATTATTCGCACAGTGAATTTGTTATTTTATATTATTTTGATGATATATATTATTTGATTGTATTTTGCATTATTTTGATGTTTTGCATACTATTTAGTTATTTTTGCTATTTGATGTTATTATGCATTAACTAATATGTAAAATTATATTGCTGGGTTATTATTTCACTGAATGATTTTGTATTATTTTATATTATTTTGATGATATATATCACTTCCTGATGGCAGACAATAATGGTTCACAATTTGTATGATCTGTTACACAGAATCACTCTAGCCAATGATAAGTAGTGAGAGATTAGGGTAGTTGGGTGTGGGTAAGGAAGAAATCATCAACAAAGTTTCCAAATTTCAAGGAACAGTGGGTTGCATTTTATGCTCATCCTGACGCCGTGTTTCGTGGCGGGCGGTGCGGCCAGGCCGGAGAATCGGGGCAGAATCACCCGCCACAACCCGATGCTGGGAATCCCGGTTACATTTCACCCGTGTGCGGGATAGGCTGACGATGGCATTCCCATCCAGAGGCCAAATAAAGGCCTCTTTCTGCCACCGCTGGGATCTTACCAGCGCCTCCACCACATGGAGAGGACACCTTGGAAAACGAGGCGCACTCCCTGCGGGCTTGTGCAGGGGGTCCCTCCTCTGTGGGCAATTTGTGGCCCACGGATGATCGCCACCAGGAACAAATGTACCCTCTGGGATCCCCCTCCCCCTGGACCGAACGCCCACATGCCTCCCCCACCCCCCTCACTAGGGTCTTCCGCACTGACCCTAACGACCCCACCTCACCTACCTCTTCTCTGGGGGTCCATCACTGGGCGTGGGTCCGAGGTCTCTGCAGTACTGACAGTGGCCACCGCCCTGTGATTGGGCAGCAGCTCTTGGGGGCGGGATCCTCATCCCTATTAAGTGTTTAAAGGGACGGGGATCCCCCCTCCTTAAACTTTGACCCCAAAAAACCGAAGGATCACTCCAGGGGTCAAAGAAAATGCAGAGGTGTGGTTCCCCCCAACTTTTTGGCCTGGCACCGGGAGTACCGCCTCCTACATAAAATCCAGTGAATTTACCCTGTGCATGAAGAGACTTTATTACTTATACATGAGGGTTAAACAAATGAAGAATAATTAAAAAGAGCAAATTAAAGGGAGCCACTGTACTTGCCAGCACATAGCAAATGATTCTGTTGAAATCAGCAGTAACAAGAGATCGCTCAATCGCCAGTGCATAATGAGAAATTGCTGTCCCTGGTAGTGTTAATGAGTGACCCATTCCCAATTACAAATGGGGTCAAGCAGGGCTGCATACCAGCACCAACTCTCTTCAGCATGTTTTTCTCTGTCATGCTCTCCAATGCCTGCCACGATGGTGATCTTGGCATTGAAATCCAATATTGCATGGACAGGAAGCTGCTCAATCTGAGCAGAGTCCAGGCAAAATGCAAGGAACCAAGGACATACTTTGTGATTTCCTGTTGCCGATGACTGTGCATTAGTTGCCGGTTCGGAGCTGGACGTGCAATGTAGCATGGACTTGTTCTCCAATGCATGTGGCAACTCGGCCTTATGATCAGTACAAAGAAAACTGAAGTAATGTACCAGCCTTCTCCAGGAAAGCCCTACCACGAGTCCAAGGTTTCAGTCCATGACCAGAACCTGTCGGCAGCGAATAAGTTCACTTATCTCGGCGGCAAACACTCTCAAGCTGTCTATATCGATGACGAGACACATGCAAGAATTACCAAAGCAAGTGTAGCCTTCAGCAGACTTCACACATCAGTCTGAGAAGAGGCATAAGTCTGCCTACCAAACTGAAAGTCTACAGAGCAATAGTCCTGCCCACTCTGCTCTACACATGCGAGATTTAGACTGTGTACCAGCATCATGTCAAGAAGCTCAACCACTTTCACTTGAGCTGCCTTCAGAAGCTTATAAAGATCAGATGGCAGGACCAAATACCAGACAATAAGGTGCTCCCCCAAGCTGGTATGCCAGGCAGCCACACCATAAGGAGGCAGTTGGACTGGTCATGTAGCCAGAATGCCTGAAATTCACTTAGCAAAACGAATCTTCTATGGAGAGCTTGAGTCTGGGGTGTGCTCTCATGACGGTCAAAGGAAGCGCTACAAGGACACTCTGAAGGCTTTGCTTAGGAGTTTTGATATCTACCCCGCGTCCTGGGAGAAGCTCGCCCAGGATCACTGCACCGAGTGCAATTAAATAAAAAAGTGTGCAGCCTCCTTCCAAAGCAAGCGCGTATCAGAGGCAGAGAGAAAATACAAGGAGAGGAAATCCCGAGCCAGAAGCTCACCCAAAATTAAACTGTCTGCAGTATCCTGCCCTATTTCCAACAGAACCTTCCCGTTGCAGATTGGCCTTAGCAGTAACCTACGTAGCCACTGGAACTGTACCAAACATCCCATGGTTATCTTTGAAGGACAGGATTATCTTTGCCTTAAAGGACAAACAACACATGGTGGACATGACAGTAGAAGATCAAAAAATATATTAAGACATTTAAGGTAGAAGGAGGGGGGAGATAATTGATAAATTAGAAAGGATCAAACCCCTGATCCAGATCAATTGTATCCACACATATCAAAAGAAGTTCGGGTAGCAGAGGCACTACTACATATGTATAAAAATTCATTAGAAAAGGCAATAATGGCAGAGGACTGGTGGGCATCTAATGTGATTCCTATATATAAAATGGGAGATAGAACAAGTCCAGACTCACCCTCCCAATCAAGCATTCTCTGATCAAATATAGCACTGCTAGACAGATGTAGGTAAAGTGCCCTTTAGAACACCCAGTTCCGCACATTTTATCTCATGAGCAATTTGAATATTAAACATTGCAGTTATCTAAAATTCCAACATTACCAATAAACCTCGCAATGAAATTTGTAAATATTATCTTCTCACATGTTTCCTAAAAAGGCCAACAGGTCAGAGTGAAAGCAAAGAGGAAAAAAATTTTCTGAAGTTGCACTTTTAACGTTCTCACGATGTTTATTTACAGGCAAAAGGTCAGCTATTGGCCTCTGAAACTGCATGAATAGAGGGGGAAGTATTCAAAGCAATTGTTCAGTTTAATACAGTGGGGTCAGCAGACCAGATAATGCGTGTAACGTACATCTATGTGCAAACTTACTAATGCATGTGCGACCATCTGCGTGGATCTTATACCCAGGTTCGCATTCACAATAAAAGGACCCTTGGGTGTTGACACAACTTTGTTGGCAGCCTCCGTTGACCACAATGCACTCGTTAACATCTGCACGGGAACAGAAAAATAAATATTCAGGCTTGGGGGAACAGAGCATAATAATCTTTTGAGGAAAAAGTAACTGGTGTATTAAATGTAAACAAACCATAAAATAAATAATTGGTAGCCTTTCAAGGTGTTTAATCAGCAGGCTGCACTAAGAAATACTAAAATATTCCCTACTAAATTAGGCCAGTCTATCTGACTCGAAGAGGGAAAAAAATCGGAAGATAGCTGTACTCACGTTGTTCTTGGCATCACCCAGAGATCTAGGAATAATCCCCACCATCAGGGAATGATGTATTGCACAGTAGGATCAAAAGTAAAACATCCCTTCAAGCTGTGCTGGGCACCATTGAATCTGTAATTCTTAAGTCCCTATTTAAGGTGTCCTCACTGTACAAATACACTATGCAAAGACAGGGCAAATATTGTATATTATAGAAGCCATATAAAAGACAGAAGATATCATATATAAAGCATTATTACGACCAGGTGAGAAAGGGGTCTAGGGTTCCCTCTCAGCCTTCACCTGGTCTTACCTGAACAGGGTTTTATTTTAAACACACAGTTTTATTTAGCTCCCACTTAGTGAATCCTTGTTCACTAACTTCCAATTATAAGGCAAAGAAACTAGCCAAACAGGTTTTCTTAGGTTTAAAGAAAAAAGGTTGAACTTTATTAAACGTAAACTCTAATTCGGTTAACGCCTAAGGATACGTGACACGCCCATGCTGGCATGCATACGTGATATAAAGGCCTGCTCAGGTCTGGAAAAAAAACCTGACCCGAACCTGACAGAACCACATCGGATCTGAGCCCAACCTGGCCCGAGTCCTTCCATTTTTTTCCCCGCACCCGACCCAACCCCAACATGACCCCAGCCCAACCCAACCCAAGCCCAACCCAACCATAGTGCACTCACTGTACTTACCACTTTTGGATGGATGGATGGAATGGAAGGAAGCTGCAGCATGAGTACGATGGCGTCATAGAGACGCTCACTGCGCAGACTCAGTCTGTGGCATCCAAATGCACGTTTCCCTCCTTGATGTCCTGGACTCCCAGCTCAGGCAGGCTTTTTAAACTTTGACACTTACTCAATTTCCCTTTTCCTCCCAGCAGAGCAAAAGGTGTGTGTCCGACCCGGACCTGGCCCGACCAGACCCAAGACCGAAATTCGGACCCGGAAGAGCGACCCAACCCGGCCTGAACCCGACACGGTTCGGGTCAGGTAGCAGACCTTTGACACGATATACACGTGCAGATAGAGACAGAAAAGAGCAGAAGAGATAAAGTGGAAAAGTTTGAGGCAATATCTGAAGATGGTTTTGGTTACTGTTCTTCGAGATCGCAGTAGAGTCCTTGATTGTAGGTAGGTCTTGCTTTTTGTTGGGGCCAGTATTCTTCTAAAACCTTGTTCGATGTAGGAGACTTTTCTCTCTTGAAGTTCATGTGTCCTCAGTGGGTCCAGAGGCTTGTGAGAAGAGATGGGAGCAGACAGGAGAGGTCTTCTCACTCCAGGAGCAAACGTTCTTTCTGAGTTCAATATCTTTTCACAATTCAGAAAAAAAACCAGGTTGCCAATCTGGTCTGACCACGTCTGTTTGTGGATTCTCTGTCTTAGCTGACCTTGGAATGTCTCTTCTTACACACAATACCTGGTGCTCAAAGTCCATTGTGGGTTAAATTGGAGCAGGCAATAGCCCCTTTGTCCCTCCAAGCACCGTCTGTTAGTATGCAAATGTTTTTTCCAACCACAGCTGATCTGTTCAACAAGTCATTTCCTCGCTCCAGCAACAGTTAAAAATCAATGTTCATATGACAAAATTAATATGCCTCATTCTTGGCAGGTGGATGGAGGGGGGGGCGGTGTGCATGACTGCAAGGTGAGTATTATATAGAGATGTGTGGGCACTTTAGAAGACTGGATCCCATTAAAGAATGAACCCTAAACCATGTGTGTTACAGTGAGGAGTACACTGCATCTGATATGGCCTCTCCTTAATGTCGGAGCTGTAAATAACATGCACTATATGCAAGGTCAGGGTAGCGCAGAGATTGTTACAGTTTGGCACATGTGAAAGCAGTTTGCAGCCTGGGAGATATTATAAGAGAATATTCTTTCTTTTTTCTTTCTTTTGGGCCTCCTTATCTCGAGAGACAATGGATACGCGCCTGGAGGTGGTCAGTGGTTTGTGAAGCAGCGCCTGGAGTGGCTATAAAGGCCAATTCTGGAGTGACAGGCTCTTCCACAGGTGCTGCAGAGAAATTTGTTTGTTGGGGCTGTTGCACAGTTGGCTCTCCCCTTGCGCCTCTGTCTTTTTTCCTGCCAACTACTAAGTCTCTTCGACTCGCCACAATTTAGCCCTGTCTTTATGGCTGCCCGCCAGCTCTGGCGAATGCTGGCAACTGACTCCCACGACTTGTGATCAATGTCACACGATTTCATGTCGCGTTTGCAGACGTCTTTATAACGGAGACATGGACGGCCGGTGGGTCTGATACCAGTGGCGAGCTCGCTGTACAATGTGTCTTTGGGGATCCTGCCATCTTCCATGCGGCTCACATGGCCAAGCCATCTCAAGCGCCGCTGACTCAGTAGTGTGTATAAGCTGGGGGTGTTGGCCGCTTCAAGGACTTCTGTGTTGGAGATATATATATTTTACATATAACAGATGTTGATAGGGTTCATGGGTACAAAATTCTCCAGCCCTTTAATAAGAATCTCAAAAAGAGTAATGGCTACTTCCGGTTGACATTGTCCCAAAACAGAGAGAACAAAAAAATGAATCAAAAGGGCAAGAATGCACTGCTGGGTGACTGAAATACCACATTAGTGCACCTTTCACATTGTAACTCACCTGAGTGGGTAAAGAGTAAAATCAGTAGCAACTAAACCCATTTGAAAGCTGCAGAAAGAGTCAAAGCTAAAACACGAAGTAAAATAATTCCAGCATATAATGGCAGGGAATTGAGAGCACAAAACTCTGGAAGCTGCTGACTCCAGCCTTTATTTTGATTGGGAATGTAGCAACAGAAGCTCCGAAGGAAAAGCCCTGAGGAGCTTTCTACTCAGCTTATACAAACAGAAGGGAAAAGGAAACTATCTTTATGAAAACAAAGCCTGGAGGGTCAGAAAAATATTTGGTACCTTCTGTACTTAGTAAAGGAAATAAAATGATGCAATTCATCTACTCGAATGGTGGAGCACCGCGTGAAGCCCATCCTCCGTCTGCCCATTGCTTTCATAGCCTGTCACTCACCGACACAAATGTTGAACTGCTGTCAGTTTTGTCTTTGCTTTTCCAAAGTCTCCGAAATATTTATGAGGACGTTTGCCGCTGTGTGTGCCTGTTGTTGTTACTGTGTCATTTCCTCCATCCGTATTTTTCCATCCTCCATCAAAAGCACTGACTCATAATGGGGCAAGTTCATGGGTACTGTCCCCCTTTGTGTACTTCACCGAAATGGTCACTTTACCTGTGCAAATATGGATATTGGCCAAAGCAGGGCAAGCCAGCTGAGTCTGATCTATGCTGAATTTCTATTGGCAACTATTAGACAGTGATGTGAAGCAGGAGCCTGACTGAATTATACCCTCATTAGCTCGGGGCACTGAGGATAGTCATAGCATCTCAAACACCAGCTCAGCAATAATTCACTGATTCTGTATTGCTCCTAGATGCATAAAATGATACAGCATAGAAAAAGACCACACAGATAATCAAGTGTTCTGTGTACTGCCTTTCCCAACTGTGTCGCCAGATCTCAGGTTGTTACCATTTGATGAGGTCACAAAAGAGGGCAGCAATCCAACTTTCTGCAGAGATAATCCTTTTATTTATTTTTAATTGCTGTGCAGAGACAAAACTGCTGCTTTGCCAAGATCAGAACTTGTTTCCCCTTCTCCTCAGTGCAGAGCTTTTGTGAGTAGTTGGATTGGGAACCAGGACAATAGGGGTGAATCACAGCTCTAAATAAGTGGACCATCAGTGCATTGATAAATAATATAGCCGTATCCAAAATGGATCAAAAAGACAAACCATTTTCCTGTTAAGGGAGATTTATAAAAATAATAATAAAGGGGTATCTAGCGAGTAGGCCAAGCCTCTACTTTTCCTCCAGTTCGAAACCCACTCCACATACTTGAGCACATAATGTTGGCTAACACTCCAGTGCAGTACTGAGGGAGGGCCGCAATACTGGAGGTGCCATCCTTTGGATGAGACATTACACAGAAGCCCCATTTGCCCTCTCAGGTGGACGTAAAACATGCCATGACACTATTTCAAAGACGATTCCGTCAGTCTGTGAACAGCAGGGCAATTCTCTCTGGTCTGCTGGTCAAGATGTAACCCCCAACCAACATCACTAAAAACAAAATTACCTAGTTGATGTTAGATTGCTATTTGTGAGACCTTAATGTTTTCATCAATAGATATGGAGGGGTTGACTTTAAGTCCCGTGCTGGAATACAGCCTTGTGAGTGGCTGACCTATCTGTGATTGGCAGCAGTCAGGTTCTGCTGATTTTAATGGCCTAGTCTCATTAACATGCCACTGACCAACCTCTCAAGTGAAATGGTCGAGAAGTCAGTGTGAAGTGGCTGCTAGACCATTAAAATAGGTCTTCAGAAGGCCACCTCCAGATCCACTTGGAACAGTCCACAGCCCTAAGCGTCTTCAGGAGGAGGATCCGACAGGGACTGTGGAAGATGCCTGGGGCAGGGGAGCCTAAGGTTTCTTTGTGGGTGGCCATAAGGAAATTTAAAAAAATTAAAACTGAACTTTCTAGGCCACTTTTGCCCTGGGACCACCAACCAAGAAAAGTCAGCAATTCCTGCTCAGGCCTCAAGCTAATACTGCATCAGAACCCAATATGCATATTCAAAGAAGAACATCGCTGGCTTTGGGTGGGTACTTTGCCGCCCATATTGTAAAATTGCAGCCGGTCAGATCAGGGAAGGAAATCAGTGAGTAAATTCCTCCAGCCCAATTTAACTGACCCCTGCCTGTTTCCACAAGGGGAGAGCGTGTTAAAATTGCTCCAGAAAGATGCACACAGTGTACACCAGATATAATCCTTTCAATTAAATAAATAAATCTGGAATAAAAACCTAAGGGCTGAACTTTCAGATTGGGTGTGGCTTCGGGACCTGGAAACAGTGCTGACTTTCGTTTCCCACCCCGGGGGCAGGGCAGAATTGTGTCATGATTTTCATGGAGACAACGCCTTAATTAGTTTGGAGGCGGGTTCGGCGGCCAATTCGTAGCCATCGGGGTGTGAATGGAGATGGACCAGATGATGTACAGGCCCGATTTAAACTCCCCACGGCAACCATTACTGTGGCTGCTGTGCCAGTGGTGAAGGGGCACAGAGAAGATTGGGGTTGAGCCTTGGCCTGGATTGCTGTCTCCCATGATGTCGCAGGAAAGCTGGAGGCCTGGCGCCCGGACCAGGGCAGCCCCTTGGTTCTCTGACAAGAACCCTGAAGTAATGCTGAAGGCTGCAAGGGAGAGGAGAGAGGTCCTCTTCCCAGAGGGTGGCAGGTGGAGGCCACCCTTACCAACAAAGCAGGCCTGGGTTGAGATAGCAGCTACTGTCAGCAGTAATCGTTAAGTAATCCTGGATTCAGTGCAAAAAAAGGTTCAATGGCCTCATATGCTCTGGCAAGGTGAGTGCAACCTCCAACCCTCAAGTCAGGCCTCTGGGCATGTGCCCTCCAGCAGATACACCACATGAGGAGCCTGAGGGCACATGCTGCTCCTTAACATGGGAAGGGTGTGTGCCCAGGGCACTTACCCATCCGTCAGAATGGCTCGGAGCCAGACTGCTGCTGAGGACCTGTCACCACTGAAACATGCAGCTTCGAATGAATAGGAGCAGATGCCTTATCACACTCTCTTTTAGTCTTGCAGGAGAAATGGGTACCCAGTGCTCGAGAAAGGGTGCGAACAGACAGAGGGGTGCCATACTTCCAAATGATCACAGCAATGCAAATAGACAGGAATGTGGACAAGAAGGAAGTTCGCCCTAGCGAAATGGGAATTCATGGTGGATATGGTGATTACAGAGGGCAATGCACTCAATAGGGGTACAGTGCACTCCACCCCATCAATACCCTGCCAAGCACTGATAGGGTAGCCTCAGCACTGCTGCATCTTCTACTGTCCTAGACTAGCTCTTATGATCTCCTCTTGACTCCCACGGTATTTTTTCCCAAAAATATGCTTTATTCATAAAACTTTTATAAGTATCTAACATAACAGTTCAAATTTGATATTACATAAAGTGCAGTACAGTTCAATTTCTTTCAATACAGTATGCGGCATTCTGAGATGCTTCACTACACTTACAATTACAGCTTATATTTACAATATACATTTCATGTCAAATACACATCACGAGGGGTTTTACATGGGTTCCAACCCTCGGTATTCTCTGGTGAGAAGGCCTTAGACTTTCCCGTTCAGCCTTTGCGTTGGCTGTCCTAAGCTTTAGTGCATCCCTCAGCATGGAGTCCTGGACCGTGGAATGGTCTGCAACACTCTGCTGTGGACAGCTCTTTGCAGTGGAAGACCAACAAGTTTCGAGCAAACCAAAGACATCCATCCCATGACACGTGCTCCCTCCATGGTCCGAGAAGAACACCTCGGAACCGAAGCAGTACTGTCACACTTTACAAGCACACTGTCCACCAGTGCAGATACTGTCACCTCAGTGGGTCCTGGTGCGCACTTAGATAGGGTGGCAATGGATGAGAAGTATGGCACTAGTGTGCAGGAGGAGGTGTCGGGGCAGAGATAGATGTGGGCAGTTCCCATTGGAAGAGGGAGGACAGACACAGCCCTGCTCAGCTGAGCACAGATGCAGGGCCTCAGAAATTACAAGAAAGGAGGCTTTACCTAGAACAGCAGCAGGGGCTGTGCTCCCACATGTCACAGAGCTCCTTGATGCAGTGTGGGGTCATGGGCTGAAAATGGAGGAGTCCATCCAGCTCCTGTGTGCCAAAATGGATCAGGGCTATGAGCACATGAGCTCCTCTGTTGACAGAGTGTCCAATCTCAGAGCCATATGCGGCAGTACTTGGAATGCACGAAATGCGCACTGACATCCACAGGATGCATGCCACACTGTGAAGCCTGGACCAGTCAGTGGTGCTGGTGGCACAGAGATGTTTGTAGTGGAGGCCAGTTGTGCCCCAGCTGGTGTCCTCCTCCAGCCATTCTGTGCGCCCAAGGGCTGAGGATGTCACGGAGAAGGATGAGGGTGCCACCTCTCACAGGTTGCTTTTATCATCAGCCTCCTTGGCTCCTCTAATGGTGGGAGCCTCTGTGCAGCAGGACCAAGTGACCCTTGCAGGAATCTACTGGAGGACTTGAGAAAGCCAATGGCCTGCTCAATGGTCGTCCGAGTGAGCAGTTGGCATTGGTTGTATGCCCTCTGTGCCTCGTTATGGGGTTCTCTTAGAGGGGTGAGCAGCCATCTCTTCAAGAGATATCCCTTCTCCCCTAGGATCCATCCATGGCCTTTGGAGGTGGAGTTAAGACCTGCGGCAGCCTGGACTGCTGGAGGATGAAAGAGTCATGACAGCTGCCAGGAAAGCAAGCGCACACATGGAGGAAGCTCTTGTTGTGGTCGCAGACCAACTGAATACTAAGGGAGTGGAATCCCTTCCTATTGATGAATCTCACATGCCTATCAATGGGTGCCTTGATGGCCACATGGGTGCAACTGATAATGCCCTGCACCTGGGATAATCTAGTGATGGTGGCAAAACCCATTGTCCTGTGCCCCTGCCAAGGTCTCATCTGTCATGAATGTATTGTTCACCTCTGGCAAATAGGGCATCAGTGATCAGTGAGATGCAGTGGTGTGCTGCCATTTACAAGATGCCACCAAGGTCCGCAGCTAATCCTTGGTAGGAGCAGAAGCAAAGAGGTTCAAGGACACAGTGACTTGGAAAGCCACTGGCAGGGCAGGGCATGGCAACCAATGCTGCAAGATGTGAAGTCTTCTGCGACGAGGGCACAGATCTTTGTGACCATCTGCCTGGAGAGTCACAGTCTCCTGCAGCACTGGTTCTCGGTCATTCACCAGCTAGCTGAGGGTATGGCCTCTGTGCCTTCCCTGCCCCTTATTCCTCTCCCCTGCCCGCCTGATGCCCAGGGTTCTGCCCTTCCTATGGAGGGTGTTGTTCCTCATCGCCACTGGGCCCAAAAACTGAGAGTCGTGCTCCTCTTGCCAGCTGCTGCCTTCCTTGCGCTCATCTGGTTGCCCAATTGTCCTTGGCATCCTTGTCATCTGCTCTTATGCCCCCGTGATGCCAGGAGGGTGACAACTCTGTGCTGCCCGAGCACTTACTTATCACTCTCCCTGGCACCTGTTTGTCAACGGCTGAATTCTCCTCTGCGCAGTTTAAACTTTTATGGGTCCGGGGTAATTCACTGGGTGGGCATGACTGGCTTCCCACTCTGTAGCTGTGTTCCATCACCTCATCTTCCCCAGACAGCATGTGTAGCCTGTGCACCCCCGTGAAACTCTCAACTACTACCCCGCCCACACACCCCGCCCACAACCCCCCCCACCCCCCACCAATAACGAGCTCTTAATGAGCTCTTCAAGCACTTTAATTGACTATAGTCAGGGATCGGGCATGATCACAATTCTGTCCTCCCCTCCGCTCTGGTGAACATGGCTGGCACCAGCATTTATGGGCCCCATCCAACTCCATTCCCACCCCTGGTGGGGCCCAAAAATTCAGTCCGAGTATCAATAATGGTGACCATGAAACTACCAGATTATTATAAAAACCTGTCCGTTTAACAAATGTCCTTTAGGGAAAGAAATCTGCCATTCTTACCTGGTCTGGCCTACATGTGACTCCAGACTCACAGCAATGTGGTTGACTCTTAACTGCCCTCTGAAATGGCCTAGCTAGCTATTCAGTTATACCAAACCACTATGAAAAGGCTGAAGAAGAATAAATCCAGACAGTCCCCCCGGCATTGATCTAGGCACTGGAAACAACAAAGACATACCCAGCCCAGCCAACCCTGCAAAGGCCTCCTCAATAACTCCTGGGGACTTGTGCCAAAATTAGGCGAACTGTCCCACAGATTAATCAAGCAATAGCCTGACATTGTCATACTTACAGATTCATACCCTTCAGCCAATGTCCCAGATACTTCCATCACCTTCTATTGGCATGTCCTGACTCACCAGTAGGGCAGACCCACTGGAGGTGGCGGCACAGTGATATACAGTGAGGGAGGGAGTGGCCCTCAACATCGACTCCGGACTCATGAAGTCTCATGGCACCAGGGGCAAGGAAACCTCCTACTGATTACCACCTACTGCCCCCTCCTCAGCTGATGAATCAGTACTTCTCCATATTGAACACCACTTGGAAGAAGCACTGAGGGTGGCAAGGGCACAGAATGTACTCTGGGTGGGGACTTCAATGTCCATCACAAAGAGTGGCTCAGTAGTACCACTACCTACTGAGTTGGCCCAGTCCTGAAGGACATGGCTGCCAGACTGGGCCTGCGGTAGGTAGTGAGAGAAAAAAAAACACGAGAGAAAAACCTACTTGATCTCATCCTCAGGAATCTACCTGTTTCAGATGCATCCGTCCATGACAGTATTGGTAGGAGTGACCACCGCATAGCCCTCGTGGAGATAAAATCCTGTCTTCACACTAAGGATACATTCCATTCTGTTATGTGGCACTTACCACCTTGCTAAATAGGATAGATTCAGAACAGATCTAGCAGCGCAAAACTGAGCATCCATGAGGCACTGTAGGCCATCAGCAGCAGCAGAATTGTATTCCACCACAAAATATAACCTCATGGTCCAGCATATCCCTCACTCTACCATTACCATCAAGCCAGGGAGCCAACACTGGTTCAATAAGGAGTGTAGCAGAGCATGCCAGGAGCAGCACCACATATGCCTAAAACTGAGGTATCAATCTAGTGAAGCTGCAACACAGGGATACCTGCACGCTAAGCAGCAGAAGCAGCAGACGATAGACAGAACTAAGCAATCCTACAACCAATGGCTCAGATCAAAACTCTGCAATCCTGCCACATCTAGTTGTGAATGGTTACGGACAATTAAACAACTAAGAGGAAGAAGAGGTTGCATGAACATCCCCATCCTCAATGCTGGGGAACCCCAGCATGTCTGTGCAAAAGACAAGGCTGAGGCATTTGCAACTATCTTTAGCCAGGAGTGTCGAGTGGATGATCCATCTTGGCCTCTTCTTGAAGACCCCAGCATCATACGTGCCAATCTTCAGACAACTCGATTCACTCCATATGATATCAAGAAATGACTGAGCTCACTGGATACAGCAAAGACTATGGGCCCTGACAACATCCCAGCCCTAGTGCTGAAGACTCGTGCTCCATAACTAGCCACACAGCTACAATAATGGCATCTACTGACAAAGTAGAAGGTTACCCAGGTAGGTCCTCTCCTCAAAAAGCAGGATAAATCCAATCCAGCCAATTAATGCCCCATCAGTCTACTCTCAATCACCAGCAATGTGATGGAAGGTGTCATCGACAGTGCTATTCGGCAGCACTTACTCACCAATAACCTGCTCAATAACCTGCTCTCCAATGCTCAGTTTAGGTTCTGCCGGGACCACTCAGCTCCAGACCTCATTACAACCTTGGTTCAGACATGGACAAAAGAGCTAAATTCCAGAGGTGAATTGAGCGTGACGCCCCTTGACATCAAAACAGTGTTCGATCGAGTGTGATATCAAGGAGCCCGAGTAAAATTGAAATCAATAGGAATCAGAAGGAAAACTCTCCATTGGTTGGAGTCATAAAGGAAAATAATTATGATTGTTGGAGGCCAATTAGCTCTGTCCCAGGACATTGCTGCAGGAATTCCTCAGGGTAGTGGCCTAGGCCCAACCATCTTCAGCTGCTTCATCAATGACATTTCCTCCTTCACGAGGTCAGAAGTGGGGAAGCTTGCTGTTGATTGCAGTGTTCAGTGCCATCCGGAGCTCCTCAGATAATGAAATAGTCTGTGTCTACATGCAGAAAGACCTGGACAACATTCAGGCCTGGGCTGATAAGTGACATGTAACATTCATGCCCACAAGTGCCAGGCAATGATCATCTCCAACAAGAGTGAATCTAACCACCACCCCATGACTTTAAATGGAGCTTCAGCAACCATCGCTGAATCCCCCAACATCAACATTCTGGGGGTCACCAGAAACCTACCTGGACCAGCCACATAAATAATGTGGCTACAAGAGCAGGTCAGTGACTGGGAATTCTGTGGTGAGTAATTCACTTCCTGACTCCCCAAAGCCTGTCCACCATCTACAAGGCAAAGGTCAGGAGTGTGATGGAATACTCTCCACTTGTCTGGATGAGCTGTCATTGTCAGCTGTCCCTCCATTCGAGGACGACATCTACTCAAGGTCGCAAGTTTCTGTCACGGGTCTTCAGGTGGCTGAACAGGCCGATTCTCGACCCACAGATTTTTGGGCACATGGGGCAGGGTGTCCCACGAGGTAATGGGATCCGGAGTGCATGATTTGCTTCCTTTTCTTTCCTTCTCTGCCTCAGCTCTGCCTCATCATTAAGGCATTTGGACTCAAAGCATGATGTAGCTTGATGGACACGTTGTTGCCATTTTGAGCGATTAGTAGCAAGCTCCACCCAGTCATCACTGTCAATGCTGCTGCCTTCAAAGAGAGCTTCAGAGTGTCTTTGAAGCGTTTTCTTTGTCCTTTCCTGGAACACTGGCCATTTGAGAGTTGAAAAAACAGGACCTGGCAGGGGGAGACAGTTTTCGGCCACAGTGTCCAGTCCATCAAGATGCAAAATACTGCAGATGCTGGAAATCTGAAATGAAAACAAGAAATGCTGGAAATACTCATCAAGTCTGGCATCTGTGGAGAGAGAAGCAGAGTTCACGTTTCAGGTCAGTGACCCTTCATCAGTACAGTCCATCGAAGTTGATTTTGCAGGAGTTTTGTCTGAATGCTTCTGGAGCTGGCTTCAAGAAGGACACTAGTGTTTGTTCAATGGTCCTCCCATTGAATCCAGAGGATACGGCGGAGGCATTGCTGATGGAATTTTTCTCGTGCTCTTAAGTGTTGCTGCTACTCAGTCCAGGTCTTACTGCAGTACAGGAGTGTGGTGACAACAACTGCTGTGTGCACTTGGACTTTTGTTGACTTGCAGAGGTCTTTGTTGTCAAACACTCGCTGCCATAGTTTGTAGAAGACTGAGCTGGCGCAGCTGATCCGGTGTTGGATCTCCTCATCAATGGTGGCCTTTTGAGAGAGGTGGCTGCCAAGGTATGGGAAAGGCTCAACATATCCCAAAGTCTCTCCTTCAACATATATGGGAGGTGGAATATTTGGCTGACCAGGTGTGGGTTGATGAGTTTTGCTTTGGAAACATTCAAGGATAGTCTGAGTCTTTTGTATGCAGAATTGAAGAGATTGAGAGCAGCTTGCAAATTTAGTGCAGAGTGGGCAATGACACTGCAGTCATCCGCAAACTGTAGATCATGTATGTCTATGGTGGTCAGGTTAGTCTTGGCACGGAGGAGACAGAGGTTAAAGAGTTTTCAATCTAGGCGATATTTAATACTCAGAGCTGAGGGGAGCCTGGATGAGGAAGCTCAGCACCATCCCGGACAAAGCAGCCTGCTTGACTGGCACCCCATCCACCACCTTAAACATTCATTCCCTCCACCACCAGCGCACAGTGGCAGCAATGTGTAACATATGCTAGAGGCACTACAGCAACTCACCAAGGCTCCTTCAACAGCACCTTCCAAACTCGCAACCTCTACCACCTAGAAGGACAAGGGCAGCAGGCACATGGGAAGTTCCCCTCCAAGCCGCACACCATCCTGACTTGGAACTATATCGCCATTCCTTCACTGTCTCTGGGTCAACATCCTGGAACTCCCTCCCTAACAGCACTGTGGGTGTACCTATACCACATGGACTGCAGTGGTTCAGGAAGGCAGCTCACCACCACCTTCTATAGGACAATTAGGGATCGTCAATAAATGCTGACCAAGCCAGTGGCGGCCAGATCTCACAAAAGAATAAACTATGTCCTGGTGAGCAATGCATCCCCAAAATTGGTGACAGTTTATTTTGTTTATAGATATGATTACAGTAAATGTGTTAGCACGTTGCCATTTTTATACACTTTCTAGCGCAACATAGGTAAGTGGCAGAGGATTGCACAAATCACATGGCAGTTTAGTTTTTTGTGCTCTCCCTTGCTGAATCTGCCACTTGGAACTTACACAGCTTGTAGGCAATGGTAGGCAGAATTTTGTGAGGCCCTTTGGAGCGGGAATGGAGGTGTGGGGAGCTGGAGAATAACAATAGGCGCATCAGCCCGGAAATCTGACGTTGTGACGTCGGTTCCGGACTTCGTCAGTGGCAGGAAAGCACTAAGGCAGCCTCTCTGCCCCGACGTGACAGGAGTGCAATTTGATTTGATGAACCGTTCGTTTAAATACATTTTAATGCAATTGATCGTGATTCAATTGGGAGTTTGGAATTAAGCTGGCAACGGGTGGCCCTCTTAAGACTTTGGATCCTGGTTGTTGAAAGCTGGTGGCACTGAGGCACATGCTCAGTGCCATGATGGGAAGGCAGCCACGAGCAGTATCGATAGGGAAAGAGATGGGAGCAGAGGCTATTGTCACACTGCTTGGGTAGGCTTGGTCTCTATTGAATCTATTCTAAACTATGTGATAAATGGACACTTGGATAATAATGATCCGATTGGGCATAATCAACATGGATTTATGAATGGGAAATCATCTTTGATGAACCTGTTGGAGTTTTTTGAAGATGTTACTAGATAATAGAATTGATAAAGGGGAGTCAGTGGACGTAGTATACTTGGAATTTCAGAAGGCTTTTGAATAAGTCCCGCAAAGGAGGTTGGTTAGTAATATTAAAGCACAAGGGATAGGAGGTAATATACTGGCATGGACTAAGGATTGGTTAACAGGCAGAAACAGAGAGTAGGAATAAACAGGTCATTCTCGCGTTGGCAGACTGTGACCAGTGGGGTACCGCAAGAATCAGTACTTGGGCCCCAGATGTTCAAAATATATATCAATGATTTGGATGTGGGGACCAAATGTAATATTTCCAAGTTCGCAGATGACACAAAACTAAGTGGGAATGTGTGTTGTGAGGAAGATGCAAAGTGGCTTCAAGGGGATTTGGATAAATTTAGTGTCATGCTGGGCCCCCCCTCCTACCAAGAATGAGGCATATTAATTTCGCCACATAGACATTAAATTTCAAATTGTTGCTGGGAAGAAGAGAAGGCCTGTGACTAGGGCTGGAAGACATTTACCTACCAATAGGGACAAGAGAGGTTACTTCCCTTATCCATTTAACCCACAATGGACTTTGAGCACCAGACATTGAAGGCTGGGATGTGAATTCCAGGCCCTGCTAAGATGTTACAATACACAGGGCCAAGTCGTGATCAGACCAGTTAGTCACATGACTAACCTGCTTGGCAACCTGGGTTTTTCGGAATTGTACAAAGAGTTTGAACTCAGAGTGCCTTTTTGCTCCTGGACTGAAAAAACCTCTCCTGGCTGGCTCTCCACAGGCTCTCCTGTCTGCTCCCATCTCTTTCTCACAGAAATCCAAATCGACTGAAGGCACATGAACCCCAAGAGAGAAAAGTCTCCTACAGTGAACAAGGTTTTAGAAGAATACTGGGCCCCAGCAAAAAGCAAGACCTACCTACAATCAAGGACTTTACATTCAGCTCAAAGAACAGTAACAAAACCTTCTTCAGAGATTTCCTCAAACTTTTCCACTTTATTTTTCTTCTGCTCTTTTCTGTCTTTATCTGCATGTATGTATCACATATGCATGCTAGCGTGGGCGTGTCGTGTATCCGTAGGCGTTAACCGAATTAGAGCTAAAGTTTAAGTTTAATAAATTTCAACCTTTTTTTCTTTAAACCTAGTAAAAGCTGTTTGGCTAGTTTCGTTCCCTTATAAATGGAAGTTAGTGAAAAAGGATTCACTAAGGGGGAGCTAAAAACACAGTGTGTTTAAAAATTAAACCCTGTTACGGGAAGACCAGGTGAAGTCTGAGAGGGAACCCTAGACCCCTTTCTCACCTGGTCGTAACACTTACTGAGTGGGCAAGAACATGGCAGATGGAATATAATGTAGAAAAATGTGAGGTTATCCACTTTGGTAGAAGGAACAGATGTACAGAGTATTTCTTAAATGATAAGGAATTAGAAAGTGTAGATGTACAAAGGCACCTGGGTGTCCTCGTCAATAAATCACTAAAAGCGAACGTGCAGGTGCAGCAAGCAATTAGGAAGGTTAATGGTATGTTAGCCTTTATCGCAAGAGGATTTGAGGACTGGAGTAGCAAAGTCTTGCTTCAATTGTACAGAACCTTGGTTAGACTGCACCTGAAATACTCTGTCCAGTTTTGGTCCCCTTACCTTAGGAATCATATTATTACCATAGAGGGAATGCAACGAAGGTTCACCACACTTGTTCCTGGGATGGTGGGATTGTCCTATGAAGAAAGATTGGGGAAACTGGGCCTGTATTCTCTAAAGTTTCGAAGAATGAGAGATGATCTCATTGAAACCTACTAAGTACTTAAAGGGATAGACAGGGTAGATGCAGGTAAGATGTTTCCCCTGGTTGGGGAGTCTAGAACCAGAGGACACAATTTCAAAATAAGGGGGTAGCCACTTAGGACTGAGATGAGAAGAAATTTCTTTACTCAGACGGTTGTGAATCTTTGGAATTCTCTATCCCAGAGGGCTGGAAGCTCAGTCATTGAGTATGCTTAAAGCAGAGATTGACAGATTTCTAAATACCAATGACATAAAGGGATATGGGGAATTGTGTGGGAAAAAGGCATTGAAGTTGATGATCAGACATGATGGACTGAATGGACTACTCCTGCTCCTATGTTTCATGTATCCATACAGCTGGGTGAAAGGGTTGGGTGGCCATGCTTTCGGGTGACCGGGTTGGCGATCAATAAGGGTGGGCACTAAGGACCATCAGTGCATACGTTGAGAGGATTAGCAAAGGCAAAGATGCCAGGGAAACTTTGTCTCTGCAAGGACAAGGCAAGGAAGGATAACTCAGGAGTTATTATTAGAGATGTTGGAAATCATGAGGGTAAGAAAGCTAGCATAAAGGCACTTTACCTGAATGCTCGTAGCATTCGTAACAAGGTTGATGAGTTAACGGCACAAATCATCACGAACGAATATGATTTGGTAGCCATTACAGAGGCATGGTTACAGGTTGGTCAAGACTGGGAGTTAAATATCCAGGGGTACCAGACTATTCGGAAGGATAGACAGGAAGGTAAGGGAGGTGGGAGAGACCAAATGTCAGCATTTCCTCAGCCAGTCTGCGAGGTCTTCCTGTTGTTATAGGCCTTCTTGTCCTGCAAGTGGAATGAGGGAGATAGTCATATTTAACGGGAAGAGCTACAGGACACGTCTGCTAGTGGCAGCCCTCATCCTCTGCGGGGCTTTCCTATATGGCTTATCTCCACGTCAGCTCTCAGGGGAGGTACTGGAGCTGAGCTGTGAAAGAAAGTGGTCTGTGAGCGAAATGCTGCCATGCATCTAGCAGGATGTGTTGATGCCTATCCCTCTTTGCCAGCACCTTTGTGGTGCCTCCCTCCTGGTGTTGCACAGCCTCTTGTGTAACCACATGCAATCCCCAAAGAGGAGAGTGGTATGTAGCACTCACCTCAGCAGACCGAATGAGGTTATTGACTCTCTCCCTGCACTGCACCCATGTTGGCCTCCTCTGCGAACTCCATCCAGGCTTGCTTGGTCAGGCAGGAGGACATGTTCTTGCCATCACTGGGGAAGAGGACCTCCCGTCTTTCCCAGGGAGAATCTTCAAGGAAAGATTGCTAAACTGTGGGACCACCTGGTGTCTTGCCTGAGCCATCCTGTGGTTTCCTTGATAGAGGGGTGAGGGTTCCAGGAGTCACTGCACCACCAGTCTCAGCAGCAAACAACGAATGACACAAAGGCAGCAATGCAAGCAGGGGTTGCAGGGTTTTAAATATGGCGGCATCACCGGCTCTGGAGTCATCTGACACCACATTCGGCGTCTCAAATCCCGCCCCGTTGTGTGATTGGCCCGGTCCCATACGTCCATTATGATAATTGGCCGTCTGTTGGGTGATTGCAGTGGGCCTGCCACACACGTGCCGAGCAGCGACAGCGCCCACTTCCGGGTCTGCTGCTGGAAGCCGCAGCGTGAACATTAAATCCAGTCTGGTATGTACAGTCTCTGTCTTGAATAATTAATTGCATATCCAGGCTCTGTTAAGCTCTTGCTCCTGCCGGTTGTAACCTTTGTGGATCAAAATACCTGGCATTGAATGTTTGGAAAATCAGTTTGAAACATAGGCGAGTTGGAAATAAGTTGGTTCCTTTGGGAAGATGCTGAATAATCTGTATATAACAGCTAAACCAGAATACTCAAGGACTGTTTAATAGTTTATGCACACAGTAAATCTGAATGAGCCAAAAACTAAAACTGACACAAGTGGTCTCTCCATACTCACAGGACTAGTGAAATACATCCTGAAGCTTAGATTTCAGCTATTTAAGAGAACCTATTACAAGAGACAATGCATGGAATGGAATTGCTAGTGCAGACACGAGCTGAAAGTTAGAGACTGATTTTTGCCTCAGGTCAGATCTGATTTATGAGCAATGCTGTAGCTGTAGTGATAAATCACTCCCGCAACTACAGACCATTTATAGTGATCAAATGGTACTGAAGCATAATCCCATATTGCAGCATGTATGTATATATTCACGCACACAAATTAGCTCTATTTGTGCCCTTCAGGAAGCCACTATGTCTCACCTCACTCAATAGATCAGTTACCAAATTTAAGCTGGATGCCTTTTTATGCCAAGTATGCAATAATAGAGTTAATCCCTGCCTTCAGTTCCATCCAAGCCACATCCCTGGCCTTGTTTGGGGAACCTCTGCAGTCCGCCAACTCTAAGCAAGACTACTGGAAATTTCCAAACTTGCAATCAATTAATGTTCCCATGGTATCTGACCCAGAATGGTCATTTTGCATTTCAGTGCCCATTATACAGGATAAAGAGCCATGAAGCCTTCAATGTGCAATATCATAGGATCATTGAAATTAGGGAAAAAAATTAGCCAGTTCCTCCAGCTTGCCCCACTGTTTAAGTCTAGGTACAGGAGCAACTCAGATCCCTTACGCTGCTTTGTCAGCACCATCCCACCCCTGGGCCATTTTCCTGGAGGCGGGATCGGGGTCAGCTAGGTTACCCACCCGCAAACTGGTGGTAGCCAATTAAGGGGAGTTAATGGCCTATTAAAGTCGATTGTCCGAGGGCGTCAGGAACTAGGCCAGCTGCCTGGAGGCAGCCTCCCAGTGGAAGAACTGGGAGCGGGGGTGGGGGGAGAACTCCAGGCCAGCTTTGAGGCCCTCCTCACCTGCCTGGCTACAGCTGTGGCCACAAGCCTGCTTGTGGAAGGGTTCCTCTTCACAATGGTGGCCTAGCAGCTGTGGCCATTTTTCTATTTTAAAAGTTGCTAAGGGGGTGCCTCAAAATGGAGGCGCCCTCTCTCTGTCTTAACTGCAACTGCAGGCTGCAGCTTCTTTTGAACTGGAGGGCCTCCTGACAGTCATTATTTGAACATCTTTGCCTTTAATTTTATGTCTGGTTTAAGCTAACAGCTGTAGCGTCTACATTCTAGTCATTGACAAGAGAAATTAAAGCTACCCATTCCTACTAAGATGAATGATCTAGGAATGTTGCGATCTCATTTATGCAAGGATTGAGGAATGTAAACAATATTTCTGATGATTGCCATATCGTTGAAGGAATAATTTCGGATTCCTCTGGAGCTCATGCACAGTTTGAAGTTGTCCCTTTGTTACAGTTTCATGTGTACTGCTACTTTCGTATGACAGGAAAAGATAACAATGGAATGTCTGGTTTGGCTATCTGTTCGATAATGTGTGATAATACTTCACGGAGCCTATAATTGTGAATTATGTTATAAATCTGTGAGGCAATGCCACAAAAGGCACTCTGATTTGCAAAACTTTTGATGTCCAATTTACAGACTTGCTATTGCAGTTTAAAAGATGTCTGCAATGTCTACTTGCACCGACCAACCTGTCCCGCTGAATGACACCTCTAGTGACGTCTTCAGCACCAGGTGCATGATCCTAAAGTTGCAGTGTGCCCCATAAATGTCACAATATTGCTGCCGTACTGACAAGCAGATTAAAAACTGAAGAAATCATACTTGTTCAATTAATTACATCCCAACGAACATAATCCATTGCAAAGATACTCAGAATTTCACAGCAAATATTAATTTCAGGAAGGCCATCTTTGGCCCTATTTTCCTGCAATCAGAGAACTAGAACCCATAGGGCAAAGATCAGAGGTCAGTGTCATGAGTGCACAAATCATGTCACTCCAAAACTGACCTGCGTAACAGCTTGAAAATCTATGGCTGATTCAGGATTATTTTACATCAACCGTAAAACATAACAGAATTTAGCAAAAGGAAGTTTCACCAGTTCTGACAGAACAAGAAATACAAAAACCCTTTTATCATAAGGATTTGCTTCTGAAACTCGCACTGTTTCAGAACAGACTTGCACCTTTGCTCCCTTTCTTTTATTGTCTCCACCTCAGAACAGCTTCACTGATTGTCTCTTCTCAACCAACAAGACATTCTCAACCCAGAAGACAGCCTCATACCACCTCAAGACAGACACATATTCTTTCAAGGCAACTTGTCAGAGTGTTTGAAGGGTCAAGGTGTGGTAAGATTTACTCTGTATCCAACTTTTTCTACAACTACACTGGGGATGGTAACTGCTGGACCTGGAAGCATAAAGTGAAAGGACTTCCATTTGTAAAACATCTAAAAGGCCTGGATCAGCTTACATCTGATTCCTGCTAGTTGCCTGTCTAACTCTCCACCACTGCCATATTAGCTTTACTTTTAAAGTTATCATTGATGAGCTGCATAGGAAACTCAAGGAACCAGGGATGAAGGACTTCAAATATGTGGAGAGACTTGAGAAACTGGGATTGTTCTCCTTGGAGCAGAGAAGGTTAAGAGGAGATTTAACTGAGGTGTTCAAAATCATGAAGGGTTTTGATAGAGTAAATAAGGAGAAACTGCTTCCAGAGGCAGAAGAGTCAGTAACCAGAGGACACTGATTTAAGGCAATTGATAAGAGAACCAGAGGTGCGATGACGAAAAACATTTTTAGGCAGTGAGTGGTTATGATCTGGAATGCATTGCCTGAAAGTGTGGTGGAAGCAGATTTAATAACTTTCAAAAGGAAATTGGATAAATGTTCAAAGGGGAAAAATTGACAGGGCTAAGGGGAAAGAGTAGGGGAGCGGGACTACAGAGATAAGACACATGACAAGGGAAGTTGTTTTTTTGTTTTGGAATGTAGGTGATGCATTTTCTGCCTATCTCTAGTTGTCCCGAGGAACTGGCGGTCAACCCAGCCTTTAAGCTTCTGCACTCCTGCTGGTTATAACTCTCCAGTAATGGTGTTAGGTTAGGAATTCCAAGATTCTGATCCAGCAATGATGAATGAATGGCAATATATATCTTAGTCAGGATGACGTGTGACTTGGAGTTGATGGCATTAACACAACACTGCCGGTCTTGTTCTTCTTGATTATAGAAATCACAAGGGAGTGGGATGTTTTCAAAGTAACCTTGGCGAGGTGCTGTAGTGGATTCTGTAGATCATGCATATTGTAGACATTGTGTGCTGGCGGTAGTGTGAGTGGATATTAAGTCCAATGCTACGGTGTTGGACTTTATAGTATGTTTTAAAAACTGTGATCCTTAAGCAGTGACTTCACATAAAGTCTGCCCAGAAACCAGCCAGGGACCTTGGTTATCATGCAAACAAGGAACCCAGATCAAAGACCCTTTTGAAAGCAGAATGCAGGATTGTGACACCTGATGAACAATGGGTTTTGCTCTCCCAGACTCTCAGATCGTAAACAGGGAGCCAAGGTTCAAAGTGCAAATGTGAGTTGCAATTGCTAACACCTCAAAACAAAGGAAGACCCAGGTAGTTTTGACAGAGCCAGACTTATGGACTTTGAATATTGCAAAAGGAAAATGACCATTGACTTTTGATTCTGGATAAATTTGACAGGGTTTCAGAAGTCTGAAGGATGTAAGGAAGACCGAAATACACAAAGACCAGCAGGGGCAGCCTCAGAAGAGAGAGAGAGAAAACATCTGCTCTCAGAACACTGATAAAGTGAAAGGCTGCTGAGACTTGAACCCAATTTGAAAGCTGAGGTTTACGGAGGAAAAAAGACCAACATGGTCACCAGAGATCACCTTATTCATGGAAGTCCAGGTTGAAAGTGCTCAGAATAAGTGAGCAAGGAGGACGTTGACTTTGAGAAGGACTGGGAGATCTAACCCATTGCAAATGGGAGGAGTTTGGGGCTTTTAACAGCAAAGATATCACTTCAATGAAGACGCTCTGTAATGTATAGATGTGTGGTGTTTTCAAGTGTTTTAATACATTAAAGGGAAATACCGTTCTCTGTAATCTACTGTATTAGCTACTTACAAAGTATTGTTTAGTTAATGTTGATTTTTAGTTTAGTTGTTATAATAAAAGTCTTAAAATGTGAAATCTTGTGTACTTCTTTAAATTAGTCCGGAAGTTCATATCTCGTGTTTTAACACTAATGGTCTCACTGAGGTTGAAACAATGGTCAATATGTTTATGTATGTATTTCAGGGGAGATTAATAAAGCACTAATATCTGCACTGATAACCTAATGTGTAGAGGGGAAGATGCTTTCATGAAGATTGTGCCCACACCTTGGAATCACCATGTGAATGTCATTTATATAGAGACTTATATTTTGAAATTCTTCATCAACACGGTCACACGGCACACTCTAGATATTGGATGGGTGACAGTGAATTATTACAAGCCCCTCCCCCATTTTCCGCCATTACATTACGGTTCGTACAACTTACCTTCACAAAATTTCTCATTAGTTGCTAATCTCTGTCCTGTTGGGCATTTGCAATAATAGCTGCCGATGGTATTGCAGCACTGATCTTGGCAACCTCCATTTTCTGTGACACATTCATTCACATCTGTCAGAAGGGGGAGAAAACAGTTGAGTGATTATAAGTGACGTTGATATAAATCGCATTCCAGTTAATCATGTATGGGAAATTATCTCACGTTGTTAGTCGTCATACAATGGCATTTAAACAAAGCTAGGTAATTATCCCATCAGTTAAGTCATTAAGTGGAGAGAGCCAGAAGACGGATAAACAAATATGTACAATTAAGATGCTTTTATATTGTCCTACAGCCATTCGCTTCCACAGCCCTGATCTCCCGTAATCATTGATTAGATAAAGGTAAAGCTGGTAGCTGATAGACCCACTTTTCCCTGAGCATTAGTGCTTGCCATTGGCTCACTTGTGCTCACTAATAACACTGCACTAGTATCAGCATGATCTTTACTGTGTATAGGCATGCCCCCATCATGACGTTATATTGTGAAGTTGTCATGTACACATCCCTATCCCATATATGTCCTGTGCAATGATTGATGACATCAGGATGTAATTATGTTGCAAGTGCTCAATGGCCAAACTGTCACAATCATTCTGCCCACGTATTTTCTCTGAGAACACACTTTGCCACCAGCAGCACACCTTACAGTTAAGTTCAGGAAAGCAAGGTGTCACTCTCATGGAAGGAGCAATAATGAAAAATAAAATGAACTGGAGGAATTATGAAACAAAAGTCAACTGTTTGAACTGAACTACAAGAAAATGAACACATTTAGGCTACAGACAAGATGGAAGAGAAAGCAGGTGACCACCCCCCCCCCCACCCCCCCCCCCCCCACCCCCTCCTGTACTGTTAATAAACAAGCCTGTCTGCAAAGACAAAACTCTTTAACTGCATCTGAATTAGCTTTGGGGAAAATGCATTGAAATGGAAAGAAGCCAATTTCATGTTAATGACTCCTACCTACAAGAATGGGACTAACAAAAGTTCCGTAGATGGACTGACTCCACAGCCCAAATCAAGATGAATAGATGTGAAGTAGCACCATTGTAACAGAGTGATCCCTATCCATACATAACAGATAACAAGGTTTCTACATCCTATAACATTGTATGATCACACCAGAGGAGAGGCCCCTTTGTCACCTGACAGAGACTCAAAGGGATGGATTTTTATCTTAAAAAGGTGGCTCTCTGGAGAGAGATGGGAGATCAACAAAAGACCACAGAAAGCCAGTTCCAGCCAGAGGCTATGAGATACAGTGCCCTTAAACAGAAGAACCCTGCTGAATAACAACTTGAACAACCACTGCAGCAGAGAAATTGCAAAGTGACTTTGAGACTTTCCATCTGTGAAAGTAAACTAGGATTCACACGACCAACTTTGGGTTGAGTTTTAATCACAAATGACTACAACACTTCAGCAACTCCAAGACAAGGAACATACAGGCCTGCAGCACCATTAAAAAATTTACTCCCGAAAGAAACTCTGAAGATTTTTTAAGCAAAGGCATCTTGTACAATAAATTTGGGCTTTAACTGCATCCTACCCTTTTCTCTCTTATCTATTCTTGTGGGTACATGTGTGTGTGAATGCGTGTGTGGGTGAAGTTGTAACCATTTTTGGAATTGTTTAAAAATAGTTATCTTTCTTTTTTAACCTGCGAGATAACCTGTTGTTTGCTTATTTGACCCAAAAAAACACTCAGGGACTAACACACCATTTTTAACAAAACACTGTCTGCGGTTAGTTGGGAGGTGAAAAGTGGAAGCCACCCACACCACTTACCACTTGTCCCTAATAAAGGCCATTCTCCAAGACCCAGCCTATAGTACTGAAGACTCTATAATTAAATCCTTTGGCTATTGCCAGCTAATCCCAGCTGAATGTCCTCCTGGAGCTTCATGTATTTCAGTATTTTAATGTCCCATAGAAAGATCTAATGGAGTTATGTGAGCCGGTAGATAGAATGCTTTCTTTCACTTCTGCATCCAAATCTAGATCTAAACTGGTGTGAGGGAATTCAGTCTCTTTTTTTCTAGGTACTTTCTGCCAAGTTCCAAGTCAATACAAACTCAGATCATAAAAGTAATCTTAATTTGCTAGAGGTTAGCACTGAACTCAACTTGGCTGTTGGAAAAGCTAAAAAATGTCACATTTTAAAGTAGGAGCTGTTTTGCTGTTAAAAGGTGCATTGCAGGAGCAGAAGAAAGTAAGCTCCGAAGTAATCTGACTTTAATTGCATCCTACCCTTTTCTCTCTATCTACTCTTGTGCACTTGTGTGTGTGTGAATGCGTGTGTGGGTGAGGTTGTAACTATTTCGGGAATTGTTTAGTTCATCTTATTTGCACTGTTCTCGATCTGAGCGTTTATGAAGTTCACATTGAGCACCTTATATGGTCAAAGAAAATGCATTATTACCAAAAATTGGCATCACTCATCTTGGTAAACACAAAAAATCACCAAAAATATAAATGAACTAAATTAAACCCAGTCACCTGAAATGAATGTGACACACTGGACTGTGAGGGAGATGGAGGAGTAGTGATAAAAAAATAGATTTAAGGCAATGTTCCGCTGTGGTCCTCAAAAGTCTAAGGATATTGAAGTGCATTTCAAGACTCAGGTTGTTATTAGCACTTAGATCTTTGATCCCCTGGGATCACTAAGTGCCTAAGTTGTTGAAGAGTTAAACAGCCCTTCCTTAAAGATTTACTCCATCTTATCCACTTTGATGCAGCCTTAAAATGAGATTATCCCACTAACAAATCTGTTTTCTATTACAATCTCTCTGAGACAGGTATCTGCATACACAACTTCTAACCAAGTGTATGCCATGAACTTTGATCGGCCCTGTCAAGATTGTATCATTATCTGCCAGCCCAATGATAAATCACACACTGAGGATCAGAACAATAATCATACTGTGCACTAGACAAGAAACAGACACATAACCCCAATCACTTGCAGAGCACAGCTCAAAGTATATCACTGTGCTGAAATCTATCAGATTAGCATCAGTGTAAAGCCTACCTATTTCCCTACTAAAACTTCGCAATATCCTGAATCAGAGGGGGATTGTAAATCAATTTTATTATACAAAGAAGCTTGTCATAAGGAATGAATAATCATTAGCATTAATGTCTGACGTATTTCCTCTCCAAGAATATAGAATACACCATTGATAAATCTACTAGTGAAGGATAGAAGATACAGAATTCACCTGTTATCTAAGGACAGAGAGGAGAGCACTGAAATATCTACCAACACAGAGTAAGCATTGACACACTCACTGACCAGGCAACAAGAAGTTGTTGGTACTTATGGAGAATGTGTAATGTATCAATATGAGCAACCAACTCAGGGTTTAGTCAGTGAGAAGTAGGGAATGCATCAGTCTTCTGCAAATATCCTCAATTAACTTGGTTACATATAGCTCTATCTGATCCCAAAGACAATTAGGGAATATAGGGGTAGAAATTTATCTTAGGCAGTGGTGCAAAACAGGGGGATATCGGATCGGCTGCTCGTTATATGCAATGCCTGTTACTCAGTTCCATTGCAGTCAATGAAATTACACATCATGCGCTATGTATAACAGGTGGCCAATCCGATACTGTCAATTTTGCTCCACCTCCCAAGATGAATTTCTCGCCCCCAATCCTTTTCTCAAATTGTTGGAGTGATTAGTGAGTCTGATTGCAATTTGTTAACATTTAATCCCGCTTCAGTAATTTACAATGTTAAAAAATCAGTGACTAATTAAATATTGAATAATGTTAAACCAAAATTTTTATAAATCCAGAGGGATTTTAGACCTCATTAGTGAACCGAGGAAATGGTATGGGGGAAATGCTGTGGCTGTGCAATGCTAAAAAGGCTGAGAATGCAGTAGAGATTTATCCAACACTGGGCTAGGATTTCATCGTTATTCTCAGGGAACGTTGTTTCATTCAATTGCATGATGTGGTGTACATGGACTTCCAAAAGGCATCTGATAACAAGCCACATGACAGACTTGTCAGCAAAGTTAAAGCCCATACAATAAAAGGAACAGTAGCAGCATGGATACGAAGTTGCCTGAGTGACAGGAAACAGACAGTAGTGGTGAATGGTTCTTTTTTGGACTGGAGGAAGGTATACAGTGGTGATCACCAGGGGTCGGGATTACGACCAATGGTTTTTTTTGATATATATTAATGATCTTGCCTTGGGTGTGCAAGACACAGTTTCAAAATTTGCCAATGACACAAAACGTGGGAGCATTGTGAATAGTGAGGAGGATAGTGATAGATTTCAACAGTTCATAGACAAGCTGGTGGAATGGGCAGACAGGTGGCAGATGAAATTGAATGCAGAGAAGTGTAAAGTGATTCATTTTGGTATGAAGGACGAAGAGAGGCAATATAAAATAAGGGGTACAATTCTAAAGGGGATGCAGGAGCAGAGAGACCTGGGGGTACATGTGCATAAATTATTGAAGGTGGCAGGGCAGGTTGAGAAAGCAATTAATAAGGCATGCAGGATCCTGGGCTTTATAATTAGGGGAAGAGAGTACAAAAGCAAGAAAGTTATAGTAAACCATTATTAAACACTGGTTCAGCCTCAACTGGAGTATTGTGCCTAAGTCTGGGCACTACACTATAGGAAGGATGTGAAGGCATTGGAGAGGGTGCAGAAAAGATTTATGAGAATTATTCCAGGGATGAGGGACTTCAGTTATGTTGAAGGATTGGAGAAGCTGGGGCTGCTCTCCTTGGAGAAAAGATTAAGAGGAGATTTGATAGAAGTATTCAAAATCATGAGGGGTCTGGACAGAGTAGATAGGGAGAAACTGTTCCCATTGGCGGAAAGGTTGAGAACCAGAGGACACCAATTTAAGGTGAATGGCAGAACAACAGAAGAACCAAAGGTGATATGAGGAATTGTTTTTTTACACAGCGAGTGGTTACTATCTGGAGTTCACTGCCTGAGAGTGTGTTGGAGGCAGATTCAATCGGGGCTTTCGAAAGAGAATTGGATAATTTTCTGAAGAGAAAACATCTGCAGGACTACGGAGAAAAGGCTGGGGAGTGGGACTAACTGAGTTGCTCTTGCAAAGAGCTAGAATGGACACGACAAGTCAAATGGCCTCCTTCTGTGCTGTAACCATTCTATAATTCTATGATTTAGGTTTCTGATTGGACTCCCAGATCATGGATCTGAAAGTTTATACAGATCCAAGTCAAAGTGCATGTCCCTCTCAGTCCTTCCCTTGGAGCAACTTGCATTTTGGTGTGTTCATACTCAGAGTCATGGTGATTGGCAGCTGTTTAATCACTCAGTCCCTTTGTAGCTTCTGGTATTGCTCGATCAGCCGTTCTTGAAAGCACCTGGAATCTCACCAATCACATCAGATTCAACAAGAAACCATTTCCAGCTGGCCGGGTTGACATTTACTGAGTTTTTATGGTATTAATAAAGATTTCTGTTGTTACAAAGTGTCTTACAGTACAAGGGCATGACATTAAATAATAAGGTTTAAGTAGAATATTACTAATCTTAATTCTTCGTTGTGGGTCTGCAAAGGGGCATCTTTACCTTCTTTATAGGAAGCACTACCCATTCCCTTTCTCATGGTAAGGGGGCCAGTGTCAATCCCCTAGTTGGCTGTGGAAAGACTTTGCTTCCCTTTCAAATGATGTACTAGAGGCACTATCATCTCTTTTAAGAAAACGTAGAAGCACATTGTCCCTCTCTATTCAAAGGGTGTGAGCGAATTGTTCACCACTCTTTAAAAATACAAAGTGATTTCTGACAACGCAGCGGCCCACAGGTGTCATCAGAGTGTGCCAAGCTGTGCACATGCGCAGCTACATCTTGCCAGGACTAAGTGGCGCATGTGCGGGATGACATCACCACGCAGCGCCAACGTCATTGCGTATCCGCGCCTGGTCTATCTTCGTGCATGCACAATACAGCGTCATCAGGTATCCAGCCCTCTACACGGCTGGAGGAAGTGGCTGAATGGGAGACTTTAAGGCTGGAGCTCGCCCCCACTCAGCCGCTCGCTCCGGACCTTGTTGTTCCCCTCCATTCCACTCCCCTAGCCGATTGTTGCCCGCTCCTCGCTTCGCGCCACCCCGCTCTCCGGTCACTCGCTCCATGCTTCCCTGCTCCCTCCAGCTGCTAGCTCTATGCCGCGCCACTTCCATCCTCTCGGCCACTCGCTCCTACGTCGCCCTGTCACCCCTTGCTTCTTCGGGCGGCATGTTGAGACCGATCAAATGTGGGAGCAAATGGCCGAGAGGAGGGAAGCAGCGCGACAAGGAGCAAGCGGCTGGAGGGGGCGGGGATGCGGGGAGCGAGTGACTGGAGAGCAGGGTGCCGAGGAGAGGGGAATAATTGGGCAGGAGAGTCGGGGGAGCAGTGAGCTCTGGAGTGAGCGGCTGAGGGGGCGGAAGCGGCCGGTGGGGAGGGGGAGAAAACGAGTTGCCGATGGAGTGAGAGCGGGCGTTTGGGCAGGAGCGAGAGGTTGCATTTGGGTGAAATCAGTCCTGGTCAGTCATATAATCGAATCACATTAAAAGAATTGGCAGCACATTTTATACTCTGTCCGATTTCCAATGGAAGTGCAATCATAAAATTCTTTTTGCATTTAAAAAGGATTACTGGAATATTAAATGAATCTGAGAATTACGGTTAGTATCCTATAACTACATAGTAGCATATTACTGGCCTTCCATCCAACTTAATGTAAGGTTAGTTTGCTGGAACGATCTAACCATAAGCATTTCCTTTGATAAATTGAGCAATGCCATCTTTAATCCTGGCAGCTGCCTGAACTTCGCAGACACTGACATCCCAGCTGAAGAGCCTGCATTTGCACATATGCAAGTACTATGCCACCTAGTGGTTGCATTGTCAGCAAATGCAGCCTTAAAAATATCATATTTCGTAAACCAATGGGGGCCGAAGACATAACTGCCCTCGAAATTAAAAGAGTAGCCTGTAATGATACGTTTCTGAAGAGTCACCTTACAACACTATCCAAAAGTCACTTATCTGATTTACATTTAGCATTTGATTTTTAAAATATAAGTATGTCCCAAAGAGATCCTATTGGTGAACAAGTCACAGACCCCAAGAGGGCAGAAAAATACAGACAGTGGCACACCAGATTCCAAATTAACTCACTGCAAATATTTCTGTGATCCCTTTCGATCCATTTTGTTCATTTTAATTGTTTTTATAAACTATTGAGCTCTGTCAAGGACAAAGTAAAGAAACCTAGAATGAAACTCAGATGGCACTGGTTAAAAAGTGGCATGTCAACAATGAAAATTTCACAGAGGGGACGGGGTGGCACAGTGGGTAGTATGCCAGCATTTCATCAGTTGGATCGAGCTCGAAATCTAGCTGTTGCTGGAGACCAGGTAGTACATTGACAAGCCACCACATCCGGTGGGAATCTCCCAAATAATCACAACCCCCCACATGTCCTCATGGAGACCCCAATCTCTCATATGTGTGGGCTGTGCTGGAAAGCATAGAACACAAGAGAAAATGCTGGACCAACTATCTGGGTCTGTTTAGGCATCGGTGAATAAAAGAGGTTAGAGAAAAGGAGAGAGGAAAAATAAAATACATCAAAGCCACATTTATACGACAGAAAAGTATATGGTTTCACAGTGATGCAAGTAGGAGCCACAATTTCAATGGCAGCTGTTATAATTGTAGGGTTGGAGAAGCTGGTGCTCACACATGGTTTTCAAACAGACTTTTTATGATTGAAAACAACTGATAAGATGGTCAATAAATTGTGAAAGAGGGTATGGCAGGCTACCAGAGTTGGTTTTAACGATAAAAATCAACTGTTACTACCAGAGTTCCAGCTCAGCTGCTTTAACACTACAGTCAATGGCCCTTCCGACTGTGTCAATATGGGCAGAATCTTGTCAGCTGGTTCCATTCTTATCTATATACTCACAGCTTCTCTTCCTGCTCCCACACCATAACCTCTGGTGTCCCCCAAGGATCTATCCTTGGCCTCCTCCTATTTCTCATTTACATGCTGCCCCTTGGTGACATCATCTGAAAGCACAGCATTAGTTTTCATATGTAGGCTGATGATGCCCAGCTCTACCTCACCACCACCTCTCTTAACATCCCTACTGTTGCTAAACTATCAGACTGCTTATCCAACATCCAGTTTTGGTCTCCATACTTAAGAAAGGATATAACTGCATTGGAAGCAGTTCAGAGAAGGTTCACTCGACTGATTCCTGGAATGAAGGAGTTATCTTATGAGGAAAGGTTGAACAGGTTGGGCCTATATCCATTGGAGTTTAGAAGAATGAGAGGTTATCTTATGCAAACATATAAGATCCTGAGGGGACATGACAGGGTGGATGCTAAGAGATGCTTCCCTTGTGGGGGAGTGGGGAACTAGGAGACACAGTTTGAAAATTAGGGGTCTCCCATCTAAGACTAAGATGAGGAGAAATTTTGTCAGAGGGTTGTTAATCTGTGGATTTCTCTTCCCCAGAGTGCACAGGAGGCTGGGTCATTGAATTTATTCAAGGCTGAGTTGGATAGATTCTTGATAGACAAGGGAGTCGAGGGTTATGGGGGGTAGACAGGAAAGCGGAGTTGAGGCCACAACCAGATCAACCATGATCTTATCAAATGACAAGCAGGCTCGAGGGATTGAATGGCCTACTCCTACTCCTATTTCTTCTGTCTTGTGTTCTAGTGAGTACTGGATGAGCAGTAATATCCTCCAATTTAATATCGGGAGGACTAAAGCCATAGCCTTCAGTCCCCGCTCCGGACTCCGTTCCCTAGCTACTGACTCCATCCTTCTCCCTGGTAACAGTCTGAGATTAAGCCAGTCTGTTTGCATTTAACGTTTAATCCTAAAATGAGCTGTCAACCTCTTATTTGCGCCATCACTATGACTGCCTATTTCCACCTCCATAACATTGCCTGACTCCGTCCTTGTCTCAGCTCAATTGCTGCTGAAACCCTCATTCATACCTTCGTTACTTCTAGACTTTACTATTCTAATGCACTCTTGGCTGGTCTCCCACATTCTACCTTCCAGAAATTTGAGGTCACCCAAAACTCTGCTGCCCATGTCCCAGCTCACACCAAATCTCATTCATTTATTACCCCTGTGCTCACTGACCTACACTGGCTCCCAGTCAAGCAAAGTCTTGATTTTAAAATTCTCATCCTTGTTTTCAAATTCCTCCAAGGCCTCGCCCTTCTCTATCTCTGTAATTTTCTCCAGCCCCACAACTTCCAAGATATCTGTGCTTATCTAATTCTGACCTCTTGAGCATCCTGAATTTTAATGGCTCCACTATTGGTGGCTATGCTTTCAGTTGCCTAGGCCCGAAGCTCTGGAATACCCTCCCTACACCTCTCTACCTCATTTTCTTCCTTTAAGATACTCCTTAAAACCTACCTCTTTAACCAAGCTTTTGGTCATCTGACTTAGTATCTCTTTATGTGACTTGGTGTCATATTTTGTTTTATAATGCTCCTGTGAAGTGCCTTGCGAAGTTTTATTACGTTATAGGTGCTACATAAATATAAGTTGTTGTTGTTGTTCACTGAATTCCTGCCGGAAGGGCAGGACAATTTTTGGGTTGGGAACCGGACCAACTAAATTGCGTGCCTTGCTGTTGCTCTTTCCCAGAGTAAACTAATTATCATCCCACCTCTAGGTTCCCTGACCAATCAGGGAGGGCAGACAGGGTGATGCACCAGAACAAGCAATGAAGAATCTCTATTTCAAGGGCCACTGGCAGGACTCACAATGGCAGCTGTGATTGCAGCATACAATTCATTGTAAAGTAACAAAGACCTGCAGTTCGGATGGACGATGTGGGAAGGCTGCGACCCAGTTCATGGACTCGTCCCTGGAGGGGATGATTGATGCAATGAGGCCACGGAGAGAAGTCCTCTTCCCTGAGGATGGCAGGAGGAGGCCAGTCGGCTTCACCATGCACAAGTGGCTGCAAGTTGCAGGCCGAAGTGTGATGTCGAGGACCTGGATCCAGTGCCAGAAAAGGTTTAATCACCTCATGAGGCCCGGCAAAGTGAGTGTCCTTAAACTGTCAGCTGGCAGCTATCACTCTTTCACCTCCTTAGCACCCCTCCGACCGACACGCCATGCAGTCACACACATTCCTTTCTCTCCAGCCTCCTCCTCAAATCTCCATCTCAACAGACAGCACTGACACTCATCCTCAACCTATTGCCCACTTGCTCCTATTCTTCACCGTCATCTTTCTCAAATGTTTACCCTCCATTCTCAGCACTGTTCACTTCTCACACTCCTAACTCTCTGGCTTTTCCTACTGCAGGAGAAGAGAGCCCACACTCCAGGGCGAGACACAGAACCAAGGAGGAGTGAAGCTGTAGCCATGGTCACCGTGGCTGTGATAGAGGAGGAAGCCCTGGAGATCGGCAGGTTCGCACCAGTATAGGCTGCTGCTGATGGAGAGATCGGGGTGACCCAGAGACCTGGTGACAGCATCGGAGGATGGGCCTGGTCACATTGCCGCGGAACGCGCCATCCAGTTGGACTGTGCCGTATCACCTATGCTTCGTGGAAAAGTTTCTGCGGAAAAACACCTTTGACCACCAATCCATCAGGCAGTGGTCTGCACGGAATGTCCTCAAGGCCCTACAGGAAAAGATGATGATTGGTCCTTTCGGATGGTTCCCCGAGCAGACCGCCAAAGTCATTTGGCAGAATGCCTCATCACAAGAACTTTTAAACAAGCACCAAGATGTGGCTGCTGGTGAGAAGGGCCCTCCCTGTCAGATCCTTCCTGCACGCCTGGAATCTCACCTCCTCCGCACAATGCCCTTGAGGTGGCTGTTGTGGGGAAGAGATGGTTGCCCACCTCCTTCTGGAATGTGTCTTTGCAAAGCAAGTGTGGAAAGAGATGCAGTGGTTTTTGTCGAGGTTCATCCCAAGCAGCTTTGCAACAGATAAGTCTGCGCTCTATGGGCCCAGGGTCGCACATCAAGATAAATATCAGCTGCTGCTGGAGGACTATAAATTCGGTGAAAGACGCTCTTTAGTCTGCCCGAAACTTGCTGGTCTTCCAGCGCAAAGAGTTGTCCACGACCGAGTTTTGCACACTGGCACATTGCAAGGTCCAGGACTATGTGCTGAGGGACGCACTAAAGCTCGGGGCAGCCGCTGCAAAGGCTCAATGGGGAAAGACCACTGTGGAAGGTCCTCCTGCCATAGTGAGCAGAGGGGCTGGACCCATGGGAAATCCCTCGGGCTGTATACACCAAATGTGGGTTTGCTGTAAAATGTACATGGCATGTAAAATGGAATGGAAGGGTTGTGAGGCAACTCACTCCTGTATTGATGAAAACTGATCTCCTTTGCACTTTTTGGAATGTCAACCAGATGCTGTTTAATAATGTTTTGTAATGTATTTTTTTTAACAGATTTTTATGAAAAGTACATTTTTGGGGAAAAAACTTGTTTAATTAGCTCAATTGCTTATCTGCAAGACCCAAGGGGTTTGCCCGCTAAACTCGGAATCTGCCCTGGGGAAAGCCTGAAGAGGCCGGGATGATGTTGGTTTACCACTCTGCGTGCACTGGAACCCACCTCCACCTAGCCGGGAATATCTGCCCTATGTCTTCCAGTTGAGACAACTGCTCTACTGGTAACTAAACAGCTCAGTGACTTATAAAGCCTCATCTGTGGTTGTCATACAGCAAGTGCAGATTAAGACAAGGCAGCCAGCTCTGAAACTTGTGTGATGGGCACAGTTCACCTGTTTCAATTATATCGAAGTTTATGGAGCGATGTCCTATGGTAGGTGTGCATCTGAAAACTAACCAAAAATCTCACACCTAGTATTTCTCTCAGGTTAGTAGCTCTGTTTGCTATTTGGTCTTTCAAACTTTTAAAATCTGGCTTCTTATCCAGTCCAAAATGATGACATGAGACTCTCCTCACTCTGCCAGCTATAAAACTCCTAAGTGAAATGAGATCGGGCAATCTCCAACTAGATCCGAGTGGGTGCAGAGAACTTTGCGTAACTCAGCATTAAATTAGCTCCCTCAATTGTGAGGCCATAGGAATCGCTGATGTGGAAAATGGGAATGTGTGCAGTGATGCACCACTGGTATTCTGAGACTGTAATATGGGCAGAGTGTTGGAATTAAAATAGAATATCTTCAAAACTCCTAACATGAAATTAAAGGCAGACTCTACAATCAGCACCACTTTGGCCATTTTCTAAAATAGCTCTGAATTTCTGTCTTGAAATACAATGCAGGTCTTTAGCTCCTGCTGGCGACACAGTCTTCTGATTGAAGAGTTTCCTAGCCAAACTGTTGGACCACAACAGTACAATCTTTATTTTCCCATGTTCTTGTTCCATATGTGTGCAATGAACTTGCCAACTTTCTCCTGAACAATCAAAATTCATAAATACAACTCAACGAAAAAAAAAGTAGTCTTTTCGACTTTCTTTTAGTATTAGTAAAGGCTGGAATTTGATACCGGAACACTCAGTGCTGCCAATCTCCCAGCAAATTCCTGGTGCATGGGGAATGGTTTGTAAAGTGTATCGTGGCCAATAGCTAGTTTGCTGTTCAGTAGCTTTGTCTTAAGTGTCAGTTTAATGGAACTGGGCAGCCAAAAACTCAATGGAAAAAGAGTAGGCCCCTCCTGCATTTATTATTCAGTGTGGTTTCCTTGCTTTTGTCCCCAGTCTGTTCATGGATGGTGCTCTGTGAACTACGAGACTTTCCATTTCATTCATAACTCAGGGATACTGTTTTCTGATTGGGCCTCAGCCATTCTCAAGCTATGATTGAAAAGACACACTGCAGCCTGAGAAACTCTATTTACAGCCTTGAGCAACACTAGCAAATGTAATAGGCTGATGCACATCTAGGGCTAGATTTTATGGGCCACCACATGAGGTGAGGTTGGAGGCGGGGAGACACCATAGGTGGTGGGGGGAGGAGGGCCCGTTGCCGCCCTGTCGCCAAGCGATCTTTCCGGGGGTGGAATAGGCTGACGACGGCCCTTAAGTAAAATGAGGTGCCCTCCCTGCTGGAGGGGGGTGGTCCCTCCTCCGTGGGCAATCTGTGGCCACGGAGGGCCATGGCTGGGAAACAATGCACTTCCCAGGACCCCCTTCCCCCTGGGCTTTAGACTACCCAAACCCCCTCGCTGGGGCCTTCCAGACTGTCCCCAGCAACCCCGCTTCACTTACCTGAGATCTGGGGTTCCAGCGCTGGGCCTGGGTCCAAGGCCTCTGCAGTACTGGCAGTGGCCACTGCTCCCAGGGGCGTTGCCAATGCTGCTGAGCTGCCGGCCCTGTGATTGGCCACCATTTCTTGGAAGCGGAATCCCTGTCTTTAAAGAGATGAGGATCCCAGCGCGGGAAATTTAATCTTCAAAACACCAGCGGATTGCTCCTGGGGTGCACAAAAAGGCCGAGGTGGGATTCCCCCTGCCTTTTCGACCCGGTGCTGGGAGCCACCCCTCCCCCACAAAACCAGCCTCTAGTTTCACTTTCTTCAAATGCTTTGTGCATGTACTTAACATGTATTTAAATGGCCACAACATACTTGCACATGGTCTATAGTGGAAAATACAGAATGGTCTATCTGACACGGGACAGCACTCTATGCTTGATAGTGCACATCTGCAGATGTTCCTGTATAATTTGTTAGTTATGGCATAACTCAGATTACATTAAATGTCAAATAATTGTCAGCCATGGTTAATCAAATGCCAAGGATAGGACCCCTGCCCTTTTTCTTGATTGGCAAACACTAAGTGTTGCTGAGTGGTAGCAAAAATAATGGACAGAGAAACAATATAAACAAAAAAACAGGTGGTATGAGGGGGTGTGGGGTGATGGATTTTAACTCTCCCCATTAGGGTAATCAGTTAAAATGGAGCAGCTCCATTTCTTCATTCTGGCCCCGCTGATTTCTGATTTTAATTCCATAGGTTTTGGCGACAATTTAAGCATGCTCCTGATTCAGGCAGAAGACTGATGTATAATTGTTAATCGTGGTCCTACTGGGGGACATCAATAGGCCCCAGTGGAATTTGCACTGAGGCCTGAATGAAGAAACCATCATGACTTTTCCGCAAGCCAGAAGCAGATGTGCAGCTGTCCTGTGGACAGGAGAGGCCCTTCAGAAATGTCGCAGCCTCTCCTTCCCCAGAGTCAGTCCCCCAGCCCCCTTCCCTCCCAACCACTTACCTGGAAGCTGGTGGATTGAAATGGGTTGCCCGATCTTCCCCTGCAGGCAGCCACTCTGTACCCTCTTCACAGCCATTCCATGCAGAGAGTGGCAACATTTAATGGAGACCGATTGGTGTGAAACAAGCTCACTAGAGCCATTTCTTACTGGCAATACACCCCCAAGATAAAATCCACAGCATTGTGTCTCTAGCGTCTCTCTTCTGCATTGCCTCTGTGTTCAAAATATGGAGCTTGTGTCCCAAGTTTTGCCACAAAAGATGCTGATACCCTGTCTTGAGTGAGGAAGGAGAGGGCAAGAGAAATTCTTTCCCTTAACTGGATGCCCAACATCCATTGGGAACAGTGAAGTGCTTCCTTCCACCATATCATCATTCCCTTCCAGCAGATTACTTAGCCGCCCCTTCACCAACATCACCCCTCTGAGAGCACTGACAAAGCAACACTACAATACTACAACTTATGCTGCTGTTTAACTTAAATATCTGTTCAAAGAGAAAACAAAAGCTCCCAGATCAGTTCTCAGCTGTTTTCACCTGGGAGGAAATTGTATCTTTAAACTTCCTACCATGCACATATTTCTTTCCTGTTACATTACTGCAATCTATGGAAACAGAGATTTTAGCACAGGAGGAAGTCATCTGACATTTCGCGCCTGTGCTATATTTAGGTTCCTCCTGGGAACTAGTTTATTGCAGTTCAATTTTCCTGCTTTCTTCTCAAACAAATCCAATTTTCCAAGCTGAATGCAAAAGTACACTAGAAATATTTTAACACAAGCTGATTAAGCCAAGCACAGCTAAACTGTTCATTACGGCATCAAACAAAATAGATGGTCCCACAGAATTCCACTTCTCATCAGGGCCCAGATGTAGGATGTGAAGATTAAATGGAGTTTAGTACGTCAGAGAGTTTGTCAATAATCTAAAACAAAAATCTGAACAGTTCAATGTATTTTCATCAACTTGTAAGATGTTTGAACAGGGTCTGAAAGCTAAAGAATTCTGATGTCGAAGGCTCAACCATATCAACTTTCACATCTACACCTGGGCAGGCATATCCTGCAAATAGATAAGCGCAAAAGCATAAGGTCACATTTCCAAAAGAAATTGTAATTATTGTTTAAGTTAAGTCTCCTTCCCATTTTGAGGGGTGGGGGGAGGATCTCAGCGCCATCACTGGACCAAGACAGCATGCCAACACCAATCTCACTCTGGAAAAACTGCAAGGAAGTGCATGATATGGCACTAGCTACCAACATGTTTTGAACAGTGATTAACAAGTAAAGGGAACAGACGCTAAAACCTATCCTACTATTTTGAGGTGCAAAGCATTAATATGTCAATATTCTGCATCAGCATCAACCGGAACACCTTTGAAGCTGACAGATTTAGTAACTAGAGTGCACTATATATGACAGCAATGCAATGACTATAGGCTGAGTAGAAATATTGACAAAGGAAATGGACAGATTCAACTATGACCTGTGCAATACAAGGCTGAGCACCAAGACAGGAGGGAGATGGAAATGGTCCGAGTAGGATATAGACAGGTGCACTAAAATTGGAAAAACACTCAAAAATCCTCACTGGATGGGAACAGTACAAGGACAATTTGGGAATATCCAATATTAAAATAGTCATGAAGGGCATAACTTTTAAAATGACAATGTTGCTGAAAAGACCTTCTACTCCCATCTTGAAAATTGGAGCAAACCATTTAACAAACACCATGTTATATATCCTCAGTGACAAAATTAAGCAACTTTGTCTACAATGTACATATAAACATACAAATTAGGAGCAGGAACTGGCCACTCAGCCCCTCGAGCTTGCTCTGCCATTCAATAAGATCATGGCTGATCTGAATATAGTGCAGTGTTGGTTTCTTTTTCTGTCATGGTATGTATGGGGTCTAAAACCAGATACATTGAGAAAAAGTAGCCCAGCTTGCTTTGATACAATACCAGCACAATGTAGAATTTGTCTGGTTGGGTACCCAAGAAGAGGATCAATTCAATTCAAATTTTCCAGGTTTTGGTTGCAAAGATAATTGATTGGCATGATCTATTGTTGAGGTAAATGACAACTTTAAACTTCCTTTGATCTTGTCCTTTTTTGAGATTTTCTCAGCCTGTGTTTTTCAGAGAGGTAAATAAGCTAAAAAGATTCTTCATGCATAGTCAGCTACAAACTGCCACTTAAAAGTTAATATTCAGTTTACTTTGCAGTTTAGCACAGCAGATGTGACTGCTACTTTTCTATTGAATCTAAGGAATACTTAGGCCTGTAACAGTTGTGTGTTTTTGCTTCTCTTCACTTATCCATTTACAGATTACTAAATGTATTTGGCAGTTTATAGGCTAAGCCATGAGCTAGCGAAGCCACATTCTACACTTGAGGACAATGACATGATAGCCAGGAAGTCAAAATACAGTAACAGGGGCATTCTGTTTAGTTTACCTGGGCCCACTACAAATTACTTAGATATTCAACAGGTAAAGACACAATTCAGTTCAGAAAACATGAAGGCTTGCCAGCGGAAGTGATCCAAGAGACTCGACTCAAGAAATAAACACAGAGCAAAACACAAACATGAATAATTCTCTTCCCCTCCACCTTATGACCATCACATTTCTGTCGAGAATGTTAGCCAGAATAATACAATCCTTGCACCAAGTTTCCTTAACATTTTGACAAGTATCATAGATAGTTATAGCCTCTACCAGTCATGGATGAGCTGGACATACAGCCAACAAAATTGGAACTCAGTGATGCCATTGATTCTCTAGCCAGCGGAAAAGCCCCTGGGAAGGACAGCATTACCCCTGAAATAATCAAGAGTGCCAAGCCTGCTATACTCTCAGCACTACATGAACTGCTATGCCTGTGCTGGGACGAGGGAGCAGTACCTCAAGACATGCGCGATGCCAATATCATCACCCTCTATAAAAACAAAGGTGACCGCGGTGACTGCAACAACTACCGTGGAACCTCCCTGCTCAGCATAGTGGAGAAAGTCTTTGCTCAAGTCGCTCTAAACAGGCTCCAGAAGCTGGCCGAGTGTGTCTACCCTGAGGCACAGTGTGGCTTTCCTGCAGAGAGATCGACCGTCGACATGCTGTTCTCCCTTCGTCAGATACAGGAGAAATGCCGCGAACAACAGATGCCCCTCTACATTGCTTTCATTGATCTCACCAACGCCTTTGACCTGGTCAGCAGACATGGTCTCTTCAGACTACTAGAAAGGATTGGATGTCCACCGACGCTACTAAGTATCATCACCTCATTCCATGACAATATGAAAGGCACAATTCAACATGGTGGCTCCTCATTAGAGCCCTTTCCTATCCTGAGTGGCGTGAAACAGGGCTGTGTTCTCGCACCCACACTTTTTGGGATTTTCTTCTCCCTGCTGCTTTCACATGCGTTCAAGTCCTCTGAAGAAGGAATTTTCCTCCACACAAGATCAGGGGGCAGGTTGTTCAACCTTGCCCGTCTAAGAGCAAAGTCCAAAGTACGGAAAGTCCTCATCATCCAACTCCTCTTTGCTGACGATGCTGCTTTAACATCTCACACTGAAGAGTGCCTGCAGAGTCTCATCGACAGGTTTGCGGCTGCCTGCAATGAATTTGGCCTAACCATCAGCCTCAAGAAAACGACCATCATGGGGCAGGACGTCAGAAATGCTCCATCCATCAATATTGGCGACCACGCTCTGGAAGTGGTTCAAGAGTTCACCTACCTAGGCTCAACTATCACCAGTAACCTGCCTCTAGATGCAGAAATCAACAAGTGCATGGGAAAGGCTTCCACTGCTATGTCCAGACTGGCCAAGAGATTGTGGGAAAATGGCGCACTGACACGGAACACAAAAGTCCGAGTGTATCAAGCCTGTGTCCTCAGTACCTTGCTCTATGGCAGCGAGGCCTGGACAATGTATGTCAGCCAAGAGCGACGTCTCAATTCATTCCATCTTTGCTGCCTCTGGAGAATACTTGGCATCAGGTGGCAGGACCGTATCTCCAACACAGAAGTCCTCGAGGTGGCCAACATCCCCAGCTTATACACACTACTGAGTCAGCGGCGCTTGAGATGGCTTGGCCATGTGAGCCGCATGGAAGATGGCAGGATCCCCAAAGACACATTGTACAGCGAGCTCACCACTGGTATCAGACCCACCAGCCGTCCATGTCTCCGCTTTAAAGACGTCTGCAAATGCGACATGAAGTCCTGTGACATTGATCACAAGTCGTGGGAGTCAGTTGCCAGCGTTCGCCAGAGCTGGCGGGCAGCCATAAAGGCGGGGCTAAAGTGTGGCAAGTCGAAGAGACTTAGCAGTTGGCAGGAAAAAAGACAGAGGTGCAAGGAGAGAGCCAACTGTGTAACAGTCCCAACAAACAAATTTTTCTGCAGCACCTGTGGAAGAGCCTGTCACTCTAGAATTGGCCTTTATAGCCACTCCAGGCGCTGCTCTACACACCACTGACCACCTCCAGGCGATTACCCATTGTCTCTCGAGACAAGGAGGCCAAAGAAGCCACTCTCTAAAACATCACTGATTATCCATTGATGTGCTTTCCTTATCCTTCCTTTATGAGCCAGTTCCCTCTAGGTTGGGGAAATGTAAGCCTTGAGGTCGTAGACTAGAAACAAAGGAAGCTTCACTGTAAACAGCTTTCGGCTTCCAACAACAAAGGAATTTGAAAGGTCAATTCATTTGTTTCAGATATTTAAGTTCAGTATAGGAGGCATACAGGAAGGAAAGAATTATGTTGCTATGTGGCTGACATCTAATCACCTTAATCATTCTTTGTGGCTTTTGCTTAGACTTCTCAAAAATGAGATTGACTTCCTTTCATTGCAACACTCTAGAATCTTGGAACTTTCTCAGCAGGGGAAGAATTAAAAGAAAACATTTAAGCCCCAGACATAAGTGAAGTAACATCTGCCAGACCTATCACAAGCAGAGCCATGAGGCAAGTAAATAACAAGAAATGAGATGAATCTAATCCATTTCTATCTATTAAAGAACACCTCCCCTACAAAAATACCCACTGGGTATTCTTTGACATCACAAATTATTTTACCATTTTTCCCTCTTGTGTATCTAAACAGCAGTAGCAGCTGTCTCTATGTCTCTCAATGATTTGAAAAAAAAATGTTTCATTCAGTGATGCAACCATCAGCAAACTGATACGCAAGAAAGAACCAGTGAGGATTTCCTGTCAACCCACAGCCACCTCACACAAGGACCACCAGAGTCAAACAACAAACAAAGAAGAACAGTACAGTACAGGAACAGGCCATTCGGCTCTCCAAGCCTGCGCTGATTATGATGCCTGTCTAAACTAAAACCTTCTGCACTTCCGGGGACCGTATCCCTCTATTCCCATCCTATTCATGTATTTGTCAAGATGACTCTTAAACGTCGCTATCGTACCTACCTCCACCATCTCCCCTGGCAGCAAGTTCCAGGCGCTCACCACCCTCTGTGTAATGAACTTGCCTCGCACATCCCCTCTAAACTTTGCCCCTCACACCTTAAACCTATGTCCCCTAGTAACTGACTCTTCCACCCTGGGAAAAAGCTTCTGACTATCCACTCTGTCCATGCCGTTCATAACTTTGTAAATCTCTATCATGTCACCCTTCCACCTCCGTCGTTCCAGTAAAAACAACTGAGTTTATCCAACCTCTCCTCATAGCTAATACCCTCCAGACCAGGCAACATCCTGGTAAACCTCTTCTTACCCTCTCCAAAGCCTCCACGTCCTTCTGGTAGTGTGGCAACCAGAATTGCACACAATATTCTAAGTGTTGCCTAATTAAAGTTCTGTACAGCTGCAGCATGACTTGCTAATTTTTATTCTCTATGCCCCGACCGATGAAGGAAAGCATGCCGTATGCCTTCTTGACTACCTTATCCACCTGCGTTGCCGCTTTCAGTGACCTGTGGATCTGTACGCCCAGATCTCTCTGCCTGTCAATACTCCTAAGGGTTCTGCCATTTACTGTATACTTCCCACCTGCATTAGATCTTCCAAAATGCATTACCTCACATTTGTCCGGATTAAACTCCATCTGCCATTTCTCCGCCCAAGTCTCCAACCGATCTATATCCTGCTGTATCCTCTGACAATCCTCATCACTATCCACAACTCCACCAACCTTTGTGTCGTCCGCAAACTTACTAATCAGACCAGCTACATTTTCCTCCAAATCATTTATATATACTACAAACAGCAAAGGTCCCAGCACTGATCTCTGCGGAACACCACTAGTCACATCCCTCCATTCAGAAAAGCATCCTTCCACTGCTACCCTCTGTCTTCTATATGTATCCACCTTGCCAGCTCACCTCTGATCCCGTGTGACTTCACCTTTTGTACCAGTCTGCCATGAGGGACCTTGTCAAAGGCTTTACTGAAGTCCATATAGATAACATCCACTGCCCTTCCTTCATCAATCATCTTCGTCACTTCCTCAAAAAACTCAATCAAGTTAGTGAGACACGACCTCCCCTTCACAAAACCATGCTGCCTCTCACTAATAAGTTCATTTGTTTCCAAATGGGAGTAAATCCCGAAGAATCCTTTCCAATAATTTCCCTACCACTGACGTAAGGCTCACCGGCCTATAATTTCCTGGATTATCCTTGCTACCCTTCTTAAACAAAGGAACAACATTGGCTATTCTCCAGTCCTCTGGGACCAATCCCCTCATACATTTAGTCAGTCCAATCCCCTCATACATTTAGTGCCTCTTAGTGGTCAGCTGACTGCACTTGGGCCACTTTCATGCCCCTTTTCATTAGTTCATTAACCCATCCTTTAACAATTCAAAAAATAAACAGACAAGACAGGGCTGTAAATTGGCTCCGACTAATGTTTTTAAAAAAAATTAAAAATCATTTGCTTCTTAGCATTTTACTCATATCAAGCGACAAACTGGAAACAGATCAGTGTTAATGGAACATGTTGCTTTGGACCCAGTAAGAAGGCAGCCTTTCAATTTTTTAATTATTAGATGAAGTGCTGCATCCTTCCTGAGTGTTGGTCACACTAATGGCGTATTCAATATACACTTCACAGAATTCATTCCACAGCCAGCTGTGAATGAGGGGACCAAACCACAAACATCTCATACAGAAGCTGGATTCTCAGGTTATTTCTGGCACAGCCATGAGTTTGGCATCCATCTGAGACAATACACATATGCTGTGCTTTCTCGATCCCTTCCTACCCTTCTCATGTGGCTCGGGTTATTTCCTTCTTCCCTCCTAGCTACACAACATATTTCTATAAAACAGCACTGTTTGCAGTGACTTTTACTTTTGTAGTTAGAGAGAAATACTCCAGGTATATCAGAAAAAGGAGTAGTTATCCCAGCCTCCAACCTGCTCTGAAATCCTGGCTATTACCTCTCGTGATATATATAAGAAAGCTAGTTTGAAAATAAGAATGTTAGGATCAGACCCTCAAGCTTGCTCAATCATTCAATTCGATCATGCATGATCTGCACTTCAATTTAATTTACCTGCCTTTTCTCCATATCTTATTGACCTTTGCTCCATTGCCAGCAGAGTCAGCTGTGTTCTAGTTGGTACCACTCTTGCCTCTGAGTCAGAAGGTTGTGCATTCAAGTCCCACTCCAGAAGCAGAACACAAAGATCAAGACTAATACTCCAGTGCGGTACTGATGGGGGTGCAAAACTATTAGAGATGCTGTCCTTTGGATGAGATGTTAAACGGAGGCCCTGCCTGTGCTCCGAGGTGGACATTAAAAACCCCATGGCACTATTTTGAAGAGCAAGGAGTTGTGCCTTAGCCAAAACTTATCTTTCAATCAGCATCACAAGAACAGATTATCTGGTCATTATCACATTGCTGTTTGTGGGAGTTTGCTTTATGCAAATAGGCTGCTACAAGTCCTACATTACAGCAGTGACTACACCTCAAAAGTGCTTCACTGACTTTTAAAGCACTTTGGGACGTCCTGTGGTCATGAAAGGTGCTATATAAACGTGGGTCTTTCTTTTATGAACACGTCTTGAACGTTAAAAGGTTGGAAGGTGTACCATTCACAGAATCACAGAACTGTTATAGCGCAGGAGGCTATTCGGCCCATCGTGTCTGCACCGGCTCTCCTAATGAGCATTTTATCAAGTGCCACTCCCCTGCCTTCTCCCCATAACCCTGCACATTCTTCCTTTTCATATAACAGTCTAATTCCCTTTTGAATGTCTCAATTGAACCTGCCTCCACCACACTCTCAGGCAATGCATTCCAGACCTCAACCATACGCTGCGTGAAAAAGTTTTTCCTCATGTCGCTTTTGCTTCTTTTACCAATTACTTTAAATCTGTGCCCTCTCGTTCTCAATCCTTTCACGAGTGGGAACAGCTTCTCCCTATCTACTCTGTCCAGGCCCCTTATGATTTCAAATACCTCTATCAAATCACCTCTCAGCCTTCCCTACTCCAAGGAAAACAGTCCCAACTTCTCCAATCTATCTGCATAAATGAAGTTCCTCATCCCTGGGATCAAACCTCCAAATCCATATTGTCATTTTTATAAGCCTTATCTCTTCAAGACCAACATTTTGTGCCTCTATTTCCCTCTTACTGGGAATTGTAAATACTGCACGCTGTAATGACTCACCAATGGCAAAGTCTGACTACTCTCATTTTACCACTGATTAACACAACTCCTAAACCTACAGCTGGTCAAAAGCTACTAAACCAATCTTCTTCCAGTGACTCAATTGGTAAAGATACTGACCACTATGCAACTGAGCCAAACAGACCAGGATGGTTCCAGGTTCCTGCTCGGTACTGAGTTAATTGATCTGTCAGGGTAGTGATAAGGGTACTTCAAATAGCATCACTGCTTTTAGCATGAGAGAAAAAAAGATTTCTCACTCCTGATCATGACCCACTGATGCCTGGCAGAAACCTGGTGAGATCAGGTGAAAGCTGGATCAGCCTGATTTTTGATACTCCCACAATCTAATAACCTGCTAAAGCTCACTATTTTACCTCCACATTAGAAAGGGATGAGGTAGCAGAGGGTGCATTTCTTGCAGAACTGTGTCTGAGCATGAGTCTAAGTTTCCATCAGAGAAGAAAAGAAAATTAGTGGGAAATAATTTAACTGACAATCTAGGGAGCTTCTCCAATTTGATTACACCCTACTCCTGAAAATCATATTTAGCTCTAAAAAATTCTGAATTTTCCAATAATTTGAATTAAGCAATATATATAACACAGCAAAGCAGGGAATTTAACACTTATAAAAAGTTTGAATTAGCAATAAAAGACCATTAAGAAACTTTAAGCTAAGTGATAAAAACAGAAAATGCTGGAAATATTCATCAAGTCAGGCAGCATCTGTGGAGAGCAGAGAGAGTTGACATTTCAGATTGCAAGCTTTTGAAATTTTAGCTATGTTTCTCTCTCTGCAGATGCTGCCTGACCCCTGTTGCATTTCTCACATGTATGTCTGATTTCCAGCATCCATAGTATCTTTCTTTTGAATCAAGAGAAGTATGTTACATAACTTCCAAGCCTGCCTGTGAAGAAGACACTAAGACCAGAAAGCTTAGGTAGAGACTGTTTATTGTTTGCCACAAAGCTTACTTCTCCACTCCTAATAACACCCAGCCAATGCTGACTGGCTCTTCTTTATATATACATATTTGACTACAATTAACACCCAACACCTGTTATCTTGAACTACCAGGTATTTATCATCCATTAACAGAACTTCAGACCCTAACAAAGTAGACTGTATTCATAGGATTATCTCTGGACACTGGGGTGATAAATTGAAGATTAGAATTTTCACAAGCTTTATTTTAATATAACCCCAAAACCAAGTCCCCTCCAATACTCAAACAACCCAATGGAACTCGTGGAATTATTTTTCGTGAATCAAATTTAGCAATGGGTAGTCCTGCTCTATTCTTTCCAACAACCCAAGAAGTACCATAATTTGTCCAGCAATACTACACTGTGCTTTGCCCATAGTGCTGTGTCCTGGCCAAGCAGGTGCCCTATTCTACCATAACAAACTGCACAGGGCAGATGCATGTCAACATGCCTACAGTGCTGACTGAAAGCTGTTTTGAGTCTCGCTAGCTTTCAGGAGCTGAGAAGACTTTCAGCCTGCTCCTTTACATGGTCTTGGAAGCCCACTATCTCTGCACTCTGTAGAGAATGTAAAAATGTAGCAGCATGCTCAATTTGATCCTGCTTCAATCTAGTGGAACTAATGTTCCCTACTTCCACATGTAATTGTTGCACGGCACATAGTAAACATCTTTTTTTCATCAACTGTCTAACTGCAGGGGAGCTGCTCCTGACACAGAAATTAAGATTCCAACAGAATGAACTCACAAATCCCTTGACCAAAACAAAGGTTTTTGGCAGAAAACCACAAGACATTAGTCCTGACTTTTTGAAACTATACAATACCAATTGTATGAATTGTTCTATTACTTCTGTTACTATTACTGTTCCAGCTATGGTGCAACTTTGAATATAAAGTTTAAAGAAATATTGATGTTGACACTTTTTGCTGAACTGTTTTCTCAATAACTATTTCATAAAAAATTATCAACATTCATTTTTCACTCCTTGTCCACCTGATAAATCGTACATTGTTTGACATTTCTAATTTTACTTCAACGAATGTTAAAAAATAACGTTCGTGGGCAATGGTGGGAGAGCATGTTCAGAGGTCATCAATTTAAAATTGTCACTATGTGAGTGAGGATAGAAGTTAGAAGATAAATCTTCATGCTGAGGATAGCTGGAGCACGGTATGCTTTGCCACAGGAGGTGGTTGAGGCAGAGAACATTTAATTTTGTAAGGAGAAATTAGATAGATCTTAAAATTAGAGGAAGATATGGGGCTATGGGGAAAGAGCAGGGTGTGGGATTAGCTTTGAATTGCCCTAGCAAAAAGCTGGCAGACGGGATCTGCAACTACATGGCTTGTATAAATGTCAGCCTCTGGTGATATACAGTGCCAGACAGGCCAGAACTATTCCCTTCAACCAGTGTGTACTGAAAGGGTACAAGGTTTGACACACAGATATACTACAGCTATACAGTGCTAAGGCTATTCCCTTTTATCTGATATGTTTACAAATTATTCCAAGTTGTTAAGGCACTTTAAGCACAGCATAAAAATATGCAGCTCAGCCTTCAATCTGGTTTTATATTCACTGCACTTTTTAACATTTCGAATAGAAAGTTTTCATCATTCCCAGGACCCCTATAAAACGCACAACCGATTTTCCACATTTGAAACACTAACATTATAAGGTGAGCAGGAGTCTATTTAAAGAATGCTGCAATCCATAAAAGAATTCATTTGGAAAGCTGTTTTATGTTTCTAATAACAGGACTATTTTAAAATGCTTAAAGAGTTAGAACGGTGATATTTACACTGTCTAGACGTTAGATGGATGAAAAGTTAACAGACATTCATTAACAGTGATAATTGTCAACTGCAAAACCATAAGCAATACAAAAAAATATCTGCATTCTTATACACTGAACTGAAACAGCATCCCATACAAATTAATTGTTAAAAACTATGAAAATAGAGTGTTGCAATGCACTAAATCTTTTATCTCTGGAACCTGAGTTCAAACACTCAGAATAATGAGATTAAAGTTCTCTTTGCTTTGCCAACTGCAAAGGTCCTACCTGAAATGAATTTGGACAGTATAAAACTGGTTTCTGCTGAATATGTCCACTCTTCAAATTGGCAGTGTTATTGAAACAAATCAAAAGGAAGAATGGCAATCTGAGGTATTTCTAAGGGCAGTTTAGACTAGGATTGTCCAACCTTTTCATGTGGGGGACCACATTACAATTTTTTGTCTTACATAGGGGGACCGGTGAGACAATTTCAGAAAGATAAAGGCATTAAAATGTATCTTACTATTAATCAGAACAACAACAAATGTGCATTTTTGTGACGAAGCTTTAAATGAGATGATTAATTCATTGACTTACTTTTTCATCACTATATTGGACACTGATTTAGTGCGATACCTGGCATGTTTTTGCTTGCCCAAGTAGTCAATGTTTGCCCGCACACTTGTAGCGATGCATAGTATTTCAGATAGATGTCGATCTGCCAGGAGTGATCTTTATCACTCTCTCCCTCTCTCTCTCACTCTCTGCCCGCACCCCCCCCCCACCCCCCGCCCCGTCTCTCTGTCTCTCTCTGTCCTCCTCTCTCTTTATCTGCCCCTCTCTCTCTGTTCCCCTTCTCCCTTTGTTCCCCCTCGCTCTCTCTGCTCCCCCGCACCCCTCTCACTCTCTTCCCCCTTCTGTCTCTCTCTCTGTCCCCCTCTCTCTCTGTCCCCCCCCCCCACTCTCTCTCTTTCTCACTGCCCCCTCTCTCTCTGTTCCCCCACTCTCTCTCTCTCTGACAGTTGCAGGGGCGGGAGGGCTCAGCACAGCCGCATTGTGGTTGGTCAGTTTTTTTTAAAATCGTGGTCTCAGTTTCACAGCTGATAAGTGCTGACAGTGGGAACATCGGTTTCCCAACTTCAGGCAGATTCAGGGTTTTCTGGTGGGCTTTTAAAAAAAAGTGAGGGAATTGAATTCTCTTCCATGATCCCATCCCCACCAGAACCAGAGCAGGCTGCTCCTTTCTCACCCACTGCAACTAAACACTGGGGATAGGGACAGATTTCCAGCTGATTTTCCATTCATACTCTCCTCTAACTGTTGCTCACTGGGACCACCAGGTGAAAGGTGACAGTAGGATCAGGGTAGCATTAGTAAAAAGAACATAAAAACATAAGAAATAGGAGCAGGAGTAGACTCAAGTCTGCTCCACCACTCAATACGATCATGGCTGATCTTCGGCTTCAACTCCACTTTCCTGCCCACTCCCCATATCCTTTAATTCCCTGAGGGAACAAAAATCTGTCTCAGCCTTAAATATATTCAATGATGAAGGATCCACTACCCTCTGGGGTAGAGAATTCCAAAGGTTCACAACCCTTTAAGTGAAGAAACTTCTCCTCATCTCAGTCCTAAATGATCAGCCTCTTATCCTGAGACTGATCTAGATTTCCGCAGCCAGGGGAAACAACCTCTCAGTGTCTACCCCGTCAAGCCCCTTTAGAATCTTATGTTTCAACGAGATCACCTCTCATTCTTCTAAACTCTAGAGAATATAGGCCCAATCTACTCAGCCACTCATCATAGGACAACCCTCTCATCCCAGGAACTAATCTAGTGAACCTTTACCATATCATCCCCAATGCAAGTGTATCCTTCCTTAAATATGGAGACCAAAACTGCACACAGTACTCCATGTGTCGTCTCACCAAAGCCCTGTACAATGGTAGCAAGACTTCCTTATTCTTGCACTCCGATCTCCTTGCTATAAAAGACAACATGCCATTTGCCTTCCTAATTACCATGATGTCCTCAAATGGTGGGAAAGGGACTTAGTAGATGTCTTTTCTCCCTCTATTTTGACCCAATGGACCTACTTTTTTGAGTTGTAATCTCAGTTTAATGGTCTTATAATGTTATAGGTATGGCTGTTTAGATTAGGCAAGAGATGTATGCACCAGTGCAATATTCCATTTAAGGAATAATTGTTAGTTTCATGGCATGATTTCCGACTCATGGAGTGCATAAGGGTACAGGTATGCCTTGAGCCCATAGCACTTTTTTTGTGAATGGGATGTGGGCATCACTGGCTAGGCCAGCATTTAGTGCCCTTGGCTTGCTAGGCCATTTCAGAGTCAACCACATTGCTGTGGGTCTGGAGTCACATGTAGGCCAGACCAGGTAAGGACAGCAGATTTCCTTCCCTAAAGGACTTTAGTGAACCAGATGGGTTTTTACAACAATTGACTTCATGGTCACCATTAGACTAGCTTTTAATTCCAGATTTATTAATTGAATTCAAATTTCATCTGTTGTGGTGGGATTCAAACACATGTCCCCAGAGCATTAGCTTTAGAATACTAGTCCAGTGGCATTACCATTACACCACCGCCTTCTTTCTTCAAACAAATTCTGTAAAATTATTCAAGCACAACCTTCCTTTTGGAAATCAAAGCTGTCTCTGATCAGATCACCTTTCCCCAAGCTTGCTTTAGCCATAGTCCCAAAGGACCATAGGCATCTCTCCCCATTAGAGAGACAGCTGCTAATGTATAGCTTGAGAGTCACCACTCCTCAAGTGTGGGGAAAGCCTCCATGAAATGACCAAAGCCAGTATAGGGATTGAACCCATGCTGTTGGCATCTTTCTGCATCGTATACTTGCTGTCTAGCCAACTGAGATAACTGACCCCCCCCCCCTTTCCCCCTACAGTACAATGGAATCTTACAAAGGTCAATGTCATCTGAGAGCCAGGCCCTTCATGCAGCAAGACAAGGCACCGAGAACATACTCAACATCTGTAACATTCAGTAAAGCAGCAGAGTAGCTGCTGCTTGCATGATTTCAGTAGTCTGGTTGAGAGGCATCACTTTATTTCCTAATCCTGAAAATGAAAGGGCTGCTGGCAGCACATTACAAGATACAAGCTACTAAGAAACAGGACTTGCTGCCAGGTATCGCAATAAAGTCTACTGTAACTGTGACCGCAAATGCATCCGTTCATAGTGACACAATCCCTGGCAGGGCTCTCAGTCCTGTGGCTCTGAATGAAATAGTTTGTGGTTTTATGCAGCTCCAGTGTTTCCAATCCTCCACACAGCAGTTGGAGTTACTTTTGGCTACGTTAAAACCGATGCCTCAAGACACTTTCTCAAGCTATAGTCAGAAGCATGTCAGTCCCTTTCTGATCCAAAGCAGTTAAAGCAGCTAATTATGCACTTCTTAACACATCAGATGGCAGTACCCTACATTATGGAGCAGTGAGGCCTAACGGTTGCAGAACATTCAATGTGCATTGTACTTGGTAAACCTATAGCATTTTGAGATTGTGTATTAGTATTACCCCAGGATCATTAAGATCCCACAAAAAAATTTCAATTAGGTCTAGATCCCATTATATGTTTAGAGCACCTGAACAATACTAAAGTTGCTCACTGACGATATAACTCAGGCACTGCAAATGCAAGACTTTGCTGTTAAGGAGGTCACACTCATTTGCAGATGCTGCCAATAACTGCTGTTTTTCTTTCCATCTATGTTGTCACTTCTTTGCTGTTGAGATGTGTAACTATTTTGCTGCTTTGCCATAAAGGAAATTACAGGCAGCTTTTTAAAATTGCGATCCAGGGATATTTCATATTCTGCTATCTATTTGGTATCCCTCTGGGCAGCCTCCTATAGTTGCAGGTTCCAGAGGAGGACATAACAGACAGATAAGTTTTCACCTTAGACATTCATTCAGGAGTTGCCATTAATCTGGCACCTGGATGTTCAGATGTAGATAATCATACCTGTACATGTTCAAAGATGCACACAACAATTATAATTCATTCTGGAGACCTTCACTGAACTGTGTGCACACATGAAACCAGTCCTAGAAATCAATTGCTAGATAGAGGCAGCTAAGTCAGTGGTAAGGGAAAAAGAACTTTTGTTACAAAAGGTTTTATTTTTGTACTAAAATCTTAGACTTCTATGTGTTTTAAAAAACTGACAAAAGGATTTTCAGTAGGCTTGGACACCTGCAAATAGCTGGAAATTTTGGATGTTGATTTTGTATACAAAAATAGGGGAAGCAAGCAGTTTCAAGGAAACAGCAAGGAATTCTGACCTCCTTTGAGTGACAGAGGATTGGTTGAGGAAGTTTTTTTTTCATTTTGGACACTTATAAAAACCAGTGCGACGGACAAAGAGCAGGCATTTGAAATCTTGCTTTGACCTGCCTGGAGCAAGAGAGGAAGACCCAGAAAAGTGTTATCTCTCTCTGTAAAGGAATCCTACATCTCTTGAGAAGAAACTCTGCATTTGAAAGGTGGCACATTCCTATTGCCTCCAGAGTGGTTCCTGTTGTCTCCTGTGTTTTGGGAGATCCTGAAATCTCAAGAAAGCTTCTACTATTAGACTGCTGCTTTAAAAGCCCAAGCAGCCCTGTTGCTACAAGCTTTGCTGAAAGACCTGTGTGACGCTGGCTGCAGCCAAATTGCTTTGAACGCCTACCCATCAAAGACTGTTCATCAACCTCACCTGGCGAGACTTCGAGTGGCATCCGACTATTCGACTCTGGGACACATCACCGTACCAAAAACATCCTACCAGAATGTGATTAGCTCAATCATTTTCTTTTTCTTTTTCATTCCTAAGAAAAGCTGAAAACCAAAATCATTTTCCCCGGTTAACCCTTTTTTTTTGAATATTTGTACATGAGGGCTAAGGAACTAAGGAGCTTTTCAGACATATAGATTTATCTCATTAGTAGTTAAGATTTATTATTTCTTTTCTAATAGATAGTTAAATGTTGTTGTTGTTTAAAAAAACCTGGTTGGTGTGCTTTATTCTGGGGGACAAAAAAGTGTTTCATTGGGCTATTAGGTAGGAAACTTTATTTGATATGCTATGACCTGTGGAGTAGTGAGACTGAATTAACAGTGCATTACTCCCGCCTTGGTCATAAAATGTTGTCCTTTTTTGTCACTGAGTTCCCCCAATCAGCAGTCGAAGGTTTAGCAAATCTCCCAACCTGCAGTGGATCGTTACATCATGCAGATCGCAAATGCCGTGCTTGAAGTGGTCATTCTGTTTATGTTCATTTTTCTAAGAAAAACACAGAGCAATACGAGAGAAGCCTGCACTTTTGCTGTCTGGTTGGGTTCTTCAAATTAAAGAGCACTGTTGATGGCACACATATGGCCATACTGGCTGGTACGGTTAATGCTGCCTGTTTCGTGAACAACAAGGCTCTCGCTCCATTGGGAGGCACAGTGGCGCAGTGGTTAGCACCGCAGCCTCACAGCTCCAGCGACCTGGGTTCAATTCTGGGTACTGCCTGTGTGGAGTTTGCAAGTTCTCCCTGTGTCTGCGTGGGTTTTCTCCGGGTGCTCAGGTTTCCTCCCACAAGCCAAAAGACTTGCAGGTTGGTAGGTAAATTGGCCATTATAAATTGCCACTAGTATAGGTAGGTGGTAGGGAAATAGAGGGACAGGTGGGGATGTGGTAGGAATATGGGATTAGTGTAGGATTAGTATAAATGGGTGGTTGATGGTCGGCACAGACTCGGTGGGCCATAGGGCCTGTTTCAATACTGTATCTCTAAAACTAAAAACTAAAACTAAAGTAGGTCTGCTACCCTGATCAAATAAAATCACTGCCATAGTCTAACTCTACATCAGTACCTATGATTAGGACAGAATTTTTCCACAGTCATCTTGCTCTGCCCCACCACAAATGAAGTGTCACAACATAATAGAGCATCAGTTAAGCCAAATTTTATTTACCCGAGCTGAATATGGTGCAGTTGTGTTTTCTCCTATTTTACCCTTTCTGAAAGTGAATGATGCGTATCCTCTACATCTTAAACGTGTACTTATTTCTTCTAAAGGATTCCCCTGTAGGAGGTGGAAGCAAGGACTCAACTTGTTAGCTGGAGGACCATCTTAAGGGCTATTTTAGTTGCTGAGCCCAGGGGTTTTAACCTCATGGGATTTGCCTCCAGAAACAGTTTGGTAACTAATCAAACTCAGCAGTTGATGGATTATTGGAAAGCGTTTCAAGAAGTCTGTACAGATTGGGGCATTGGTGGAGATGTCCATAGTCTTCCATCTTTGCAGAGCTGCATGATCAACTGACAGAATTTCTGAGCATTATGGACAGTTTAGCTATTCCATGGTCACCTGCTGCTTTATTAAGTACAGCTGTTTGTCTTCTCGCAGTCACTTACCCACTTGTTCAGTGATGGGAACATATCGAGACAGGAGTAGGCTTTAAAGAGCTGTTGCTCAGCATAATTTGAAACTTGCATCATATTATCCACTAAGTACCAGGAGTGTCACACAAAAATTGAAATAAGTTGGACCTTACATTGTAGTTACATCTGAGGAGCAGCAGCCTAGACTGGGACAATATCCAGGCTTGGGCTGATAAGTGGCAAGTTAGATTCGCGCCACACAAGTGGCAGGCAATGACCATCTCCAACAAGAGAGAATCTAACCATCTCCCCTTGACATTCAACGGCATTACCATCACTGAATCCCCCGCTATCAACATCCTAGGGGCTACCATTGACCAGAAACTGAACTGGAGTAGCCATATAAATACCGTGGCTACAAGAGCAGGTCAGAGGCTAGGAATTTGGGTGGCACAGTGGCGCAGTGGTTAGCACTGCAGCCTCACAACTCCAGGGACCCAGGTTCGATTCTGGGTACTGCCTGTGTGGAGTTTGCAAGTTCTCCCTGTGACCGCGTGGGTTTTCGCCAGGTGCTCCGGTTTCCTCCCACAGCCAAAGACTTGCAGGTGATAGGTAAATTGGCCGTTGTAAATTGCCCCAAGTGTAGGTAGGTGGTAGGGAATATGCGATTACTGTAGGGTTAGCATAAATGGGTGGTTGTTGGTCGGCACAGACTCGGTGGGCTGCAGGGCCTGTTTCAGTGCTGCATCTATAAAATAAAAATAAAAAATCCTGAGGTGAGTAACTCACCTCCTGACTCCCCAATGCCTCTCCACCATCTACAAGGCACAAGTCAGGAGTGTGATAGAATACTCTCCACTTGCCTGGATGGGTGCAGCTTCAACAACACTTAAGAAGCTCGACACCATCCAGGACAAAGCAGCCCACTTGATTGGCACCCCATCTACAAACATTCACTCCCTCCACCACCGATGCACAGTGGCAGCAGTGTGTACCATCTACAAGATGCACTGCAGCAATGCACCAAGGCTCCTTAGACAGCACCTTCCAAACCCGAAACCTCTACCAACTAGGAGGACAAGGGCAGCAAATGCATGGGAACACCACCACCTGCAAGTTCCCCTTCAAGTCACACACCATCCTGACTTGGAACTATATCGCCATTCCTTCACTGTCGCTGGGTCAAAATCCTGGAACTCCCTGCCTAACAACGCTGTGGGTATACCTACCCCAAATGGACTGCAGCGGTTCAAGAAGGCAGCTCACCACCACCTTCTCAAGGGCAATTAGGGATGGGCAATAAGTGCTGGCCTAGCCAGTGACGCCCACATCCCTGAATGAATAAATAAAAAAAAAGCCTGTCTGCACTATGCCAGAACGGCTGTCCCTCTGTCATAACCGTATTAAAACTGAGGTCAGAAACTCCAGTTCAAATGATCCACACAATATTTTATATACAGAATAATGAATAGCAGATACTGGTTCCAAGGCCATGACTTCATGAAGCACACAAGTTGTTTACCATCCTCTAAACCTTGCCACAAATCATAAATTTGAACTCCTCCTCATGGTTCCTTTATTCATATATGCTGTGGAGCTCATGACCCCATTTTTATTCTGACAGTGTGTTTATGGTGTATACTAACAGCCACTGTACTCTGTATTTGGCACACTGTGGTATCCTTACTGAAGGATTAGTGGTTGTGAAATAATCACACCATATTTACTGAATGATATCTCAAAATACTGAGGCATACATGATAAATCACTCAGCCACCTGGGCTTGGGGAGGGGGGGAGGAAAGTGAATTTTCAAAGCTAAAGGTTATATGTTGGAAGGCTAAAGTGAGCTAGATGTGGGTCACTGAGGAGAATCAGCTGCAGGCTTAGAGTAAAGTACATTCCAACCAAAGCAGACACAGAGTTGTTTTATTTGCTATTTTTAGCATTCCTTCCTCCCTCTCTCTGCTACAGCACCAATGTCTCGCTATCTCTCTCTTTCCCTTTTAAAACATTCCTTAAAGCCTACCTCTTTAACTAAGCTTTTGGCCACCTGCCCTAATATCTCCTATGTGTCGTGGTGCCTAATTTTATTTGATAACTCATCTGTTAAGTGCCTTGGGACATTTTATTACATTAAAGGTGTTAAACAGGCAGATGTCCATTCACCAAAATGAGGAAGTCGATGACATTCTCTGATCCACAACTGTATCATTGTCAATTCATGGTTCAGTCCAAATATCAGTTCCCACTCTTCCCTTCTACACTAACTCTCTGTCCAGAGGTAACTTCCCCACCAGGCAAAAACCCAGCCCTTAAATGTAAAATTATAATAAGCATCACCTGCTCTCTATTAACACTGAAATGAGTCCTGTTTAATTAAAGGGACCAGAATTTTCAATATTGTTAAAAGGCACCACATAAATGCAAAATATTGTTGTTGTTAATATTATATGGCTGATTTTATGGCCTACATGGCCAATCAATATCTGTAAGGCTCTTTATCAGGAGCACAGCCTTGCAGAGTTTACCCTTACACCCAATCCATATACATCTATGACGTGGAACTGCCTGATAATAAAGCAGGTTAACGGAGGAGAAATATTCTGTTGTCTAGACACACTTCAACTTAATCAAAAGAACAGCTCACAAAATAAAACATTAAAGGCAACTGTTGAAAGTGCAATTCCAGTCCACCTTTCTGTATTATAAGCATGGAGTTGAGAGTTGATAGCTAACCCTTTCAACTCAGCTTTCTGTGAGATCTTTGCTGCTGCCCTGAAGAAAATCAGGCAATTTCATCAAGAAGCCTATCATTCATAACTGCTGAAATAAAAATAAATCATAAGTCTAAGACTCAAATATATATTAAGAAAATCAAACAACATGGGCAGTGATTTATATATTCAGAGGCAAACAGAACTGCTGTGTACTCAACCAGCACAAAGTTTTTAAACTTGAATTGATTTGGTACCACTGGCCGGAATTTTATGCCATCCCAACGAGCTGGATGGTGGCAGGGGGGTCTTCCCGACCCACTCCTGCCTCTGCCCCACTTTGATAGGGTGGGGTTGTGGGGGGGGGGGGGGGGGGGTGGAAAGCGGGCCGCCCGCCCCAGGCCAATGAAGACCCTTAAGTTGCCAATTAATGGCCACTTAAGGGCCTTCGCCCGCCTCCATGTGGATTTTACGCAAGGCAAGCAGGCGTCCTGCAGCCGGGAAAGGCCGCCCGATAAAAACAGGCGTCCTGTCAGTGCTCCAGGGGTGGGCCCCGATTGAGGGCTGCCCCTGCTTCCCCAACCACCCTCAGAAACCAAGACGCCCCCCCCTTCCCCCCAAATGACCAACCTTGCCTCACCAGGGCCCGACTAATTACCCCCAGCGAAGCAATCAAAACTCACCTTGGATCCCGGCTTCCAGGCATCCTCTTTGGTGGCACTGCTGGGACTAAGAGCTGCCAGCCTGCTGACTGGCCAGCAACTCAATGAGGCAGGACCTCCTCCCTCAAACAGGTGGAAGTCCCGCCTTGGAACAATTAAAGCCTGGAGACCTGTAAAATGCGAGACAGATCCCCAGGCGAGGCAGAAGCGGTTTTGCCACTGACTTTTACGTCAGTGGCCAGTTTCCATCCGCCTAACGTAAAATCCAGCCCACTGTCTCCAGCAGGGGGCACTTCTACTATAAACAAAGACTTGCATTTATATGGCACTCTTTAGGACCTCAGGACATCTCAAAACACTTTACAACCAATCTGACATGTGGGCACTGTTGTAATATATGAAACACAGCAGTCAATTTGGGCACAGGAAGGTCCCATGATCACAAATGTGATAATGGTTTTGGCTGAGTGATAAATCTTGGCAGGACACTGAGGACAACTCTGCTATTCTTCTGTGAAATAGCGCCATAACAATTTTTTTGCTTCCATCTAAGAGAGTAGCTGGGCTTACGGTTTAATGTTTCATCTGAAAGACGGTGCTTCAGACAGTGCATCTCTCTCTCAGTACTGCAGTGGAATGTCAGCCTACAGCTTTCTGCTCAACTCTCTGGAGTGGAACCCAAACCCACAACCTTCTGATTCAGAGGCAAGAGTGCTAATGTAATAAATTCAACTGCAATCATCGCTTGATCTTATCAGCTCCACAGCAATTTTTAACCATTACCTACTTGCAATGTTGACAATAAAGGAGAAAGGGGGAGGGCCAGTAGATACACTGGGGTCCCAAGCTCAGAGGGCATGTTTATGACTGAAATTGCTTAGTGATAATAAAAAGTACAGTAAAAGAAGAATAAAAATATGTTCCAAATTTCCATAAACTTTACTTAAAGACTTTCAATTTACAATTGCCCTTAAACAATGGGGGTCCAAACAGACTTAGGAATCCAGGTACATAGATTAAAATATCAACAGGTACAGAAAATAATCAAAAAGGCTAATGGAATGCTGGCCTTTATATCTAAAGGACTAGAATACAAGGGGATAGAATTCATGCTTCAGTTATACAAATCCCTGGTTAGATCACACCTGGAGTAGAATGAGTAGTTCTGGGCACCAAACTTTAGGAAGGATATACTGGCCTTGGAGGGAGTGCAGCATAGATTTACCAGAATGATACCTGGACTCCAATTACAAGGAGAGATTGCACAAACTAGGGTTGAATTCCCTGGAATTTACAAGGTTACTGGGTGATTTGAACGAAGTTTTCAACTATTAAAGGGCACAGATGGAGAAGCTATTTCCACTGGTTGGGGAATCTTGGACTGGGGGCATAGTCTAAAAATTAGAGCCAGACCTTTCAGGAGTAAAATTAGGAAACATTTTTACATACAAGGAGTGGTAGAAGTTTGTAACTCTCCTGCAAATGGCAAATGATGCTCGATCAATTGTTAATTTTATATCTGAGTTTGATCGCTTTTTTGTTAACCAAAGGTATTAAGGGATATGAGCAAAGGTGGATATATGGAGTTAGGTAACAGATCAGCCACAATCTTATTAAATGGTAGAACATGCTCGAGAGACTAAATGGCTTCCTCCTGTTCCTATTCGTCAATAGTGTTATTAAAATCTATGATCTTGTTCTATCACTTTCAGTGGCGAGAGATGCTAAGTTCTTAAGGCTTAACTAACCCAATTTGACATGATGGAAAGCTAATCCTCCTTCTCCAAACAAGGCAGTATCTAAAACACATTAAAACATTCCCTTCCACCTTTCTTTGTCATTTGTAAACTTTTTGTCAAGTTACGAATGGATCTTTTGATTACCTTACATCAATCCATTTCATAGAATTATGTAGATTTTGCAGCACAGAAATAGGCCATTCAACTGATCTATGCCAGTGTTTATGCTCTGCATGAGCCTCTCCCCTACCCTATCTCATGAGTATTCATTACGTGCATTACTTTTATTCGTGATTACTGATTCACTTACACAGCTGATGCCAGCTGCAATCTGCAATCCACTCAATTGGTGTGGCTAAGGTTGGAAAAAAATCTTGAGTTGCTGTATCCTGCTTGAAGATTCAACACAGAATACAATAAACAACATGCTGTAGCATTGCTATCCAGCCATGTTCAACTCTCTCTCCACTAGGAAGTGTAGGAGAGAAGTACAAGGGGAAATAGCTTTCTTTGATATTCCTTTTTGGATGGTATTTTATTTTCCAGTTCTGCAGCTCAGGCCTGTCTCGATCATCCTGTTTTAAAGGTGTTGCACATGAAACATGCAAAGGTTCTTGTTTATCTTTTTCTTCTTTGCGCTCTTCCTCCTCCTGCACTCCATCTCGACTAGCAGGAGGAGAGTTGCCATCATCTGCCAGCTCATTATTTCGCAGATTAGCATTCAAGGTTGATAATTACAGCAGGATGTACAGCTTAATGTATCAATATCCATTTGAAATTAGATTTGGATTTCCCGTTAGAACCCCCAACTTCCCCACACACACCCCAAAATCAGATTAATTTCTACTGTCCACAATAATGCAAAAAACCTATTTATTCTCTACATTTGTAACAATCTTCCCCCAGCACACACACATGAAGATATATCACATAATCCCAAAATAATTACCATCCTGTACTTCTTATCCTTGCACTGGATAATTAATTATTAATAATTATTATATGCTTGTTAGAACTATCTCATCACATCACTACTCTCATTATAGGATCTGTAAGCAATTAAATCTCCAATTTCAGGGTAATTTCTTTCTATTCTTCAGTGTCCAGCTCAACAATGTTGCATCACTAGAATCTTCTTTTGCTGACAGTTTCAAAAGAGGCAGGAAGGTTGAAGTGGAGAGGCAGGCAGCTCAAAGGGAAAATAAGAAAAACAATCAAGCCGGCTGCTTTTTCCTGGATGGTATCGAGCTTCTTGAGTGTTGTTGGAGCTGCATCCATCCAGGCAAGTGGAGAGTATTCCATCACACTCCTGACTTATGCCTTATAGATGGTGGACAGGCTTTGGGGAGTCAGGAGTTGAGTTACTCACCGCAGAATTCCCAGCCTCTGACCTGCTGTTGTAGCCACAGTATTTATATGGCTGGTTCCAGTTCAATTTCGTGTCAATGGTAACCCCCAGAATGTTGATATGTCCCCTCTGGTTAGCAACCTTCCTGCCAGTGGAAGCAGTATCTCCCTATTTATCAAAACCCCCTAAAATATATATAAAAGATTCCCTGATTTTGATGAATCACATGCTTTATTTACAACAGTTAATACAGAAACATAGGGTTGAATTCTCCGGGCCCCATGGCGGCAGGCTTGGAAGTGGTGGGTGGGGGGGGGGAGTGGGGGAGGGGGTAGCTCCCCGACGTTCTGGCCACCAGGGAACTTTTCCAGGGGCAGGCTGGGAAGTGGCTCCACAGAGGCAAGCAGCAATTAACATCATTAAGGTCCCATTAGGAACAGTTTTGCAGCCTCATCAGCATTTTGCCAGTGGCAGAGCAGCACCCCACCGCATGTAGAGGCCGCCAACTCAATGGAGGCAGCCTCCCTGCAGCTGACTGGGTGGCCATAGCAGCTGGAGGCTCCGGGCCCCAATGACAGGGCTGTAGGCAGGAAAGGTCGCACCCGCAGCCCCAATATTCCACCTGGAGGGGATTCTTATCCGCTCCAAAGGGACGACCAGCTTCGCCCCTCAGATTTATTTATTTAATTTTACGCGTCCGAGGGCATCTCCATGTTGAGGTGCTCTCGCGAGCTCTGGCCTGCCTCAGCAGTGCTCACCTCTCCCGTTTGGACTGCCGAGGCTTCGGAGCTGCCGGCCCTCTAATTGGACTGTAAGCATCAAGAGCCTGCCCGCCATCTTTAGTAGGAAGCCACCACCATGAAGATTGCGCTGCCAGTCTCACTGCTGGCAAGTGTACCTTGGGATCCCCAATTGGTCCCAACATTGTGGTCCTGTAACCCAGGGAAAAATCCTGCCATAACCTCAAGACTGGAAGAGGCCAAAGTTCCATCTTGTTTGTCTACCTGTCGTTGCACCAATTATACCTGGTTATGTGTTTCTTTTCAAGCTACTTATATGTACATCCTCCCTCAAAAGATATTCCAAAAAACAACCATACTCTCAGCAACTTTTCCTTACATCCTACCTGAATCTAACTCTTCTTTGTGTATACTCACTTCCTCTCCTTTTGCTGTCTTGAGCCACTAAAAATAGCTCTGATTGATCCTATCCACCCCGCACTGTATTAATATGAAAAGCTCTATCATATATTCCCCTTTATTCTTTTTCTGTGCAACAAAAGTCCCGGTTCTTTGAAACTACTCTCATTATTATTCTCTAGCTCCCTTATCATCTTTGTAGCTGTTCTCCATATCTTTTCCAGCTCAGTTACATCCTTTGTGCAGTGTTAGTTCCAAAATTGTACATAATACTCTAGGTGAAGCCCAACAAATGCTCTATATACTGGCAGGATTAATCCCTTTGATCTACACTCCAATCCTCTTTTTATGCAGCCTAACATCCCATTAACTGCCATGTTGATAAGCTATGACTGGCCAGGCAGGTTTACAAACTCTCTATTCCCTTCATCTACTTGCAGTTGCCGTTTGCTACCCTTTGTGTTAAGCTTCAAACTTGACAGCAATGTTGATGTAAAATGAAGCTTCAATCTCTGCATCATTCATCTTCTATCTGTCAAGTAATGTCATCACCATGAAAGCATATCATCAAACACCTGAGAAGCAAGTTTTCAATATGGACATCTCTCGGGGAAACAGTGGTGCAATTGTGATCTTGCCTCAGGTTTATAATACTAATCAATGAAATGCCAATACTATGGATTAGGAGTGATGATTTGATCTACAGCAAGGGTCCAAATAATCAACCAGTCAAAATATCTGTCACAGTATCTGACAGACTCAGCAGCTCTGTTAAGACTAGCTACAAACAGATTTAATGAGTCTAAATTCAAATGTAGGGCTTAACCTGAATTCCAAATAAACAATAGACAACACTATGTGTGTATTGGCTTCCAAAGGAATGGCATTCTGTTTTGACAACACTTTATAAGCAAGTACCTGACAAAACGATCAAAAGTAAACCTTGACTTGTGTGTGTCCTGTCATGCTTAATCGGTAACGTTTGGCATTGCCCAAATTAAAAAAAAAAGCATTGGCCCACTTGTGTAATTTATGTCTAAAAATGGTTGCAAAGGGAACATGGCTTCAAACCACTTTCGTGACTATTTGCCGGAAAGCATTTTTTATTGCGTCTAAGAGCGAAGTCCAAAGTACGGAAAGTCCTCATCAGAGAACTCCGCTTTGCTGACGATGCTGCTTTAACATCTCACACTGAAGAATGCCTGCAGAGTCTCATCGACAGGTTTGCGTCTGCCTGCAATGAATTTGGCCTAACCATCAGCCTCAAGAAAACGAACATCATGGGGCAGGATGTCAGAAATGCTCCATCCATCAATATTGGCGACCACGCTCTGGAAGTGGTTCAAGAGTTCACCTACCTAGGCTCAACTATCACCAGTAACCTGTCTCTAGATGCAGAAATCAACAAGCGCATGGGTAAGGCTTCCACTGCTATGTCCAGACTGGCCAAGAGAGTGTGGGAAAATGGCGCACTGACACGGAACACAAAAGTCCGAGTGTATCAGGCCTGTGTCCTCAGTACCTTGCTCTATGGCAGCGAGGCCTGGACAACGTATGCCAGCCAAGAGCGACGTCTCAATTCATTCCATCTTCGCTGCCTTCGGAGAATACTTGGCATCAGGTGGCAGGACTATATCTCCAACACAGAAGTCCTTGAAGCGGCCAACACCCCCAGCTTATACACACTACTGAGTCAGCGGCGCTTGAGATGGCTTGGCCATGTGAGCCGCATGGAAGATGGCAGGATCCCCAAAGACACATTGTACAGCGAGCTCGCCACTGGTATCAGACCCACTGGCCGTCCATGTCTCCGTTATAAAGACGTCTGCAAACGTGACATGAAATCGTGTGACATTGATCACAAGTCGTGGGAGTCAGTTGCCAGCATTCGCCAGAGCTGGCGGGCAGCCATAAAGACAGGGCTAAATTGTGGCGAGTCGAAGAGACTTAGTAGTTGGCAGGAAAAAAGACAGAGGCGCAAGGGGAGAGCCAACTGTGCAACAGCCCCAACAAACAAATTTCTCTGCAGCACCTGTGGAAGAGCCTGTCACTCCAGAATTGGCCTTTATAGCCACTCCAGGCGCTGCTTCACAAACCACTGACCACCTCCAGGCGCGTATCCATTGTCTCTCGAGATAAGGAGGCCCAAAAGAAGAAAAGAAAGATGCAAAAAATTAAACTGAAGCTATACCCATGTCCATTCACCTTTGAGAAACTGCCTCAGCTGAATACTGAATCGCACAAATTCCTGGGAAAAAAATGAGTGATTCAGTTTTTAAAATTTTAAGGTGGCACATGTGATGGTGGAAGACTTGAAAGTCGGGGGAGGTGAGGCTGTTTGTTGAGGATTCTACAGTTTTATCTAGGTCCTGCTGTGGGCATTGACTGCTTCATTATCACAGGAGTTATGAATGGAACGGCACATGGGAAATTCGCAGCAAACACCCTCACTTCTGATGGAATGGAGGGAAGATCACTGAGAAGCAGCTGTAGGTGGTTGGGTCATAAGAAAAGTGCAATCCATATTTTCCAGGAAAATACCAGGGATGAAAAAGTACAATTAAGAGACTTGAAAACAGGGCTGCATAGGGCAAGGAAGGTTATATGGTCCTACAATGTCCAAAATTACAAAAGAGTTGGAGATGGTAAACAGTGAAAGATTATTTCCACCAATCACTTAATAGGATGCAAAGAATAATAAACACAAGGGACTGAATTTTGTTCCCAGCCCGACGTCTGGTTCCATGGTGGGGTGGCCGGAAAATTGGAGCGGCAGCAGCTACCATGGAACCCACTGCCGTGACTGCCGGGCCCGATCTTCCTGGTGGCGGAGAAATCCCATGGCGGCCCCTCCGCCGCTCTGCGACGGGACTCAGGTTAACATATTTAAAATGCATATTTGCATGAATGAAAATCTAAACTGCAGCCATTTTACCTTCAGTTCCTGATACTCAGCGTGACGTGCGGCACTCATGCGCCTTCACTTGCACGTCCAGGGAAAGCTGGCACCACCAAGGTGGCGAAGGGATGAACTCTGCACCCCGATGGGTGAGGTGGTAAGGGGGGATGGGGAAATGGGGTGAACTTTGCGCTCTGATGGGTAGAGGGTTAAGGGGTGAAGTCTGCAGTCTGATGAGTATGTGGGGTGGGGTGGGGGGGGGGGGGGAAGAGGTGAACTCTGTGTTATGGTGTACTATTTGCTGGCAGCCTTTTAAAAATGGCAGCAGCACCTGCTCCTTCAACAGGTGACGCCATGACCGGTGTCGCTGAGGCTGCCCCCACTTCGTGATTGGTGGGGGGGGCGGCCGCCGTGAATATGTAAAATGGCCGGCCACTACGTAATTGTAGTGGCACGGCGGCGTGGGTTTTATGGGGGACGGTCGCCATGTTCCACGCCTGCCACCACTCCCAGCGGCAGGAATACAAAATACAAGTTTAGAATATATTAGAATAAAGAGGGAAACAAGATTTCTTTAGGTAAAGGATTATTATAATATGGAATGTATTACCACATATGGCAACTGAAGCTGATTAAATCCCACAATTTTTGGGAGTTATAAAAGTATTTGGAAAAGAAAAACATTAAAGGCTATGGGCAAACAGCAGGAAAATGAAATGGCAGTACATAGCTCCAGTACGGAGATAGCAGTGGCATAGGTGCAATGAGACAAAGCGTTTTTTCCATATCCGTTTCATTTTCTAGGATTATATCATATGCCTAACAGCCTCCATACTTATATGGTATTCACAATAGCGTCCTGAATGCAAAGTATCAATACAGATTCACAGGTTTTCAAATAAAAGATAATGGAAACATTTGACAAGTTTTACACTGATCATATCATGTAAACACAAGAAGTCTTGAAACCATAACTACTGAAACTCACGGACATCTGAAAAATCATTGTACGGTGAAGTGTTTAGGCCCATTTTTGACTATGTCAACAAGGTGAGTAGTATATATACTGACACACACACATGTCCTCAGTACCTTGCTCTACGGCAGCGAGGCCTGGACAACGTATGCCAGCCAAGAGCGACGTCTCAATTCATTCCATCTTCGCTGCCTTCGGAGAATACTTGGCATCAGGTGGCAGGACTATATCTCCAACACAGAAGTCCTTGAAGCGGCCAACATCCCCAGCTTATACACACTACTGAGTCAGCGGCGCTTGAGATGGCTTGGCCATGTGAGCCGCATGGAAGATGGCAGGATCCCCAAAGACACATTGTACAGCGAGCTCGCCACTGGTATCAGACCCACCGGCCGTCCATGTCTCCGTTATAAAGACGTCTGCAAACGCGACATGAAATCGTGTGACATTGATCACAAGTCGTGGGAGTCAGTTGCCAGCATTCGCCAGAGCTGGCGGGCAGCCATAAAGACAGGGCTAAATTGTGGCGAGTCGAAGAGACTTAGTAGTTGGCAGGAAAAAAGACAGAGGCGCAAGGGGAGAGCCAACTGTGCAACAGCCCCAACAAACAAATTTCTCTGCAGCACCTGTGGAAGAGCCTGTTACTCCAGAATTGGCCTTTATAGCCACTCCAGGCGCTGCTTCACACACCACTGACCACCTCCAGGCGCATATCCATTGTCTCTCGAGATAAGGAGGCCCAAAAGAACACACACATGCACATACACACATCTGGAGCAGTGCAGGATATGGAGAAAAAACTACTGAAACAAATGGTTAGTGAAATTGGTCAATGACAATATAGGGATTAAATTTCAGACAAGTTTCAGATTTAAATTCAATCTATCCTCTTAATCCACTCATGCTTACTTTTCCCATCCATACCCTGATGATTTTTAAGGCAGATCTGAGCAAGAGTGAGCTGAAACGTGCTCAGGAACGTGTTCCAATGCATCTTTGCATTCCATCCACTTGATCCCACCCCACACCTATTTCCCTTTTGATGGATCTGGAGTCACAAAATGTACCCACTCATGTGGGCTAGTGCATGCAAATTACACTGCAAGTAGAGTAACAAAGGCTCTGCCTTATTTCTAGTCATTTACTCCATTGCTGTCTGCTGGGCCTTGGTGCCACTAGAGGGTGGAGAAGACAGCACCAGCAGCAAAGGCTCAAACAATGACACTCCAGATAGTTTATCTCCTCCCACTTTGCATGGTGCACCTGGACCCAACACTTTGGACACAATCCCTTTTGCTTGCTGTTATTCCTTCATAGGACAAGCTGTTGCCATTGGTGTGTAGGTGGTAGCATCAAGGAACAGTGAGATTACAAATAGGCTCTTCTCATCCTCTAACTATAATATTTGGGTTTTAAGTTATCGTTTGTAGTATGCTGGCAGAGGGTGGGGTAGGCACTGTCCAAGTTTGTGTCTAAGCATGGCTGAGAACTTAATCCCAGTTTAAAATTCAATGACTGTAAAGGCATATGACAGATTGGCAGGGTCATTAGTTAGAAAAGGTATTCTTCAATCTGTCTTTACACAGGGAAGTATTAATTAGGGCTATTTGAATAACCAAAGTGGCTGGCATGAGATTTATCAAACCTCTTGTCAAGAAAACTTACTATGCCAAAGGAGGATTTTTTAATTCATCGACTAGAAACCTACATTAAACTTTGAAACAAAAAGAGCTGGAATCCTACATTAGGCCAGGAGTCACAAAACTCCCACTTTAGCACTCTAATGCAGCCCCAAGTCAGCACTCCAATGCAAACAAAGTCAGCACTGTAAGATGGCCCACTTTTATACTGTCTGACTCTAGCCCCTGAAAACTGGTTTAAGCCAGTTATCTAATTAACAAGGTGCAGCTGCAAGCAGAGCCTGGTGAATTCTGTTTAAAGCTGGTCTAAAACTCACCTTCTCCAACCCAAACAGCAACTGTTAAGTTAGCAACTGCTAAGAAACTATCTCAAAGGCATTCGATGAACTCCTTATCCAGGCTACTATTGCCAATCTGATTTTTCCAGTTTATGTGTAGATTAAAATCACCCATGATTCCTGCCGTCCCTTTATCACAAGCACCCAATATTTCTTCTTGTATACTTAGTCCTTCATTATAGTCACTGTTAGGGTGCCTGTAGACCACTCCCACTAGTGACTTCTTTCCCCTACTATTCCTCATCTCCACCCAAACCAATTCTACATCCTGATCTCTTGAAGCAAGGTCATCTCTAACTATTGCACCAATGCCATCCTTGATTAAGAGTGCTCCCCCTCCACCTTTACCTAGCTTCCTATTCTTCTTGAACATCATATACCCCTCAATGTTCAGGACCCAATCCTTGTCATCCTGCAGCCACATCTCTGTAATGGCTATCAGATCATATTTATTTCCTTCAACTTCTTGCTATTGGCTATGTTGCTGCTGTTCCTCAACGTCAAAAGATTCAGAGGCAGGTTCAAAAATTGTGAGTAGTCCAGCTTGGGTCAACCGCCACAGCTGCTCAATGGGGAAAGGCCACTGTGTAAGGCCCTCCAGCCATGGTATACCAATGGGCTGGAAACCATGTAAAACCTCTCGGGCTGTATGCACCAGAGAATGTTTGACATGAAATTTAAATGTACATTATAAATATAACCTGCAATGGCAAGTGTAGTGAGGCACCTATGTACTGTATTGAAGGAAACTGATATGTATTGCACTTTATGTGTCAAATTTGAACTGTTATGTAATGTATTTTTACAAATTTTATGAATAAAGTATATTTTTGGAAAAATAGTTAGTCCAGCCGTTGCAAAGGTAGAATAAAAGATGCATGGAACAGCAGAGGGTTAGTCCTCCTTAACAAGTAGAATGTTAATTACTTGGAGTAAAGTTGAGCCAAAATTATATAATGAATGAATAATGTAATGAATAGGCACTTGAGAACTGAGCTGTACTACAGAAGCTCTACATAATTTAGAGTTCCGAATTATAGATAAGGATTATGAAATAATGGTGTTATACCATTGTTGTGTTGATAAAAAACTAAACATGAAGCTGTTGGTAGCTGTCATTATGTAAACACTGTTGACAACAAGCCATCATATTAGCATGTTAGAAGATTGGCTGGCTGGAAGAAAATAGAGAGTATGCATAAATGGGTCCTTTTCTGATTGGAAGGATGTGACGAGTGGAGTTCTGCAGGGGTCTGTGCTGGGGCCTCAAGTTTTTACAATTTATATCAATGACTTAGATGAGGGGAGCGATGGTATGGTAGCTAAATTTGCAGATGACACAAAGATAGGTAGGAAAGTATATTGTGAAGAGGACCAATATAGATAGGTTGAGTGAGTGGGCAAAAATCTGGCAGATGGAGTATAATAGAAAAATAAAATCATCGAAAAGTTACGGCACAGAAGGAGGCCATTCAGCCCATCGTGTCTGTGCCGGCTGGTCAAACTAGCCACCCAATCCAGTGTGGGAACATGTGAAGTTGTTCACTTTGGCAGGAAGAATAAGAAAACAGAGTATTACTTAAATGGAGAACGACTGCAGAATTCTGAGGTGCAGAGGGATCTAGGTGTTCTAGTGCATGAGTCACATAAAGTTAGTATGCAGGTGCAACAAGTAATAAAGAAGGCTGAAATAAAAACAAGAAATGCTGGAAATACTCAGCAGGTCTGGCAGCATCTGTGGAGAGAGAAGCAGAGTTAATGTTTCGGGTCTTCCGAAGAAGGGTCACTGACCCGAAACATTAACTCTGCTTCTCTCTCCACAGATGCTGCCAGACCTGCTGAGTATTTCCAGCATTTCTTGTTTTTATTTCAGATTTTCAGAATCCGCAGTATTTTGCTTTTAATAAAGAAGGCTAATGGAATGCTGTCCTTTATCACAAGAGGAATTGAAAATAAAAGTAAGGATGTTATGCTTCAGTTATACAGGGCATTGATGAGACCACATCTCAAATATTGTGTGCAGTTTTGATCTCCTTATTTAAGCAAGGTTGTAAATGCATTGGAGGTGGTTCAGAGGAGGTTTACTAGATTGATACCTGGAATGAGCGGGTTGCCTTACAAGGAAAGGTTGGACAGACTCGGCTTATTTTCACTGGAGTTTAGAAGAGTGAAGGAAGACATGATTGAAGTATATAAGATCCTGAAAGGTCTTGACAAGGTGGATGTGGAAAGGATGTTTTGTCTTGTGGGTGAGTCCAGAACTAGGGGGCACTATTTTAAAATTAGGGGTAGCCTTTTTAGGACAGAGATGAGGAGACATTTTTTCTCTCAGTGAGTTGTGTGACTTTGGAACTCTCTGCCTCAGAAGGTGGTGGAGGTGGGGTCATTGAATATTTTTAAGGTGGAGGTAGATAGAGTCTTGTTAGGCAAGGGAATCAAAGGCTTTTGGGGATAGATGGGAGCGTGGAATTCAAGACACAAACAGATCAGCCATGATCCTATTGAATGGCAGAGCAGGCTAGAGGGGCTGAATGGCCTGCTTCTGCTTCTAATTCATATGCTTCTATGTTCATATCTATGAGCTACTGATCTATGAAAATATGTGATGATATGTTTAAAGACTTGGGTTATGAACAAAGAATCTACCACATTAAAAGTGACAAAAGTGACTAGTGCACTCAGTGACAATTTCTGTTGCACCACTGAAGATAACTATTGATTAACTAGTAACATAGGTGCTCACTCTGGAGAATGAATCCACCATGTGGGTATCAAGTTTGATGACGCTTGTGAAGCCAAATAAATGGACAGCCTGCAACGATTCTAAGGAATTAAATGTGCAATTAAGAAATCTCACTATCTTGCAAGACATAGTGTATCTCTTGTATATGTTTGTAAGAAGCAGCCGTAAGACAGTCATGTGGAAATATAAAGACTTCAAGCAGTTAAGAAATGAGTAATAAAATGAAAGGAGACAACTGATAAAATAAAGGCTAGCAATAAAGAAGGGGTTTATGATTGTGTTGCATGTACCGAAAAGAGAAAATCTCCCCCTTGTGTCACTCTAAGGAGTCGTTTGGAATTACACAGGGAGTAGTTAAAGATTGACCACTTTCCTGTGTATTGACAGGACTCTTAAGACTGGAATTGGAGCAATCAAACCGGCTTATTATTCCATCTGGATTTAGAGTTGGCATTTAAAGCACCAACCCTCTGTTATGGTAATTCAACAGAGCTTGCCTTTTGTACTTTATTTCCCCCTCTCAGTAGGGTCAGGGTTCACATTTTATTTATTATCTTTTTTTAAGACACTAAACTGTTGAGGTCTGCAACTTAAATTGCCAAAATTCCAGGAAATCTCTCAACATCTCTAAAGCAAAGCTGGAGGTCAGCCTCAGTGGGAACGATGATCTCTCCTAATTGGAAAACCTGTGCTGACGGCAGCGGCAGCAGCAGCAGCCACTGGGCTGTGGCACTCATCAGCTCAGCAATGTCTTCTGCAAATGCTCACCCAGGGGAACACACTAGAAGACAATTTACGACGTGGCCCAACACAGGAGGCAAAGAGATGCAGATGCACAAATTCAGTAATAATGTCAGTAAGACATTTTATTGCAACAATAGACTGTTGCATTGCATGCGTTACAGAATACGAAGGGGCAAACATATAACAAACAAAAGCAATTTGTTGCATTCTAAGTTGTGCCACTACAAAACTAGCAAAAGCTGACCAATAGCTTCAAATGAATAGACACTGCCTCAAAAACAAAGCTCACAATTCCAAAGTGGACCTGAATATTGGCCTCGGAAATGTGTTCACGCTAAAAGTGCAATGGAGCATGGGCTTGTTAGTAATGTATCAGTGGGTACACCCAATATATCATCACTGGTATAATGAAAGATTGGCATGTTTTAGCTTTAAATGAGTCACTGGTCACAAAGCCCCTGAAATTCCACCACAGAAGAGAGGCCAAGCGAATCCTAAGTCCATCCACGTGGACAGGCCCAGAATCCGTTCCAGGTCACCAGGATGAACTCATTTCAGTGGACGGACCGATGCCCTCAAGACTGCATCACCTAGCAATCACCCTTCCAACATGGACCCAGCCACAAGCTCTACCTGAGTCGGCCCAGGCCCTTCCAGGTCAAATATAAAAATGACTACCGCAGTCTTCATCCCCTGAGCAATTTTGCTTCAAATCAGAAGGTAACAGATTCAATCTGGGATCAATTACCTTTGGCTGATTAAGGTTAGAGCTTTTCAGGAGGCCTTAACAAGACTCAGCCGAGCTTTTACCTGGTGAGAGCTCCACTGAGGCCTTACAAGAGTATATTGACTGGAATTCCCGATAGCCAAGGAACTTCCCTGGCATGTAACCTTGATATGGGAGGCAGGGGACGATTTCCCCCTCATTAGAACATGACAAGACAGAATGGGGAATAATGTTGGATCCATCCCATTTTCCAGTCCAAATCCAATGCTCCACTGGGAATCCACTGTGGTGTGGGCCAGAATTTTGGGCTCAAAGAGTGTACAAATTAACCAGCTACAGTATCTTTCCTCCAGTTTAACTCAATATAAATGTTAGATGTTTCCTTGGTTGTCTACAAAGCTTATTTCCCTTAGCAGAGAGGACAATAATCAGGGGCCATAGATGAAAAATAATGGGTAGAAGGATTAGAGGGGAGTTGCGGAGATATTTCTCACCTAGAAGGGTGATGGGGGTCTAACGCTCACGACCTGAAAGGGTGGTAGAGGCAAAAACCCACATCGCATTTAAAAATTACTTGGATATGCACCTGAAGTGCAGTAACCTACAAGGCTACAGACCAAGAGTTGGAAAGTGGGATTAGGCTGGATAGCTCTTTTGGCAGGTATGGACACAGGCAGAATGGCCTCCTCTGTGCATAAATTTCTATGATTCTATGGCAAGACTAGTTAGTTTTGAAGTGTGTGTTTTGTTTTCACGTATATGGCAACAACAACTTACATTTATATAACACCTTTAAAATAATAAAATGTCCCAAGGCACTGCGCAGGGGCATTATAAAACCAGGACGAACCACAAAAGGATATATCAGGCCAGATAACCAAAACCTTCGTCAAAGAGATAGGTTTTAAGGACTGTCTTATAAAGGAGAAAAACAAGGTGGAGAGGCATAGTGAAGTATTGCAAAGCTTGAGGCTGAGGCAACTAAAGGCACGGCCACCAATGGTGGAGCGATTAAAATCAGGGATGCACAAAAAGCCAGAATTGGAGGAGTGCGGCTATCTTGGAAGGTCGTGGGGCTGGAGGAGATTGCAGAGATAGGGAGGAGAGAGCCATGGAGGGATTTGAAAACAAGGGTGAGAATTTTCAAATCAAGACATTGCTTGACCAGGAACCAATGTAGGTCAGCGAGCACAGGGGTGATAGTGGAATGGGACTTTGTGCGAGTTAAGACAGAGGCAGCAGCGTTTTGGATGACCTCAAGTTTATGGAGAGTAGAAGGTGGGAGACCAGCCAGGAGTACGTTAGAATAGTCAAGTCTAAAGGTAACAAAGGCATGAATGAGGGTTTCAGCAGCAGCTGAGCTGAGACAGTGGCAAAGTCAGGCAATGTTATGAAGGTGGAAATAGGAAGTCTTAGTGATGGCACGAGTTTGAGGTCAAAGGCTCATCTCAGGGTCAAATGTGACACCAAGGTTGCAAAGAGACTAACTTAATCTCAGACTGTTGCCAGGGAGAGGGATACAGGGTGACTAGGGAATGGAATTTGAGGTAGGGACCAAAAACAATGGCTTCAGTTCTCCCTGTAGTGTTGTGCTGTGTCTCCTCCTAATATATGTCTGATGACATCATCATCTATTGGGTAGGCGGTGGCATAGTGGTATTATCACTGGACTAGTAACCCAGAGACCCAGGGTATTTCTCTGGGGACATGGGTTCGAATCCCACCACAGCAGAAGGTGGAATTTGAATTTAGTTAATAAATCTGGAATTAAAAGCTAGTCTAATGATGGCCATGAAACCATTGTCGATTGTTGTAAAAATCCATCCGGTTCACTAATGTCCTTCACGGAAGGAAATCTGCTGTCCTTAATTGGTCTGGCCTACATGTGACTCCAGACCCATAGCAATGTGGTTAACTCTTACATGCCCTCTGAAATGGCCTAGCAAGCCACTCAGTTGTACCTAACCGCTACGAAATCAATAAAAAGGAATGAAACCGGACGGACCACCCGGCATAGACCTAAGCACCAGAAACGACAACGGCAAATCCAGCCCTGTTGACCCTGCAAAGCCCTCCTTACTAATGTCTGGGGGCTTGTGCCAAAGTTGGGAGAGCTGTCCCACAGACCAGTCAAGCAACAGCCTGACATAGTCATACTCACGGAATCATACCTTACAGACAATGTCCCAGACACTGCCATCACCATCCCCGGATATGTCCTGTCCCACTGGCAAGACAGACCCACCAGAGGTGGTGGCACAGTGGTATACAGTAGGGAGAGAGTTGCCCTGGGAGTCCTCAACATCGACTCCGGACCCCATGAAGTCTCATGGCATCAGGTCAAACATGGGCAAGGTAACCCCCTACTGATTGCCACCTACCGCCATCCCTCAGCTGATGACTCAGTACTCCTCCATGTTGAACACCACTTGGAGGAAGCATTGAGGGTGGCAAGGGCACAAAATGTACTCTGGGTGGGGGACTTCAATGTCCATCACCAAGAGTGGCTCGATAGCACCACTACTGACCGAGCTGGCCGAGTCCTAAAGGACATAGCTGCTAGACTTGGTCTGCAGCAGGTGGTGGGGGAACCAACACAAGGGAAAAACATACTTGACCTCGTCCTCACCAATCTGCCTGCCGCAGATGCTTCTGTCCACGACTGTATTGGTAGGAGTGACCATCGCACAGTCCTTGTGGAGACGACGTCTACCTTCACATTGAGGATACCATCCATCATGTTGTGTAGCACTATCACCGTGCTAAATGGGATAGATTTCGAACAGATCTAGCGATGCAAAACTGGGCATCCATGAGGCACTGTGGGCCATCAGCAGCAGCAGAATTGTACTCAACCACAATCTGTAACCTCATGGCCCGGCATATCCCCCACTCTACCATTACCATAAGCCAGGAGACCGACCCTGGTTCAATGAAGAGTGCAAGAGGGCATGCCAGGAGCAGCACCAGGCATACCTCAAAATGAGGTGTCAACCTGGTGAAGCTACAACGCAGGACTATCTGCGTACCAAACTGTATAAGCAGCATGCGATAGACAGAGCTAAGCGATCCCATTACCAACGGATCATATCTAAGCTCTGCAGTCCTGCCACATCCAGCTGTGAATGGTGGTGGACAGTTAAACAACTAACTGGAGGAGGTGGCTCCACAAATATCCCCATCCTCAATGATGGGGGAGCCCAGCACATCAGTGTGAAAGATAAGGCTGAAGCATTTGCAACAATCTTCAGCCGGAAGTGCCGAGTTGATGATCCATCTCGGCCTCCTCCTGAAGTCCCCAGCATCACAGATGCCAGACTTCAGCCAATTTGATTCACTCCGCGTGATATCAAGAAACGACTGAAGGCACTGGATACTACAAAAGCTGTGGGCACTGACAATATTCCGGCAATAGTACTGAAGACCTGTGCTCCAGAACTTGCCGCGCCCCTAGCCAAGCTGTTCCAGTACAGCTACAACACTGGTATCTCCCCTGCAATGTGGAAAATTGCCCAGGTATGTCCTGTACACAAAAAGCAGGACAGGTCCAACCCGGCCAATTACCATCAGCCTACACTCAATCATCAGTAAAGTGATGGAAGGTGTCATCAACAGTGCCATCAAGCGGCACTTACTTAGCAATAACCTGCTCAGTGACGCTCAGTTTGGGTTCTGCCAGGGCCACTCAGCTCCTGACCTCATTACAGCCTTGGTTCAAAAATGGACAAAAGAGCTGAACTCAAGGGGTGAGGTGAGAGTGACTGCCCTTTACATCAAGGCAGCATTTGACCGAGTATGGCATCAAGGAGCCCTTGCAAAACTGAGGTCAATGGGAGTCAGGGGGGAAACCCTCTGCTGGTTGGAGTCATACCTAGCACAAAGGAAGATGGTTGTGGTTGTTGGAAGTCAATCATCTGAGCTCCAGGACATCACTGCAGGAGTTCCTCTGGGTAGTGTCCTAGGCCCAACCATCTTCAGCTGTTTCATCAATGACCTTCCTTCAAACATAAGGTCAGAGTGGGGATGTTCACTGATGATTGCACAATGTTCAGCACTATTCGCGACTCCTCAGATACTGAAGCAGACCATTTAGAAATGCAGCAAGACCTGGACAATATCCAGGCTTGGGCTGATAAGTGGCAAGTAACATTCACGCCACACAAGTGCTGGGCAATGACCATCTCCAACAAGAGAGAATCTAACCATCTCCCCTTGACATTCAACAGCTTTACCATCGCTGAATCCCCCACTATCATTGTCCTAGGGGCTACCATTGACCAGAAACTGAACTGGAGTAGCCATATAAATACTGTGGCTACAAGAGCAGGTCAGAGGCTAGGAATCCTGAGGCGAGTAACTCACCTCCTGACTCCCCAAAGCTTGTCCACCATCTACAAGGCACAAGTCAGGAGTGTGATGGAATACTCTCCACTTTCCTGGATGGGTGCAGCTCCAACAACATTCAAGAAGCTCGACACCATCCAGGACAAAGCAGCCCGCTTGATTGGCACCCCGTGTACAAAAATTCACTCACTCCACCACCGGCGCACAGTGGCAGCAGCGTGTACCATCTACAAGATGCATTGCAGTAATGCACCAAGGCTCCTTAGACAGCATCTTCCAAACCCGCAACCTCTAACAACTAGAAGGACAAGGGCAGCAAATACATGGGAACACCACCACCTGCAAGTTCCGCTCCAAATCACACACCATCCTGACTTGGAACTATATCGCCGTTCCTTCACTGTCGCTGGGTCAAAATCCTGGAACTCCCTTCCTAACAGCACTATGGGTATACCTACCCCAAATAGACTGCAGCGGTTCAAGAAGGCAGGTCACCACCACCTTCTCAAGGGCAATTAGGGATGGGCAATAAATGCTGGCCTGGTCAGTGACGCCCACATCCCATGAATGAATAAAAAAAAAAGTTGCATCAGTGGCCTGATCTCTTAAAGGTATGGTGTCTTAAAGGTGAAGTCACCAGTGGACTACATTACATTCCCAATATTTAATTGGAGGAAATTTCTGCTCATCAAGTACTGGATGTCAGATAAGCAGTCTGATAATTTAGCAACAGCGGAGGATTTGAGAGAAGTGATGGTGAGCTAGATTTGGGTGTTGTCAGCATACATGTAAAATCTAACGCTGAGCTTTCAGATGATGTCACGAGAGGCAGCATGTAGATAAGAAATAGGAGGGGTCTAAGAATAGATCCTTGGGGGACACCAGAAGTAACGGTGCTTGAGCAGGTAGAGAAGCCATTGCAAGTGATTCCCTGGCTATGATTAGGTCGATAAGAATGGAACCAGGTGAGAGCGGTCCCATCCAGCTGGACAACAGTGAAGAGGCATTGGAGGAAGGAGTGTTCAACCGTGTCAAAGGCTGGCAGACAGGTCGTGAAGGACGAGGAGGGAAAGTTGTTGCATGTGTATGACAGCCAATTATTTCCAATTGTCAGTTATTCAAATCCAGGAAGCTCTATTTACTGTTTTCTGGGATATTGCCCATCAAAGGAGAAGAGGTGGAAAAGAAAATATGGATGCAAGATAAATTAGTGCATTGGAGAGAAAAACACTTGTTTCATTTTTTATAAAGTATGCAGAACTTACTTTTCTGTTCGGAAGAGATACAATGTAAATAAAAGACCGGGTCATTGAGTCTTTTACTTCCCTTTACAGGGGTTGCACTGAACTATTTAATAATTAAATCAGGTTACAATAGCTTTTTGCCAACCAACATATTTTACTGGCATGGATTCAAATATGTGGTCCTCAAGTCCTATTGAGGACTGGAAAATAGGAAATGAGGCCCACAAGACATTAACCAGACCTCCTTGTCAGGGATTTATCCAGAACCATATTTTTTGAGGTCAAATTGACTTTAAGATGAACAGAAATTTTAATCTGGCAGGAGTAATTATAGTAACTAGGAAATCTGAATAAAATCTTCCAGGGCGAGATTGACCTGATGGTGCATTGATAATCAAAAGCAGCAAATTGTAGTTTTCAGGTTCACTGCCTGCAATTCTGTAAGTAAGGAAGGAAAGGCTGCATGCTCCTAGTACAGAAAAGTAGCTCCTCCCAGTAGACTATATCATTCGCCTTTGCAGTTCTGAATGGTTGACCTTGGAGTGGAATGAGAAGAAGTTTGGGACTGGGTTGCCACCTCACTCCTTGGTTGAAGGTACATGATGGAGGGAGTGGATGGAAACGGATATGAGAATCTGAATTTTTTCCCCTTTACCAATGTTCTCTCATTCTCCTGAAGACATGGATTAAGTACCTCTCCAAAGAACCGCTTTTCACATCTGAATATCAGAAGGCTATTTGACCACACTGGACCACTCGGCCGAGGCCAATCCTATCCTTTCCCCATTTTGTTTTTTTTCAGGTTTGAAATTATGTTGCTTTGGTTTAAAGCTGTATTTAAACTGGTCCTTCCCTTTAAAATCAATGCTCAAGTTCTCCCTGAGGGGAAGTCGTTGATATAAGTAAATCTGAATAATTGTAGTTGTTTTAAATGCCTGCCCTCAAGTAGGTGGCAATTTTAGCTACTTGTAAATTTATGGCTCTGGGTCAGGAGAATCCAGAACTCTTTCTTTCTAAGATTGTTTTGGAGCTGTAACAAAATGCAACATCTAGAGTGTGAAAGACATGTATTAAATGTAAGGCAGACAGACAGATGTTGCTGCTTAATATCCATTTCAGTTACATCTGAAAGCCAGCTTTGGTGCTTGGAGGATCAAGAGCTTCTTTTGCTAAAATACCACAAAGACTGTACTGTTCAACAAGCTAATCCTTTATTGTTAAAGGATAGAAAGATAAAAATAAACTTCTTTGGAGACTGAAATACACTAACAAAGGGCACTGAGTATTCAAATGGCCTTTTCCCATTGCAAGGATATACTAGCTTCGGCTCAATTAAGGAAATCAACCATTTTCCTTAATCCCTTTCCCAATAAAGAGATGATAGCACAAAACACCATACAAGCTCTGTCTGAAAGCACAGTTGGAAAAGCCATCAGCTCTGTTTATTATTGTAAATTACATTTAGTGTGGGTAGGAGCCATTTACACTAGAATGTTCTGGTAATTTATTCCTTCTCATTTAGTTTCACACCTAGTTGTAATCCACACTAATATAATAAAAGTAAAATACTGCAGATGCTGGAAATCTTGAAATAAAAACAAGAAATGCTGGAAATACTCAGCAGATCTGGCAGCATCTGTGGAGAGAGCATCTGTGTAATCCATACTAACTGCTCATTCAATGACCATCACCCAAAGCCTAGGAAACCAAGTATGGGTCGCCTGTTATCTACATCATAGGCCTCACCCAAGCTTGATTTCCAGGGCCTTTAGGGTTATTCTGTTGCTGATGTTCATAGGAGGCAAATCCTTTTAAAGCCACTAGGTTTTATTTCTTTGCTGTGTTAGAAGAGGATGTCAAGGAAAGTTGGCACTCTTTAGAAGCATGGCTGCCAAATTCAGTGTCTTTACTGATTTGAGCTTTGTAAACACAAAGATAAGATAGATTGCAAAGCCAGTGAAATACATAGAATTATGAGTTGGTTTTATTGAATGAATAACACAAGAGCAGGCTCCTCATTCATGATGTGGGAGTGTGATTCACAAGGAATAGTACCAGATAGCCCTTTAAACATCCTTGAGTAGTCAGTGTCCAGTCCATTATTGAGAACTTTTATTGAAAGTACATCTTTCAGAAGCATGCAACACTAATCATCCAAACTGGATTGAGGATAGTCCAGTCCAATGGAAAATATCCTCACGAGGTTTAAAGGTATGACCAGTGTTAACTAATTAATAGCTTAAGCATGTTAGCGGGCAACTTTTTTTTATTCTTTTATAGGATCTGGGTGTCGCTGGGTAGGCCAGGATTTATTGCCCATCCATAATGGCCCTTGAGAAGGTGGTGGTGAGCCACCTTCTTGAACCATTGAGGTCCATGTGGTGTAGGTACACCCACAGTGCTGCTAGGAAGGGAGTTCCAGGATTTTGACCCACCGACAGTGAAGGAGCGGTGATATAGTTCCAAGTCAGGATGGTGTGTGGTTTGGAGGGGACCTTGCAGCTGATGATGTTCCCGTGCACCTGCTGGCCTTGTCCTTCAAGGTGGTACAGGTAGCGAGTTTGGAAGGTGCTGTCAAAGGAGCCTTGGTGAGTTGCTGCAGTGCATCTTGTAGATGGTACACACTGCTGCCACTGTGCATCAGTGGTGGAGGGAGTGAATGTTGAAGGTGGTGGATGGGATGCCAATCAAGCAGGCTGCTTTGTCCTGGATGGTGTTGAGCTTCCTGAGTGTTGTTGGAACTGTACCCATCCAGGCAAGTGGAGAGTATTCCATCACCCTCCTGACTTGTGCCTTGTAGATGGTGGACAGGCATTGGGGAGTCAGGAGGTGAGATACCCGCTGTAGAATTCCCAGCTTTTAACCTGCTTTTGTAGCCACAGTATTTATATGGCTGATCCAGTTCAGTTTCTGGTCAATGGTAACCCCCAGAATGTTGATAATGGGGGATTCCGTGATGGTAATGTCATTGAATGGCAAGGGGAAATGGTTGGATTCTCTCATGTTGGAGATGGTCATTGCCTGGCACTTGTGTAGCGTGAATGTAACTTGCCACTAATCAGCCCAAGCCTGCATGTTGTCCAGGTCTTGCTGCATCTGGACACGGACTGCTTCAATATCTTAGGAGTCGTGAATGGTGCTGAACATTGTGCGAATGATGGAGGGAAGGTATGGAAGGAACATATTATTACTTCTTCCCATCTGTGGGAGATAGGGCAGAAATCCTTGAAAATTAAAAAGAACTAGTACAACATAGCATTGGAGGCAGTACAGCGAAGGTTTACTAGATTAGTTCTGGGATGAGAGAGTTATCCCATGATGGGAACAAAGAACAGTACAGCACAGGAACAGGCCATTCGGCCCTCCAAGCCTGCGCCAAAAGCTGAGTAAATTGGGCCGATAACCTCCGTGTTTAGATGAATGAGACATGGGCCAGAATTTCACGCCATCCCCAACGAGCGGGACGGTGGCGGGGGAGGGGGGTAGCGTAAAATGGAGCAAGAGGCTCCAGGAGGCCTTCCCGAGCCGATACCGCCTCCACTTCCACCCGCCCCAGGACAATCAAGGCCCTTAAGTGGCCACTTAATGGCCACATAACGGCCTTCGGCCGCCTCCTTGCAGATTTTACGTGTGGCAAGCGGGCAGCCGAGTACCCAGAGAAGCCACCTGGAAATACCGATTGTCCTGGGGTGGGGGAAGGGGTGGTGGGCCCTGACAATCGGGCACAGGGTGCCCGATGGAGGGCCGCCCCCACTACCCCAACGACCCCCAACATGCCCCCCCTTCCCCCCATCCTTGCCTCGCCAGGGCCCAACCAACTACCCCTGGCGAGACAACCAAAACTTACCTTAACTCCCGGCTCTATGTCTTCCTCTGCGGTCGGCTGGGCTGTAGTCCCAGCAGTGGCCACTGCTCCCGGTGGTGCTGCTGGGACTAAGAGCTGCCGGCCAGCTGATTGGCCGGCAGCTCAATGAGGTGGGACTTCGTCCCTCAAGCGGAAGGAAGTCCCACCTCAGTACAATTATAGCCTGGGGACCCGTAAAATATGGAATGGATCCCCAGGCGAGGCGGAAGCGGGTTTGCCGCCAACTTTTCAGTCGCTGGCCAGCTCCCATCCGCCCAACGTAATATCCCGGCCATGATGTCATTGAAATAGACAAGATTCTGAAGGGTTCTGACGAAAGGTCACAGACCTGAAACGTTATCTCTGCTTCTCTCTCCACAGATGTTGCAAGACCTGCTCAGTATTTCCAGCACTTTCTGTTTTTATTTCAGATTTTTCTTTTATTTTAGAAACTGAGAGTTTGTTTCTTCTGGCTGGGAAATCTTCCATATGGAGGCACAGTCTCAGGATAAAGGTTTGATCATTTAGGACTGAAATGAGGAGAAATATTTGGAATTCTCCACCCCGGAGGCTTTTCCTGTTCCATCATTGACTATATTTAAGGCTGAGATACACAGATTTTTGGTCTCTCAGGGAATCAAGGGATATGGGGAGCAGGTGGAAAAGTGGAGTTGAGCAGAAGATCAGCCATGATCGTTTTGAATGGGGGAGCACACTCGATGGGCCGTATGGCCTACTCCTGCTCCTATTTCTTATGTTCTGTTCTTAAGGTAGTGCTTTAGACAGAAGTAGATCCTGTGATTCAGGAATAATAATGCATCCTTCAAATTGACTCAACCAAGGAAGAAGATGCTGACAATGTATCGGTAGAAGTAGAAATGGTAGAGGTAATGGATAGGGTGAAAATTGATAGTCAGTTTGTCCTGGAAAGGCTGGTTATGATTAGAGTGGATAAGTCACCTGGTCTGGATGGCTTGCATCCCAGGTTGCTAAAAGAAGTGGGGGTGGAGATAGTGGAAGGGCTTACCATAATCTTCCAATCTAGAGGATGAGAGAGTGGCAAATGTGACACACTGATTCAAGAAAGGGTGTAAGAAAATCCCTAGTAACTACAGGCCAGTCAGTTTAACATCAGTGGTAGGTAAGGTTTTCGAAACAATAATCAGGGGGAGAAAAAACACTTGGAGAGGTTTGAGGTAGTTAAGGAGAGCCAGCATGGATTTGTAAAAGGCAAATCATGTTTGACGAATCTAATTGAATTTTTTGATGAAGTAACAGAGAAGGTTGATGAAGGGAATGCAATGGATGTTGTCTGCACTGATTTTACGAAAGCGTTTTGACAAAAGTAACATGTAACAGGCTGGTTGACAAAATTGAGGCTCATGGAATAGGACTGTCAGTGTCAGCTTGGATTAAAATAAAGGACAGAAAACAGCAAGTTGTGGTAAATGGTTGTATCTTTTTCAGACTGGAGAATGGTAGACAGTGGCTTTTCCCAAGGGTCAGTGCTAGGACCACTGCTTTTTATGACACATATAAATGAATTGCATATTGGAATACAGTGAGGATGATACCAATCAATTGCAACAGGACATGAATAAGGTAGCAGAATTGGCAGACAAGTGGCATTTGGAATTTATCTCTGAGGTATTGCATTTTGGCAGAAGAGATAGGGAGAGGCAATATAGACTTGGCACAGTTCTAAAGTGTGTACAGGAACAGAGGAGCCTGGGAGTTCATATGCATAGATCTTTGAAGGTGGCAGGACATATTGAGAGTAATTAGCAAAGCATTTGGGATCTTGGGTTTCATAAATAGAGGTATTGAGTACAAAATCAGGGAAGTTATGCTGAACCTTTATAAAGCTCTGGTTAGGCTACAACTAGAGTTCACTTCTGGTCACCACACTTTAGGAGGCATTTGAGGGTCCTTGAGAGAGTGCAGAGGAGATTAACCAGAATGGTTCCAAGGATGAGGGATTTTAGCTACAAGCTTTATTTGGAAAAGGTGGGGTTGTTCTCCTTGGAGCAAAGAGGTTTGAGGGGAAATTTAATAGAGGTATACAAGATTATGGCTGGTTTAGATGAGAAAGACAAAGAAAGACTGTTCTCATTAGCTGATGGTAGAAGGATTAGGGGACACAGATTTAAGGTTTTGGGCAAGAGCTGCTTGGGGGAGTTGAGGAAGAACTTTTTTACGCAGCAAGCAGTAATGACCTGTCTACGAAGGTGGTGGAAACAGAGACAATGATTTCAAAATGAAATTGTATAGGCACCTGAGGGAAATAAGCTTTCAGGACTACGAATAAAGAGCAGGAGAATGGATTGACTGGCTTGCTCTACAGAGAGAGCTGGCATGGACTTGATGGGCCGAATGGCCTCCTTCTGTATCATAGTGATTCTATGACTTTACGAACCTGCACACTTGTCTTTTAATCACCAGTCTTTAGTTCCTTAGTACAATTGTGCAACCATTCATTGTTACTCAATTCTGCATACCATGATTTTTAATACTTTGTCAAAGCAGCCATACCTAGGGCTAAATTCTGTGGAGGAAGTGGAGCTCCTAGTACCGGGCCAAAAATGCAGTGGAACTCTGCCTCAGCCTTTTCTTGCCCCTGTCGCAGCGATCCCCCAGTGTTTTGAAGCCTAAGTGCCTGGCACCAGGATCTCCGTTCCTTTAAAGATGGGGAAGCTGCCTTCAAGATCTGACAGCCAGTCTCAGGGCTGGCACCTCAGCAGTATCGGTAGTACCACTGGAAGTGGTGGCCACTACGGGTACTGCAGAGGCCTTGGACCCAGGCCCAGTGCTGTAACCACAGACTTCAGATAAGTGTGGCAGGATCGCCAGGGCCAGTCTGGAAGGCCCTGGCGTCGGTGGGTGGGAGTGTGGGCATAAAGTCCAGGGGGAGGGGGAACCATGGAGAGGCCGTTAAGTGGCCATTAATAGGCCACGTAAGGGCCTCAATTGGCCTCTGGGTGGGAAGGCTGTCATCGGCCTATCCAGCGCCTGGCCAAATCACTTGGTGACGGGGCTGCGATGGGCCCTCCGTCCCCGTCACCCATCGCGATTCTATGGGCCCCCCCACCCTCCAACTCTGCCCTCAAAGTGCCAAGAAGAAACAGTAAGGGTCAATTTTAACCAGAACTGGTATACTGGTAGGGGTGGCAGTGTGATTGTGAAATGCACTCACTGGCTACCAGAGCATTTTAACTTCTGGGCCTTTTTTTAATGCCACTTCCCATTGGGAGCAGATTATTCTGGTAAGTGGCAGGAAGGCATTGTGGAGAGTCTCACAGGAGGGAAGGTGGAGGCTCGTGCCAGACAAGGTCACGACTATCCTTTTGGCACCCTGAGGACATCCCTGCTCCCCAAAAAAAGGAATCTCTCAACTTACCTGATGAGCTTCTTTATCCTCCTGATCAGCTGCTGGCCTGCTTCAGCCTGGCCAGTGGGCCATTACAGCTTCACTGCTCAAGTTCCAGTTAAAATACTATCGGGATCCTACTAATTCAACTGTACCCCAGCTTGCATAAATTCATGAGGCTCCCACTTGCTTTAGGCAGATGGCTCACACGTCTACAGAACCCTGTGGGGTAAGACTGGAAGCAGCAAGAAAGAGCTGAGTTTGAGTGCTAAGTAACCTGCTCATTTTTTTAACTGCCCATCTGCAGGCAGGTAGGGTTAAAACTGACCCTAAGGTTTACAAGCCTCTACAGTGGCAGGGGCTCAGCCAGCAGTTTCCAGTGCTGTCTTCTTTCCAGTGTCCAACCTGCATACACTTGCAGTTGGAATCCCCAGATAGTGAGCTGGAGTGGTCAATTTTTCTCCCTCCCTCCCAGGCACAAGTGAATTGTCGACCCTCTCCTCGACTGCCACCCCAGTTGAAATCAGATATATCAGCAAGGGTCAAAGTATAGCCCAGGACTTCCCTTATCTGCAAGGCTCAATACTATTAAGCATCAAATACACAAGTGGTACATTTACCTGCTGACAATTGGGGAATTTCATCAAAAAAAACCACAAGTATATACTTATAACAGAATAAGTAGGTTGTAGACAATTACCAAATGGGATGAAAAGGATTAGAGAAAAAGGGATTTAAATTATGTTAAATGGCTCATTCTAATGCTTCACTTTATAATTTTTCTTTTCGCTGCACAGGTGTGCAGCTCAAGTAACGCATGGTTTATGCATAGCAATCAAAATCCAGATTTCAGAGATTATATAAACAAGAGAGTTTCACGTCACAAACCAAGGCCCGACTAAGATTCGCATACTTCTGTTCTCAGAACTCTGTAGTGGCCCCATAAGCATCATATACTGAGGTAATTGTATGTTCACCAAGGTCTTCAGGCCAGCTAAAAGAGAAGGACTTTAATGTAAAATATTCAACCTGTGTAATCGCCTTTCTGAAGAATTTGTAACTGGAGACTTGTAACTGAGAGGATCAAAGCCGATCCTCCACATAATGCACTGCATTGTTATTCCATTAATGTGTTTGCTACTCCTTGACAAAAGAATGTAACCAAAGTATATGGTCCAGATCCTCAATAACAACTTCCTGGAATTTCTGGAGAATTAATAATGTGCATGGTCTATACAGCACAAAACAGATATCACACAACTTCCAAATCCCATGACAATACATTTCAGTGAAGCCTTTGTTTACCTGAGTTTGGATCTCAATGGCCTGAATCGGATTTCTGATGCTACATTTTTAAAAAATTACTGATAATATTTATTAAGAAATTCAATCTCATACTTAGGTGACTCCTTTAAGAAAACAGACCTGAATCTGTGATGCAACACGTCTGCGTATGGCTGATGTGTGCACTATCCTCAAGCTTTGTAATGTTCACAAAAACTCTGCTGGAAGATAATCTAACATTAACAGGCAAAACTTATAGTGCAATAAAAGTACCTCCTCTCCAATTTAAGACCAAGTTTCCAAAGCTTAAACTGTATCTCCAGCATTGTCTCTTTTCACACCTGAACTAACATTCAACACAAACAAAGCCATCTATAATAGCCTCCCTATTTTCATATGACACAAGCCGAGGTCTATCTGCAATGCCTTCTCCCTTCATGCTATAAGCAATTTTCAGTGCACTTGACTTTAATTGCTCTGGAGCAGGATTTCCACGTCAATGAGGCAGGAAGTCCCACCTAATGGTGCTGCCAGCCAATCAACGGGCTGGCAGCTCTCTGTCCCAGCAGCGCCACCAGGAGCAGTGGCCACTGCTGGGACTGCAACCCAGCCAGCAGAAGGAAGATGAAGGACGTTCCAGGAATGAAGGTAAGTTTTTGGGGCCTTGACGAGGATGATCAGTCGGGTTGGGACATCAGGGGCAGCCCTTCATCGAGCACAGGGTGTCTGATCATGAGGCCAACCCCTCACCCCCCATTAACTGGCCACTTAAGGGCCTCGATTGGCATGGGGCAGCGAGCGGCTTTTCGCTGCCGCTGCCCTGCGTAAAGTGGCGACGGAGGCAGGAGTGGATCAGGAAGGGCTCTCCCATGCCTCCCACTCCATTTTATGCCCTCCCACCCCACCACCTTCCCGCCCTTTGGTGGGGCATAAAATCCAGACCATGGTCTAGCTTTACGGTAATTGATTCCAAGGTGTATGATTTTAAGGCTGATGATGTGTGCTGATTTGAATTAGGAATGATTACCGTGTTACGCTTTTACGTTTAGAGTTGTAAAGTGTTAACTCCCATTTCAATTGCATTGCCATGAAACACTTTGATCAGGATGGTAACCTTGCAGCAGTCAGTATTCATCTCTGCAATGTCACAAATAGCAAAGTTGGTTTGGAGAGAAAAATAATTTACTTTGAAATGAATACACCTGGGAATGTTCTGGGTTTCTACAGAACTTCTGGATTTCCTCTAATTGAGACTCTGATTGAGAGAATTCTCCCCACTTCTACACTCCCTAAAGGAAATTTTATAATGGCATTTGAACAGAGACCAAATGAGTTCCAATCTGCAATATGACCTTTTGAAAGCACTCTCTTCAACTTGGTTATGTTCTGGACAGCTCTCCTGTTTAAACCATCAGCCCTGCGAAAAAAAGAGACCAACTAATTGATAGGCAAACAGTTGAAAGGTGATGTAAACATGCCAACTTGGGATTTCAGCTGCCATCTGTTCTTGTCATTTGCTGTTACTTTTTGCTTTGCATATTAAGTGGCACAACAGAAGTGTTCAGCTAGAAGCTGCTTCCTCAAGGTCACAAATCTCATGAATTTGACTCTAGTTCGATTGCTGAGGTAAACATTACCCAGGTAGTATTGAGTAATACAAGTAAGATCTCACTGTAATACCACACACACACGTTAATGTCACTGTAAACTGAGTGCGTATAATCTGTTTACAAGCCTTAATCCCTAAATGCCCTGGTGAACCGGGGAGGCGGTGGCATAGTGGTAATGTCACTGGACTAGTAATCTAGAGCCCAGGCTAATGCTTTGGTGGGGGGGGCATGGGTTCGAATCCCACCATGACAGATGATGAAATTTGAATTCAATTAATAAATCTAGAATTAAAAATCTAGTCTAACCCATCTGGTTCACTGGGAGGGAAATCTGCCATTCTTACCTGCCATTCTGGTCTGGCCTACATGTGACTCCAAACCCACAGCAATGTGGTTGGCTCTTAGCTGTCCACTGAAATGGCCTAGCAAATCACTTGCTTCAAGGGCAATTAGGGATGGGCAATAAATGCTGGCCGAGCAGCATTTAATCCTAGTCAGCAATGCCCACATCCCACAAATGAACAAAAAAAAAACACATGGTGACTGGTGTGCACAACCTATGAAATGTTCACATGAATATGTACTTTAAACAAAATCCCCTCTGTGCTTGTTGTTCTAAATGCATCCACCTTTAAAGCATTCTGTGCTAATTTATATTTTGCATGCCAGCAATGTTTCACTTTATGGTGCGGTCAACTGTATATCTGTACTAGAGCAACCCCATTGGCTCCATGTGTAATTATGCCATCAGCATACGTAGTACACAACTGCTTCAGCCATGCATCACCAGATCAGGCTGGACTATATCAAGTATTATCATGCTCAGTTTCCTTTGCCAAAACCATCCACTATTCTAGGATCATCCTGGAGAGCAGACAGCTTCTTTTCTCTACTAACAACCAACACCTTTCCCCTCCCTCATCTCCAACAAGTGAAAGGAGCTCTTAGTTTTCTTTGTCATTAAGACTGAAAGCATCTAAGATTGATACCATCCATTCAGCTGCTTCCCTACCACCCTCCTTTCCCTTGCCCACCAAGTCAAACTTTCCCCTGACATCCAACCCCATTCCCTGGCTCTCCCTGCTCTAGCTCTGAATCCACAACTCCCTCTAATTTCTCACCCATCTCCTCACACACCCTCTGAAAATTTATCTTGTCTGTGAGTTCCAGCTGCAGAGTGTGACCCCATTTGCACTAACTTGCTCACCATCTAACTTCTATTCCTGGCCCCTGTGTTGGCAGACATTGTGAAAGGTTCCCTCTCCTCAGGCGCTGCACTTCTCTTGCAAAGCTTTCAATGCGCTCAAGCAAATAGCCTGCTGAAAATCACTATCCAGCCTCACACATGAAGAATGCCCACCTGGAATGGCTATCAGAGAGCTACCTGCAGCCTCTGAACCACATCCCAATGTACCTCAGTGCCTTCAAGACAGGAGTGAAGAAAAAGTGAATGGGAAGAACGCATTCAAAAATAGAACCACACTGCACGAGAATTGACAACACCCAATGCATCTGTTTACAAAATCAGGCTCAGCTGGCGAATGTTTGTCCATCAATAGGTCATTTGCTGATCGACTGAGGCATCTGTTGCAAAATCACATCCATCTCGAACAAAAAAGGAAAGCGAGCAGGAAGGATCAAGGTGGGGACGCAGAAATGGAGAGAAAACACAGTGAACAGGAGATAGTCAAAAAGACGATGAAGTGAAAATTTGAAGCAACGAATGAAACAAAATGAATAAGCAAAAAGAAAATGAATAAAGAACAAAACATAAATTTTAGAAAAGCATTCTGAACACAGAGCGGCAAACCAAAAGTGAACTAACCAAAGTGTTCAGGTTCAATCTGTCTCTAGATACCTCTTGTTTATACTCAATGTAAAAGTCAACTTCAATAAACAAGGAGGTGCTTTCTATTGTTCGAGCACAAAACAGTCAACACATTTAACTTGAGGTCTGCAATGGAAATAGCACAGGATAGCATCATCCACTTCCTATCTCTCCAGATGACAGTAAACAGCACACTGACAGGCCGCTAGTTCAGACTAAACTACTCATTTATGCCAAAGAAGGTTAACAAAAAGAATAGCAGATTTAGATACATTATGCACTTACTTTAATTTAATCGGTAACTTAATGAACTATGAATAACAAAATAAAATTTCCAATGTTGTATGTTGTTCTTTCTCATAAATTGGAAAATTGGATCAGTGATGCCAAATTCTGTACAGAAGGCTGAACACTCATTTGGAGCCCAGCACAGACAGTGGATTAGCGAACCCAGACTATTAGCCTTTGTTACATATCTTCCTTTCCTTTGAAGGCAAGCTGGTTTTAAAAAAGTAAAATAGAAAGGTAATTTTCGAGAATTTAGTGGGACATCCAAGTAAGCGGCTGATCTGTTCTAGCAGGGGTCTCCCTCATGCAACAGCAATCACAATCAATTTGTATATGTTCTTTGACACATCTGATAGGGATAACCAAAAATTAAACATCCATTACTCTACACCATATGAACAAGTTGGTTCACAGAGATCATAGGGCTACTGAGGCATTAAACCAGAGGTTCTGACTTCATATGCCAGGGAACAGAAATAATAACTTCTCCTTCGGAATTGTTGGGAATCCAAAAAAAATCCCAAGGACATTGGCCTTGTTAAATTTTCATTTTAAAAAATATATAATATAGAGCTTCCTATGATCTGAAATAAAATAAGTCTCTGGATCTGTCATCCTAGGATTAATTTGAAAGAGAAAGGGATAGAAACAGAACTTGAAAAACTCAGTTAATGATAGGACGATGACAGGTCCGACAACTGTTGCCATCAGGAATTACTCCAAACAAGACTAACTAAATCCCTCGAAGCTGGGCGTGTCCTAAGCTCTTGTTCTGTTCAACCTCAACTCAATTTTCTTCTCTACATATCTATTAACAAACTGCTTCTTCCAACTTTTGCAGCATTGCTCATCTCTGTCCCACTTCTCCCTTTCTATTTCCACTGTCAAAACCCTCATTCATCTTAAGGTAAGGAAATATTTCAGATGCAATTCAAAAAATGCACAGCTTGTTTTTGAGTTTTCTATACCTTCTTAGCTGGCCTAGCTACTTCAACCCTTCACAAGCTCCAACTCTTCCAAAATGCCTGCAGCATTTCTTACTAAGTTCCGCACTCCCTCCAAGTATCACTGCTGCCCCACGCTCCATTATGTCAGTTTCAAATCTCTCTGTGGACTTGCTCACTCCACCTTAGTGATCATCTCATGTTTTGTGTGTCCCTGCGTGCACCTTCTGTTTCTCTAACACTGAACATCTCTACATCTCGCTTTCTCCATTGCATCAGTGCCAGCTGTTGGTTCAACCACCATGCTTCTGCCCTCTGCAATTCTTTATCCAGTTCCCTCTACCTCGCCACCTCCTCATAGTTTTCAAAAACCTCTTTAAAAACCTTTTCTTTGATACTGCCTTTGGTTCCCATCCCAGCCTATCTTTTCCCCTTTCTCCATGTTGCCTACTGTAAAGTGTTCAGAGACATCTTTATGCATGTCAGGAGCGCTATATAAATGCAAGTTATTGCTCTCTATCTATTAACATAGATTTATTTTTTGTCAAACTTCACCACTCCCTTCCTCAGGACATTGACTCCATACTGATGCATGATTCAACGGGCAGTTATTGGTCACCACTATTTCAAGTAACTGGTATTTAGTTGCATGTCAGCAAGCTATTCAATCATAGGAGATATCACAGCCAAGTCCAATCCTAACCTTCCTGTTTAACCAAGTTTTGATCACCTGTCCAACTATCTCCTTAAGATGCTATATAAAAGCAAATTGTTGTTGTCCACAATTGAATTGTCATTCAATGTCCACTCACACACACACACATCAACAGTACTCACTGGATATTGGTCAGGGGCAGGATGTTAGGGTGATTATCCTCCCTATGACCCATGTGAATTGAAGCTAACTTCGGTGCCGTGGCTATCCTTGGCACAGATCTACTAACTCACCACAACCTCAGGGATCAATGTCAGCACTTCAGACACATTTGTTGAGCCTAATATATCTTATATTGGATCAAATGTATTAATTTTCCAGTTCTGATGAAGGGTCACTGACCTGAAACATTAACTCTGCTTGGCTCTTCACAGATGCTGCCAGACCTGCTGAGTATTTCCAGCATTTCTTGTTTTTATTTCAGATTTCCAGCATCTGCAGTATTTTGTTTTTATTAATGTTCCCCATCCCTGCCTGTCCCATGTACCATTACTCAACAGAGAGCAGGCAAGTAAACTTTCTCAAGCCTCTGCCATGTGGTCTGTAACCAGCTGCCTTAAGAGTGCATGCAGTTACAATGCATGAATCTTTTCTCCCTCCCTTTGCACAAGATCCTCTCACAACCTCCCCACCCCAGCAGTTACCACCATTTGGAATTGACCACATAGGGAATTGTGTGAGTCTTCATGTTCCAAGAGAGAGAATCCTTCTTTATTGAAAATAGTAAATAATAATAAAAATTGCTGCTGAGCTGAAGTTTTTATTGAGTGTGATATGGAGTCAGCCAACTAGTTTCAACATCAATTAGAATACTGTACACTGCAGAGTGTCTGAGGAAAAGGATTAACCAGGGTTGTGACAGCATCAACATGTTTCCATTCTCTGATTGATGGGTGAGTAATTAAAGCACAATTGTTCAGTTAAACTCACTTATTTCCAACTGTGACCAGCAACTGAAAACTTTCATAATAAAATCGCAAACTACAAAAAAAAACTCACTTGAGTTGAATCCAATTTTTACTACCAGAGTTTAGAAGCATTTCAGATATAATTCATAAAATCCACAGCCTATTTTTACATCCTGCTTTTTGAACAGACTCCAATTCTATGACACTTGCTATAATCCTTTCTGTTCAAGAGGAGGCATTCAATCGAATGGGAGAGTAGAAAGTCTAAAGGAATGGTAGCCCACATTACACAATACAATTGTAAATCAGTCCACATTTACCCCATTCATCAGAAAGGCCTTAACAGAAATGAAAGCATGCAAGCTGTAGCTTGATGCTATGAAATGGCAACTAACTTTACAGAGTTTGACTGTGCCACTGTCATTATAAAGTGATAATAGAGGGAATTCCAGACTGCACTTCCTTTCCATTAACTTTTTATTCAAGCCCCAGTAATCACGTACTTGGCATTTTAACAAGCAGCCTGAGAATGGGGCTTCAGTCCAGGGACTAAAATAGAACAGAGTCAGGAACCAGGCCAAGAAATAAAGGACAGCAACAGTGGCTAATAAAAATGGAAGCACCTGAGAGTACGGCTTGGCTTGGCCACCCAGTGTCAGATCAAAAATGCAAAACAGCAAGCTACTAAGTTATTTTAAGCAAATAAAGCAACATTATCCCATGCATGGCTGAATTACCAACCCTTTAAAGGTACTTTTTGCATACAGTAAATGTATTTTTTCTGTTCACTTAACTGTGAACAAAACTGTGTAAAAATGGCATTGATATCATCAAAGAGCATTGGTTTATACTTGAATTTACTTTTTAATTGAAGTTAACAAAGGAAAATGTACCATGGTTAGTATTAGGTGAATATTTAATCATGCAAACTGTGTGTCTGTGTTCATGTGCACATGTGTGTGTTGGCTGCAAAGACAGGAACCCTGGGCTCACAGGAATGCCCAAAAGGAGAACTGGTCCCCTGCCTGACCCAATGGCTCCAAACCACTGTCTCTCCGACATCCTCTGTCCATAACTCTTCACCACAAATTTACTCTGGCGAGCAGGCCGAGTGATTAGACTGATAAATCTTTACTTGACATTCACATTATTTGTAAAAGGTATTGAATAGCATCCTTGCATAAGATATATACAGTCTAAATAATAAGGATGTTTTCAAAGGATCAGAGGACATAAGAAACTGTAATTCTCAAGAGTCCATAAGCTGAACCAAGTTATTGGATAGCATCTAAGCCAGGCTTCATTTAATTCTAACTGACAACATTTTACAAAGCCAGTCCATTGCTTTTGAAGTAAAAACTGGTGAGCAAACCTTTCCACAAGAAGTTGTTTTTAAAAAGAAACTGCAAGTAATTTCATTCATTAGCTCAACAGGGTAATGTTCCAGCTAGAGGTAAAGCAAATGAAGCTGCAAAGTGATTTTTGTTACAGTTTTGTATTCTGCTCCTTTTCCTGTAAAAATATAGGGACAAAAGGGGGTGATTTTGACTTCATGCAATAGTGTAAACAGGCGATATTGGATCAGCCGCCCATTGTACATCTCTTCTGATTTTCTTTTTCCATTGACTTCAACAAAAATGAAAATTGGGAGAGATGTATAATGGGGATCTGATCTGATATTGCCCATGTTTCACTATCGACCAAAGTCAAAATTACCCCCAAGTTCTCTTTTTCCTGTACCTTGGCCTACTATTCTAGCAAATAGAGGAAAATTGGGCAAGGAGGATCACATGCCCGATTTTTCTATCAATTTAAATCAATGGACAGAAAATTGGCCAGTGCCCTGACGAACCTGTGATGCTCTGCACCGAATTTCTGTCCCAGGAAATCCAAGACAACCAGCTTCAAGAACACAAAATCAACCCTATGCATTCTCTCAAAGATATTAAGACACCCATTCATCAAAGTTGCTCTCCATTTGATTAAATAAAGTATGTTGTTGGTCCTCTCTTCTCTGCCTCATGCACCCTATTCTCTTAATAATGCTAAGGGCATGTGATTTACTGAAGAAAACACCTGAATGAATCTCAGTGTGCAACTCATTGTATTAGTCTCTTCATCTCTCTCTCCTGCTAACCCGCAGAGCCACTTGCTCTGCTCCATATTTGCCTTTCCCCTGGCACTGCATGCCAACTGTGCTAAAATTGTATGCTAAGAGTGCTTCCTGTATGCTGAGTGTACTAATGCTTTACTGACTCTGCCACTGGTGCTCATGAGGTGAATCCACTTGCTGTACCTGGAGTACTCATTGCACAGAAACCATTACTTTCACAATCTCTGGGACATTTTACATACAATTGCACAACTTGGACAGCAAATCCCACTACATATGGCAATGTGAAAATTTGCTGGAATCATGAAGAAAAGTCATCCTGTGACAAACCACTTTCCCCAGTAACAGCCAAAAGGCAGGGAGGGGAAGGCTACACATGGATCCTGCTCCTCCCTGAAATAATCTTTCACAGTCAGCCTGCCACAACCAGGACAGAGACAGTTAACCTGACATGAAATTGAGGAAATGCAAATTTCAGATTAGAATTTAGCTTGAGGGAGGTGAATCCATGGGGTGAATTTTATGCTCTCCCCCGTTTTGGACTTGGAGGCAGGAAGAGCATATAATCGGGCGGGATGATGGCAGGGGTGGACCTCGCCACCTTCCCACCTCCATCCAAATTAAGTCCAGGGCTTCCTGCCCCACTGCCAATTGAGGTCCTTAAGTGGGCAATTAATGTCCCCACATGGGGACCACGCTGAGAAAATCCGTGCGGGTTGCTTTCTGGATCCGCGGCTAGGGGAGTCCTTTGTTAAAAGGCACTCAGTGCCTGATCAAAGGACCCGGCATTGGAATGGGGGTGTGGGGCCCGCTGGGAGCCACTCCCCTGCCTTTCTGCCGAACCCCTTACACCCCACTCCTCTGCGACCCCATGACGCGAAACCCCACCCACTCTGACTTACCTGTGGCCTGGGTCCAGTGCCTCTGGTGAGTCCGGTACTGGCAGCAGCTACTGACTCCGCGGCGGTGCTGCTCAGTTAAAGAGCTGCCAGCCTCTGATTGGCTGAATGCTGTCAGAGGGACAGACTCCCGTCAGCAGGGTCCTTGATCCCGGGAAAGTCCCACCACTGTCCACTTAAGTGCCTAGTCGACACTTGATCCAGCGGGCCTTCTCCAGAGGAGGTGGTGCAGGCCTCTTGCTGGTGCTTTTGCCAGTGGTCGAGACCCCCGTCACCAGGACAAAATCTCAGTCCATGTTGCAATCCAAAATTTTAACTTTCCGATAGCAGTCAGCTGCGTATTCCACTGAAATTACAGTAATTGCAATGGCTCAGTTGTTCAGCACCACAAGACAATGTAGATATATATAAATCACGCCACTATCCTGCCCAGGATCATATGATATATTTACATCAACTCCTGTATAACATGCTTCTATCAAAATCTGGACTGTCACATAATAATATTCAAAAATCACAATTTTGTATATTAGTATTCTTATTGTTTTTACATTGTGATGCTCCTTAAAACCTACCTCTTTGACTAAGCTTTTGATCACCTGTCCTAATGTCTCCTTAAGTGGCTTGGTGTCAAATTTTGTTTGATAACGCCTCTGAAGCGCTTTTTACTATGTTAAAGGAGCTATATAAATTCAAGTTGTTGTTGGAGTCAGCCACATGAAGGCATCAGATTAACTCATCGCTGTTTTGAGGTTTAAGCCGATTATTTTCTTTATTTGACCTGTTTACACACTGTCAACTCACTTCTTTCCTGCAACAGGATGGAGAATCACTTATTATCTAACATTGAAATAGTTCAACAGTGGGAATATGCATGTCAAGACAGGGACTGAGTCACCTGATCTGACTCAAAAGGTAGACAACCCATGTGGCTGTTAAAGTCAGCAAACAGAAACCATGAAGTCAGGAGGCCAAAGAAGAAGAACAGAAATTACAGTAAAAATTGTTTTTTGTGCCATATAATTCTGATAGCTTGTGATAGCACCACTTATATGAAGTGTAACTTATTATACCCTCCCTCTTCATTTGGCATGATACTGAAAGTTTGCAGTGAGTATCCATCCCCAGGGGGATGAAGGAAAATATAAAGTCAGTCCTACCTCAATACCTCTCCCCAATCCCCGCCCCAGCTCTGCACAATTCTCTATAACTGAGTCTGTCAATTACCACAAAACTACCAAATTATAATTAAGAAAAATCACATTTCCTATTGATGCACCTGAAGTCAATGAATAAGGTGGCTCCACCAACTTTGTTTCTATTACCTGCCATTCCAACCCAGAAAAATACTCCTTGCCAGCACTATAACAATTGGAAATGTATACAAATGTGACTAGATATTTTTCTATTGCTTTGTACCCACATATAAAACTTTCTTATTTTGCTCCAATTCTGATGCACTGCCATTGGACTTTGTTGCAATGTTAACCTCATTTCCCTATTCTAACCATTAGTTAGTCAATAATCCAGCTCATGCCATCACACATTGAAAAAAAAAATGCAAGCTGCTAAAACCTTCAGTTTGTGATAGATTGCTAGTGATTCTCTGTAAATTTAAATCCTGCTCTAAATTCGACTTGGCAACAATGTGCTACAACCTGTCCTGTTTACACTATGTGGACTATGGTGCTGGCTTTCCAAGCACTGAAGAGCAGCAACAATTGAATCCAGTTACTGTATCTGGCAACAACTTTTGTACTTTTCCAAATAAAGAGACTTTTTTCCCAGTTTCAATTTCTATTCCAACCCATATCACCACAGTGTTCAAAACATTTCTCCACAAAGCTTGGACAGAAAATATGTTCAGTTCATCATCCTCAACTTGTATTTATTTCATTTTAAATTGTATATGGGCGCTCGGCCTATCATATCTTTTCTCTCCACATCTGGGGTGACATGATTCAGGTTTTTAGGATTACCAGAGATTCACCTGCAATGGCTTCTCTTCCTGCTCCTGCACCGTTACCTCTGGAGGCACCCAAGGATCTATCCTTGGCCCCGTCCCATTTCTCATCCACAGGCTGCCACTTGGTAACATCATCCAAAAACCTAACATCCAGTTCCACGTGTATGCTGACAACACCCAGCTCTACCTCACCATCACCTTTCTCAACCTCCTCCACTGCCTCTGATTTGTCACACTGTTTGCCCGATATCCAATACTGGATGAACAAAAATTTCCTCCAATTAAATATTGGGAAGACTGAAGCCATTGTCTTCAGTCCCTGCCACCCACTAGGTGTCCTTCTAGGTGGTCAAGGTCGCGGGTTTGGAACATGCTGCCAAAGGAATCTTGTTGAGTTGCTGTCGTGCATCTTGTAGATGGTAAACACTGCTGCCACTGTGCGTCGGTGGTGGAGGGAGTGAATGTTGAGGGTGGTGGATGGGGTGCCAATCAAGCAGGCTGCTTTGTCCTGGATGGTGTTGGTTTCTTGAGTGTTGTTGGAGCTATACCCATCCAGACGAGTGGAGAGTACTCCATCACACTCCTGACTTGTGCCTTGTAGATGGTGGACAGGCATTGGGGAAACAGCTTTTCGCTGCAGAATTCCCAGCCTCTGACCTGCTCTTGTAGCCACGGTATTTATGTGGCTGGTCCAGTTCAGTTTCTGGTCAATGGTATCCCCCATGATGTTTGATAGTACCTCCCATCTTGCACCTTAAATCCAAAATTGCATCCTAACTTGCATCAAGTCCCATTCACCTATCACTTCTATGCTTGTGGAATTACATTGGCTCCCAGTCCAAGATCTCGATTTTAAAATTCTCATCCTTGTTTACATATCCCTCCAAGGCTTCACTCCTGCCTACCCCTGTAACCTCCTCCAGCCCTACAGCCCTTTAAGATCTCAGCATCAGTAGAGGTCCCATCTCCTCCAAAGCCAGACACGATCCAAGCACAGCACTCCGACAGACAACCATAGTTGTCAGGACATACCGCGATCTCAAACCAACTTCACAGTAACTAAGTCTGGGCATATCAATAAACCACCATTACCCTTCAGAGACATATTAGTTTATCACTTTGTATAATCCTATATTGAATTTAATATAAATAGTTTTGATTGTTTAAGGATACAATTTTAACTTAGAGAAAAGGGGATGTTGTGATCTACCTTTAAGGGGCAAGTCTAAAACTCCTGCCTATCACCAGACAGGGTATGATGTATATACTCATGTAATCATCGAGCAGAAGTTAGGAGCAGTCAGAGAGACCAGCTGTGTTAGTTAGCCTCCCAGTTATTGTTGTACATAGTTTCATATCTTCAAATAAAGAGCCCACTTATTTTAGTTACCAATCCTCCTTGTGTGGTTTGTTATAAAGAAAGAGAAACAAGACATCTGGAGGTTCAGCCCGGATCCTCTTTCATCTGCTGAGCCTAGGAATTGGGACTGGCTGAGCCCAGCTGACAAAAAAAACCTCATATCTGAGCACAAGTATTGCATTCTATCATTTGAGCATCTGCCAAGCACTCTGCCAAGTTTGAGGTGACGATGGAGTGTCCAATGCTCACAGATGTGCATTTGTGCAGTGATGCAAGTCTGTTTAACTGACTGCAGACCACAATGGTGAATGTGTCCACTTGAGAGCCATCTGCAATGAAGCCACCAGTGATCAAAGCCCTAAACCAAGAAGCAGTTTAGTTAATGAATTCTCTAGCCAAGCTCTAGAAGGCTATAGACACCTTGGGCTCTTGTACCACAGCAGTCCCTCAACATGCTAAAAAAAAAGCATAACCCAAGTCTTTCATTACTGCCCAGTGATATGCTACTATACAAATCATTGGACATGCTGAGCAAGTGCCTAAAGCAGTGGAATGGCAGCACTTGGCATGCAGTCTCTCAAGATGATGCTACATCTCCACCGAGGCATCCCACCCAAATAACACACTATGTGCCAGATAGCAATGCAGATAGTCTTTGAGGGATAATCATGTTCCTATTTGTGCTTGCAGTTAATGCCAACAAGCCACAGATGCAAAGTAACGGCCCCAAAAAAAATACAAATATTTGGCCTGAACTCAAACCAGAGACCCACGAAAAATAAATCTGAGTACAAACTGCCTAACAGGAACAAAATCAAATGTCGAAGGTAATAACAACACTTACATTTAAGAAGGCGCTCACTAAAATGACTAGCCCATCCTTTTCTCCAGCACCCATTTTAAATAGGCACTCAATGACTATTATGTATTACCAGCAAGAAAAGATACAAAATATCACAATCAGGTACTTTACATAAATCAGAACATATTTTAGGGCCTTAGCGACATTGCACAATATCTGGACTCAAACCAATGCCAGTGCACAAAATTATCCCCTTTGCAGATTGCTCAAGAAACAAGCCTAAGGTCTGCTCACCTGATTTCTCCCTTCCCCACCCTCCCTTTACCCCAGTTACTATGAGTGCTCCTCATCAGTAAACTAGCTCTTACTTCACTAAGAAATGTTACATCAGGAAAAAAAAATTGTAAACTGCAGTTAACAGTAGTCAAGCAGTGGCTGGACTATTACTGTATACACTTATATAGAAAACTCAAAAGTTGCATTCTATTTTATGGGACTAAAAGTAAGGCAAGTCATCGTGTGCACGGATCAAATCCTCTCTTGGGTTTCCTTCATTGTGAAGCAATTCTGTCAAACAGAGTGGATCCAAAAGTACCAGCATTCCAGCATACTCCTATTGCCCATTGCTGTCAGTTATTGCTCTACTCTGTCCTCTTGCACTGTGATACTGAAACCACAACTTTCACTCTCGGCAGCAGTCCAAGCTCCCACTGTTGATTTAAAATTGGACGCAACCCAACAGAACAGACAGAGGGAGAGGAGATTTAATATCAGTCATAGGGGCAAGAAATGAAATCATTTCAATATGGTAGAGCTGAAGGAGTGGAGCAACAGCAGATGTCAATTCCTTGCTTGAAATGAGCAAGAACAGAAAGATAATGTATTTGTGAATACCAGAAAGCATGCAAGTGAGGATTTTAGTGGATTAAAGCTTGATGTTTGTTGCCTTACATGTGAGTATTTTTTTAAATTTGTTCTCACAAATGCTGGCAAGACCTACATTTATTGCCCATCCCTTGTTATCTGATCATTTTACAACAAACTGGTTTCCTAGTCCACTTCAGGTGTTAAAAATTAACCAGTTTGAGTGGAAATAGAATCGTGTGTAAGACACACTGGCTAGGAATGGCAGGTTTTATTTTTAAATGTTATTCATGAATCAGCTGGGTTTTTTTATGCAGTTCAGCAGCTTTCACAGTCATTTGCATATGTGCCAACACTCCATGTGGCCAACTTCATTGAATTCAATCACTCAACTTACAATGGAGGGATGGGAACTCTTAAGCTTTGGGTTGCTAACCCAGTACCATCATCATTACACAACAGCAAATATGGCAAATGCATAGAATTTTACTCTTAATGGAAGTAGCTGGGGAATATTTTATACTTGGACCTAGACTGATACACAAGCATAGTAATACATGGATAAATTTGATCCAATGGAATTCTACACCCGGGAGCAGAATTGGTCACTTTGGTCCCCAAATTTTCTTAGGAGTTCTGCCTGACTCGAGCAGCAAAATTGCCAAAACCACTGGAAAAACAGCAGGGGCCAGTTTACCTCAGTTATTTTAGATTTCCCAGTCAGTCTTCTACTCGCCCGTTATCAGATCAATGACATTGGAGACAGCCAGAAGGCTAGACTCCCGGCACTGAGAGTTCCCCATTCCTCGACTTAGTCAGCACCTGTCATAAGACTGAAGACCGGGACATTGAGTGGGACAAGGCGTACAAACCTCCAGCTAAGAGCAAGTGGGCCCCACTGTGGGAATGGTCTGCATTCCCGAAGAAACAGACTTTTTTCTGATTTTATAAATTATTTTTCCCCTTGCCAGCTCCGTAACTCAAGGCTTTCATGACTTATTTGAGACTATTTGACCTGAAGTTAAAATGTACTGAAGATTAACTTGAGTCAATTCTGTGTGTTAGTGTATTTTCGCCTCCTGTCATTCCTCTCATGTGTTGATTAATGTTTGTAACTACCCTCTCCAGGAGATGATATTTAAAGGCATTACAGATTAGCCCATTGTGGAAGTTCATCAGCTCCAAAAGACACCACCACATCCTACTGAGGACCTCCAAAGCTGGAATCTGGAATGGAAATATTTTACTGCATTGACTTGCTCCAGTTACTTCTCTCCATCAGTGGTAGAACCCCTTTAAGTTATCAGCAGCCCTTTAAAAGCAACTGACATCAGAGAACCCACTCTCGTGCACTCCCAGATCACTGCGCATTATAACACAAGGTCGGTTCGCAGCACAGGAGCCACATGCAGCGCCCGAAGAAGAATGGTCCTGCCACCAGTGAGCTAGGACTGCATTAACAGCCCCACAGTCTACAACACTGAGGTGCACTCATTGAAGCTAATTCAAAACATTTTCCCTCACTTAAACATCTTAGTCATGTTAATGGCCAGGATTTTGCAGTAGAAGTAACGTTGAGGCTAATGGCTCTCGCCTTTATGAAAGTACAAATCAGATGTCATCTTTCAGCGACCGCATATGTGTAATTAAATACAGAAATCAGTAAGTTGCTGTCTGAGTTGCCCTGCTCCTCCACAAGCTTTGTCATACTGGTATCTTGCCGAGAGACTCAGCATTGAAACACATCGAATGGTGTGAAGCTGCTGCACATACATGATAGATACCCACTGGACACGCCAGAAAAATTTAAGTCTGCCCAGCCAAGCATAAATGAACTTTTAACAGTGTGGCAAGTCTTAATTATTGCCAATCTTTCTGGCACTGAAAATTAACTTTTACGCATGTGGAGTCTCATTCCTTCAGATTTCAGTTATTGTTGAACATTTAAAAACATTTTTACATTTTTCTTTCTGTCTCTTAATCTTGACTTTTATTCCCTCTCTTTATTTCACTTTCGGCACCTGATTAACTATTCTAACTTACACTTCCTGGTTGAGACTCTGCATGTCTCAGTACGCTGGAATCTATCACTTCTATTTCTTTTGATCATCTGCCCTAATACCCCCTAATGTGGCTTGGCACCAAATTTTGTTTGATACTGCTCCTGTGAAGTGCCTTGGGACATTTTACGATGTTAACAAAGCTGTATAAATGCAAGTTGCTGTTGTTGGGGAGACACCATTGCTTGCCCTGTTCACTCAGGTCCCAGATCCCCTGTAGAGGATACTGTGTTGTTTTGGATTTCTAATCACACTGCGAGTTTCAGTGTAAGAACCCACAGAAAGTCTTTGGCCAAGTTTAACTACAAGCAAGTGCCATATGTTCACTGCTGATCTCCAAATCCAGGCCCTTGTATTTGTGTACAATGTACACCAGGGTTGTCCAACATATGGCCCACCAAAGGTTTCCATCTGGCCTGCGGATACAAACTGTACCCCTGGGGCGGTTCTTCATTCTCGCCAGGGCTCCGTGACAGGAGATGGGAAATTTCCCACTGTCTTCTTCGTGCAGAGCGGTCTTTTAAAAAACATTGCAAGTCAGTTTCACAGCTGACAGCTACTGAAGACAGCACCTTCCAAGCCCGCGACCTCTACCAACTAGAAGGACAAGGGCAGCAAATGCATGGGAACACCACCACCTGCAAGTTCCCCTCCAAGTCACACACCATCCTGACTTGGAACTATATCACCGTTCCTTCACTGTCGCTGGGTCAAAATCCTGGAACTCCCCTCCTAACAGCACTGTGGGCATACCCACCCCAAATGGACCGCAGCGGTTCAAGAAGGCAGCTCACCACCACCTTCTCAAGGGCAATTAGGGATGAATTTTAAAAAAGCAGGAGCTTGCTCCCAAGATCGGACACATTCAGGGTTTTCTGACTTTCTGTAAAAGCCTGTCGGAAAACCCCGAATCTGTCCGATGTTGGGAGGTGCGTTTCTGTTTCAGCAGCTGTCAGCTGTGAAACTCAGCGTTATGTTTTTAAACAAACTGAGCAACCACAAAGCTGCTGTGCTGAGCACTCCTGCTCAGTGCAACTGTTGGGGGTGTGGGGGGTGGGGGGAGCAGAGAGAGAGGGGAACTGACATAGAGAGAGAAGGGGAACAGAGAGAGGAGAAACAGAGAGAGAGGGGAACAGAGAGAGGGGGGACAGAGGGGTGAACACTCAGAGAGGGGGAACACAGGGAGAGACAGAGAGAGAGATCAAGATCATTCCTGACAGTTGGATATCTATCCAGAATACTCTGCATCGCAAGTGTGAGGGCAGAGACTGACTACTTATGCAATAAAGCCTGGCTCGGGTATAAAATTAAAACCCGACCCGGGCCCGACCCTACCACAGCCAACCCGAACCCAACCCAGGCCTGAGTCCTTCAATTTTTTTTCATGCCCATCCCGACCCGAAAATATCAAACATGTTATTAGTACAGACATAAATTATCACAAAATGTAGATTAAAAAGAAAACAATACAAAACAAAACCCGACCACAGCCAAATCCGAACCCGACCCAACCTGAGCCCGAATGCTGGACGCAGAATATAGACCCAACCCCATACTTGTAGTCGGGTTTGGTCGGGTTCAGGTCGGGTAGCCAGGCTTTATTATGCAAGCAAAAACAATGCCAGGTATGTCACTAAATCAGTTTTAAATACAGTGATGAGAAAGTAAATCAATAAATTAGTCTTCTCATTTAAAGCCTCATCACAAAAATGCACATTTGTTTTTGTTTTTATTAGTAAGATAAATTTTTAATGTTTTTATCTTTCGAAATTTGCTCACCGGCCCCCTGGGCCGAGCAAAAATCATAATGTGGCCCTCCGCCCGAAAAGATTGGACAACCCTGATGTACACTAAAATAGTGGTGTGGAAGATTCGCTGCCATCACAAAGAACATAAAAGTTATGATTGCTAACCCAAACAAAACAAGAGCCAAATTGCTGTCAATGATCTTGCATGTAATATGAGGAAAATGCAGACATTATCACAAAGACCATGAGCCCGGAAAAAACAAAATATCTTAAGTATGTGACACCAATAAATACCTCTGGCCAAGGAAGTGACTGATTTCTCTCATGACTGTTATTTACGAGTTATTCAGTTAGCCTCACTTGTGGAGCTGCTCAATATAATTTTCTGCTCTAACCATTCACACGTATCCTTCAGCTGTGTAACTCATTAGACAGAAAATTCTGGGAGAGCAAAATAAACATTTAGACAAATGTAATTTTGTTTAATGAAAACTTTACGAACGTGTATAAATGATTAAACTGAATTAACGTCTAGAACCATATGATATCTTATCACTGGAGGGAAAAGGATTAAGCACTGATTGGGAGAATTTCAGCCCCCCAACCCCTCCATCCAAAGAAAAAATGACTTATTGATGCCCCTGACTACTATGATGCCATTCCCTTCGGGACGATCATCTGTGTCAGTCCCCTCAATTATCCTTGTCCAACACAGTTTGAGATGCTTCACTGAATTAGCCTCCAGATGTAGTTGGAGTTGACACACAGTTCAGCTAGGTGGAGAGTTAAGGTCAGACCCCCTGCAGCACTCAGAAACAGGACCAGCTGCAGCCAAAAAAATCACAAAGTGACGTGTGCAAGTATGTGGGACAGGGAAACGCGGTACCTTGGATGATCATGGTTCAGGAAATCAGGAATGAAAATACAGCAGTGAGATTGCACAAATGTTTTGAATCATAGTAAAGGTTGGCCACAGAATTAGAAAGCGGGGATAAAAAGGGGAAGAAATTCAACTTGCGGCCAAAACAGGCACAAAGTTGGCAGAGCACCCACTCTGTGCGCTGATCAGTGCCGGCTTGACACCCGAGCCAAATGTGGCTTCAGGCCTCATTTAAATGCAGCCAGCAAGCTGCAGGCGCGCTGCTTTAGAACAAAGAACAAACAAAGAACAAAGAAAATTACAGCACAGGAACAGGCCCTTCGGCCCTCCAAGCCTGCGCCGATCCAGATCCTCTATCTAAACCTGTCGCCTATTTTCTAAGGGTCTGTATCTCTTTGCTTCCTGCCCATTCATGTATCTGTCTAGATACATCTTAAAAGACGCTATCGTGCCCGCGTCTACCACCTCCGCTGGCAACGCGTTCCAGGCACCCACCACCCTCTGCGTAAAGAACTTTCCACGCATATCCCCCCTAAACTTTTCCCCTCTCACTTTGAACTCGTGACCCCTAGTAATTGAATCCCCCACTCTGGGAAAAAGCTTCTTGCTATCCACCCTGTCTATACCTCTCATAATTTTGTACACCTCAATCAGGTCTCCCCTCAACCTCCGTCTTTCTAATGAAAATAATCCTAATCTACTCAACCTCTCTTCATAGCTAGCGCCCTCCATACCAGGCAACATCCTGGTGAACCTCCTCTGCACCCTCTCCAAAGCATCTACATCCTTTTGGTAATGTGGCGACCAGAACTGCACGCAGTATTCCAAATGTGGCCGAACCAAAGTCTTATACAACTATAACATGACCTGCCAACTCTTGTACTCAATACCCCGTCCGATGAAGGAAAGCATGCTGTATGCCTTCTTGACCACTCTATTGACCTGCGTTGCCACCTTCAGGGAACAATGGACCTGAACACCCAAATCTCTCTGTACATCAATTTTCCCCAGGACTTTTCCATTTATTGTATAGTTCACTCTTGAATTGGATCTTCCAAAATGCATCACCTCGCATTTGCCCGGATTGAACTCCATCTGCCATTTCTCTGCCCAACTCTCCAACCTATCTATATTCTGCTGTATTCTCTGACAGTCCCCTTCACTATCTGCTACTCCACCAATCTTAGTGTTGTCTGCAAACTTGCTAATCAGACCACCTATACTTTCCTCCAAATCATTTATGTATATCACAAACAACAGTGGTCCCAGCACGGATCCCTGTGGAACACCACTGGTCACACGTCTCCATTTTGAGAAACTCCCTTCCACTGCTACTCTCTGTCTCCTGTTTCCCAGCCAGTTCTTTATCCATCTAGCTAGTACACCCTGGACCCCATGCGACTTCACTTTCTCCATAAACCTACCATGGGGAACCTTATCAAACGCCTTACTGAAGTCCATGTATATGACATCTACAGCCCTTCCCTCCTCAATCAACTTTGTCACTTCCTCAAAGAATTCTATTAAGTTGGTAAGACATGACCTTCCCTGCACCAAACCATGTTGCCTATCACTGATAAGCCCATTTTCTTCCAAATGGGAATAGATCCTATCCCTCAGTATCTTCTCCAGCAGCTTCCCTACCACTGACGTATAGTTCGGCAGTGGAGGACGGCAGGAAATCGGGTTGATTCTGGGGTTGGACTTGAACATGCCAGCAGTGGGCCGAAGTATTTTTGTGGACTCAGGTGGAGAAATTCTGCATTTCCTGGGCCACAAAAATAAAAACTGAAAATTTCTTGTCTTTTTTCAGCAGCCTTCAAAAGTCTATTTAAGAATTACTGGTTATAGATGAATGTCGCATTCTGGATCCTACAACTGGCATAGGATCTCCATTTGCATATTTAAGGGGCCCATTTCAGGCAAGCACCCAAGGACAAAAAAGTCACCCAAGCCAAAATGGTATCCACCACATTTCTGGTCCAGCTTGGGTGTGATAGGCCTCCGAATGTGCGTTGTGATCTAACAACCATTTTATGGTCACAAAATACTTGATTGTAAGTTGAAATTTTCCCCCAAGCTGCTGTATTTGTCATGCTATCTCTAGCAGCCACTATGTGGTCTGCACTGAGTGCTGCTTGAGTGCACAGAGTGTGAAGAAGGGAGTTTGGTAAGTGAAGGAGTTTGGTGAAGAGGGGAACAATAAATTAAATAAGAAAAATAAATTTAATTAATTAACACAATAAAGATGGTATCAAGAAAATCCCATATGCCAAATGAGAAATATAAATTTCAGCGGTTGGAAACTTACGGTCGACTTTTAATGAAGAAAATCTTGCAGTTAACTTTTTTTAAAAAAAACTGGCAACCAAGATGGCCACTGCAATTTGCATCTGAAATACCTTTTCATAGTCAAAAGATCTACCCGGAGCCAGAGGGTTGAATGGCATGGACACAGGACAATGGCTTGCTCTAAGTGATTGAATTACCTAAAATAGCTTTATTAACATGGCAGTCAAGGCAATCCTAACATATTGACTTTGAAAAAGGAAAACCCCTCCAAGTGTAATTTGGCATCCTGGGGCATGTGGAGCCAATTCCTAACCTTGAATTTCATTAGAAGGCTCCAGAAAACCTGAAGCAGCCATAGAACCATAGAGCCATAGAAAACTAATGGCACAGAAGGAACCCATTCAGCCCATTGTGTCTGTGCTGGCCAACAAATCTAGCTGCCCAATCTAATCTCACCTTCCAGCACCTGATCTGTAGCCTTGCAGGTTACAGCACTTCAGGTGCAGGTCCAGGTACCTTTTAAAGGGGTTGAAGGTTTCTGCCTCCATCACTGATCTTGGCAGTGAATTCCAGACACCCACCACCTTCTGGGCGAAAAGGTTTTTCCTCAGGTCGCCTGTAATCCTTCTTAAATCACCTTAAATCTACGCCCCCTGGTAATTGACCTCTCCGCTAAGAGAAACAAGACCTTCCTGTCTACTCTATCTAGGCCACTCATTATTCTGTACACCTCAATTAAGTCACCTCTCAGCCTCCTCTGTTCTCAGGAAAACAACCCTAGCCTATCCAATCTTTTCCTCATAGCTGCAACTTTCAAGCCCTGTTAACATTCTTGCAAACCTCCTCTGTACTCTGTCCAGAGCAATTATGTCCTTCCTGTAATGTGGTGACCAGAACTGTACACAATGTTCTAGCTGTGGCCTAACAGTTGCAGCATTACATCCCTGCTTTTGTATTCTATACCTCAGCCAATAAAGGAAAGAATTCCTTATGCTTTCTTCACCACTCTATCTACCTGTCCTGCCACCTTCAGGATCTGTGGACATGCACTCCAAGGTCTCTCACTTCTTCTACCCCTTTCAATATCCTCCCATTTATTGTGTATTCCCTCTCTTTGTTTGCCCTCCCCAAATGCATTACCTCACACTTCTCTGGATTGAATTCCATTTGCCACTTTTCCGCCCACTCAACCAAACCATTGATATCATTCTGGAGTCTACAGCTATCCCCTTCACTATCGACTACACGGCCAATTTTTGTGTCATCAGCAAATTTCCCAATCATGCCTCCCACATTTAAGTCCAAATCATTAATATATACCACAAGCAGCAAGGGTCCTAACACTCAGCCCTGTGGAAAGCCAAAGGAAACCGCTTTCCATTCACAAAAACATCCGTCAACTACTGTGCTTTGCTTCCTGTCACTGAGCCAATTTTGGATCCAACCTGCCACATTCCCCTGTATCCCATGGGCTTTCATTTTACTGACCAGTTTGCCATGCGGGTCCTGTTCAAACGCCTTACTAAAATCCATGTAGACCACATCCACTGCACTACCCTCATCAATCCTCTTTGTTACTTCCTCAAAAACTCAATCAGGTTAGTAAGACATGACCTTCCCTTAACAAATCCATGCTGACTACCCCTGATTAATCTGTGCCTTTTTAAGTGGCAGTTTATCCTGTCCCTCAAAATTGATTCTAATAATTTACCCACCACCATGCCCTGTACTACGGGCCAAAAAGGCCAGCTCCTTTCTTTGCTGCTCGACACAACTACGCACCCAATAGGCCTAACATGATGAGGAGAGACGTCAGCAGGATTCCTCCTCAGACTATGAGGATGCTGAGGACCTACAACATAAAAGACGCAAGGGAGGGCAGATGGCACCCAGGCTCTACATATAGGGTTAGCAGTGAGCTAGTGATGTACGGAAGTGGCTTATCAGACAAAGTCTGTCGGCTCTATAGGAACTGACTTGAGCTCTGCAAGCCACACATCACCCTTGCTCACCTGCTGTGCACCAGTTCACATCTGCAGCATCCCTGTGTAAACCATTAGAGGCAGCAGCTGACTGAGCCAATGTCCATGTCACTGAGTCTGTGGAGACGCTCATGAGTAATGGTGGCATGGCAATGCTGTTATTGCAAACGTTGGCTCTTCTGAAGGGCCAGCGGTGCAAAGGGATGTGATATTGATGCTACATGCTGGCACACATCATTCACACAGAGAAAAGAACACACATGTTGGTGACGAACATTTAGTGAAAGGCATATTTACATTGCTGTGACACCCATGCATTCCCATTTGTGTCAGTGTGTTCACTGTCAACCTCTAATACCTTTTATGGTCTATTTAAGTCTCACATCCTGGAATGTGCAAATTTAAGATTATTCACTCAAGTGTGGCATGCCTACAAGAAGGGATATTACATTTATGAGTGGGAGAAGAGGATCGCAATTTTGCAGGACACTGGGACACAGCAGGGCAAGTATGTGGCGGCAAAGTGGAAAGTGCTGGGGTAACTCAACAGGTCAGGCAGCATCTGTGGATAAAGAAGCAGAGTTAACTTTCAGTTCTGTGAACTTGGACAAGTTAACTCTGCTTCCCTCTCTACAGATGCTGCCTGACCTGCTGGATTTCGGCAGCACTTTCTGCTTTGCTGCCAGATTGACAGCAGCCCCACTCTTCAGCAGTCAGGTAAGTATTCTTTGACAGCTGTCAGGAAGCAGGTGCTGGGGTGCTTAAAATAGGGCCCCAGCACCTCGTGCACAGGGGTAACACAGTGGTGCAGCGGTTAGCACCGCAGCGTCACAGCTCCAGCGACCCAGGTTCGGATCTGGGTACTGCCTGTGCGGAGTTTGCAAGTTTTCCCTGTGACCGCCTGGGTTTCCTCCAGGTGCTCTGGTTTCTTCCCACATGCCAAAGACTTGTGGGTTGACAGGTAAATTGGCCATTGTAAATTGCCCCTAGTGTAGGTAGGTGGTATGAGAATTGAGGGAAGGAGGGGATGTGAGAGGGAATTGGGTTTAATGTAGGATTAGTATAAATTGGTGGTTGATGGTCAGTGTGGACTCGTTGGGCTAGATTTAGATTAGATTAGAGATACAGCACTGAAACAGGCCCTTCGGCCCACCGAGTCTGTGCCGAACATCAACCACCCATTTATACTAATCCTACACTAATCCCATATTCCTACCAAACATCCCCACCTGTCCCTATATTTCCCTACCACCTACCTATACTAGTGACAATTTATAATGGCCAATTTACCTATCAACCTGCAAATCTTTTGGCTTGTGGGAGGAAACCGGAGCACCCGGAGAAAACCCACGCAGACACAGGGAGAACTTGCAAACTCCACACAGGCAGTACCCGGAATCGAACCCGGGTCCCTGGAGCTGTGAGGCTGCGGTGCTAACCACTGCGCCACTGTGCCGCCCTGAAGGCTGAAGGGCCTGTTTCAGTATTGTATCTCTCTATGAATCTGTGCACAACTGTCAAAGGGTTCCTCGCTGTGCTGAATGTCCCACCTCTCCCCACGTAATATCGGGGGGGACGGCTCAGCGCAGTGATGCTTTTGAGATTATGCGCGGGGGCTCTGCGGCAGCAGCTAAATGGTGCCGCACTGAGTTGAAAGGGCGCCGACACGCAGCATGACGCCCAAATAAAATTCAACCCATAATGTGGGGTTGTTCTTCACAATCTAATACAATTGCTGATTCTGTGTGTATTGAAGATTAGATGACCTATCTTCTCCATAGAAAGGTTGTAACTCTCATAAAACAGGAGCCCTTTAAGTTCTTTCACATGTGCTGTTGGTCAAACCCATATGTTACTTCTTTACATTTGTACAGATAATTACCCACTTGGAAAGCTAGCTAGTGACTTGAACAAGACCATTCAATAGGAAAGGCCTGCTGTCCCTTTGCCCATTGATCAAGTCTTTAAAAAGCTGCTTATATTAACTGCCACCAAACTACACTACACAGGAAAAATAATTCAATTCCGAAACCTCTAGAGCAGGAAAGGTCAGATCCATGACATTTTGCAAATTTTCATCCTGAATTCCCAATGCACACATCAAACGGTTCTCTAAGCAACAGAAATTAAGTAGAAAATTGCACTGTAGCTTCAGCTTGCGGATATTTCCAGAACTGGGTGTGATTAAAGGTGAGCTGCCAGCAACATTTATCTTCTGTCAGAGAAGGTCCTCATGTGCAGTGTGTAATGCTGCTTAATGAGCACTTATTAGCAACACTTTGTTTTCTTAAAGAAAATGTTGTAATTTTGTTGTAGATTAATAGTATATTTCAGATTAGAGTTCTTCTCTGCATATGTGGAGAGGTATGTGTACATGCAGGTATGCATGTATAAGATAAAATATATATATTTGAGTATTGCTGCAAAAAGAGACATGCTGTCAAAGCTTTTCGTCTTGCACTCATCAGGACAGATGCAAGAATGCCAAATTTCAAAGGCAGTAACCATTTATACTGCATTAGAAAAGGCTACTGATTTGTTGGCATTGCCATGGAGAGTGCACCAGGGAACTTTGTCCCTCATGCTTCTGTTTACTTCAAAAAAGGCACAAAACCTGGACATGTTCCTTTTGCCTGCAGAGGACAGATTCCTGCATATGAATATATGTAGCTTCTAGCAAGCATAAATGAGCCACATTGTGAGCCCAACTAATAATCTTAAAGTGGTTGTTAGTTTAATTCTTAGCACACTCGGGATTGTTCAGCAAGTGCTGTCCAATCATGGAATCATATCTAATGTTGGACATTATGTTCTGAGATTTGCAAGTAGGGGCTGTTTGAGTATGGTCAATACTCTGTCTATTGCAAACAGCCGAAGGGAGGTGCTGTTTGATACAATTGGCCAGTCATTGGGACATATGGCCTACGTATTTGGCATCACGCCAGCTCTGAAATTCATATACCACATTATTCATTTGTGTGGTAGGCTGACTGTCTTTTTGGCTTGATGGCAGCATCCTGTTAGTGGAAAATACCAGTCATGTTGTTACTGCACAGTAGCAGTGTTCTATGTATGGATTTTTTTTATTCATTCATGGGATGTGGGCATCGCTAGCTAGGATAGCATTGATTGCCCATCCCTAATTATCCTTTAAAAAGTGGTGGTGAGCTGCCTTGTTGGACCGCTGCATTCCGTGTGGGGTAGGTACACTCATACTGCTGTTAGGAAGGGAGTTCCAGGATTTTGACCCAGCAACAGTGAAGGAACGGCAATATAGTTCCAAGTCAGGATGGCGACTTGCAGGTTGTGGTGTTCCCATGCATCTGCTGCCCCAGTCCTTCTAGGTGGCAGAGGTCGTGAGTTTGGAAGGTGCTGTCTAAGGAGCCTTGGTGCATTTCTGCAATGCATCTTGTAGATGGAACACACTGCTGCCACTGCGCGTCAGTGGTGGAGGGAATAAATGTTGAAAGTGGTGGATGGGGTGCCAATCAAGCGGGCTGCTTTGTCCTGGATGGTGTCAAGCTTCTTGAGTGTTGTTGGAGCTGCACCCATCCAGGCAAGTGCAGCGTATTCCATCACACTTCTGGCTTTTGTCTTGTAGATGGAAGACAGGCTTTGGGAAGTCAGGAGTTACTCACTGCAGGATTCCTAGCCTCTGAACTGCTCTTGTAGCCACGGTATTTATATGGCTACTCCAGTTCAGTTTCTGGTCAATGGTAATGCCCAGGATGTTGATAGTGGGGGATTCAGCGATCATAATGCCATTGAATGTCAAAGGGAGATAGTTAGATTCTCTCTTGTTGGAGATGGTCATTGACTGACACTTGTGTGACGCGAATGTCAGCAAAGGATTTCAGCAAAGCCTTTGACAAGGTCCCACATAGGAGACTTATCAAGAAAACAAATGCACATGGGATACAAGGTAACTTGATAAGGTGGATTCAAAATTGGATTAGCTATAGGAGACAGAGAGTGATGACAGACGGCTGTTTTAGTGACTGGAAGCCAGTGTCCAGTGACGTACCACAGGGATCTGTGCTGGGCCCCTATTGTTTGTCATCTATATAAACGACATAGATGACTATGTGGGGGGTAGGATCAGTAAGTTCGCGGATGACACAAAGATTGGCCGAGTGGTTAACAGTGAGGTGGAGTGTCTTAGGTTACAGGAAGATATAGACGGGATGGTCAAATGGGCAGAAAAGTGGCAGATGGAATTTAACCCTGAAAAGTGTGAGGTGATACACTTTGGAAGGAGTAATGTGACACGGAAGTATTCAATGAATGGCCTGACACTGGGAAGTTCCGAGGAACAAAGGGACCTTGGCGTGTTTGTCCATAGATCTCTGAAGGCAGAAGGGCAGGTTAATAGGGTGGTGAAAAAGGCATATGGGACACTGGCCTTTGTCAATCGAGGCATAGATTACAAAAGCAGGGAGGTCATGTTGGAGTTGTATAGAACTTTGGTAAGACCACAGCTGGAGTACTGTATGCAATTCTGGTCGCCACATTATAGGAAGGATGTGATTGCATTGGAGGGGGTGCAGAGGCGATTCACCAGGATGTTGCCTGGGATGGAACATTTAAGCTATGAAGAGAGGTTGGAGAGGCTTCGGTTGTTTTCACTGGAGCAGAGAAGACTGAGGGTGACCTGATGGAGGTGTACAGGATTATGAGGGGCATGGACAGGGTGGATAGGGAGCAGCTGTTCCCCTTAGTTGAAGGGTCAGTTACGAGGGGTCACAAGCTTAAGTTGAGGGGCGGGAGGTTTAAGGGGGATTTGAGGAAGAACTTTTTTACCCAGAGGGTGGTGACGGTCTGGAATGCCCTGCCTGGGAGGGTGGTAGAGGCAGGTTGCCTCACATCCTTTAAAAAGTACCTGGATGAGCACTTGACACGTCATAACATTCAAGGCAATGGGCCAAATGCTGGCAAATGGGATTAGGTAGACAGTTCAGGTGTTGTCATGCATCAGTGCAGACTCGATGGGCCGAAGGGCCTCTTCTGCACTGTATTATTCTGTGATTCTGTGAATGTTACTTGCCACTTATCAGCCCAAGCCTGGATATTGTCCAGGTCTTACTGCATTTCCAAACGGACTGCTTTAGTATCTGAGTAGTTGCGAATGGTGCTGAACATTGTGCAAACAGCAGCGAACATCCTCACCTCTGACCTCATGATTGAAGGAAGGTCATTGATGAAGCAGCTGAAGATGGTTGGGCCTAGGACACTACCCTGAGGAACTCCTGCAGTGATGTCCTGGAGCTGAGATGATTGACCTCCAACAACCACAACCATCTTTCTTTGTGCTCGGTACAACTCCAACCAGCGGAGAGTTTTCCCCTAGTTTTGCTAGGGCTCCTTGATGCCAGACTCTGTCAAATGCTGCCTCGATGTCAAGGGCAGTCACTCTCACCTCACCTCTGCAGTTCATCTCTTTTGTCCATGTTTGAACCAAGGCTCTAATGAGGTCAGGAGCTGAGTGGCCCTAATGGAACACAAACTGAGCATCACTGACCAAGTTATTGCTGAGCAAGTGCCGCTTGATAGCACTGTCAACAACACCTTCCATCACTTTACTGATGATCGAGAGTAGACTGATGAGGCAGTAATTGGCCGGGTTGGACTTGTCCTGTTTTTTGTGTACAGGAAATACCTGCACAATTTTCCACATTGCCGGGTAGATGCCAGTGTTGTAGCTGTACTGGAACAGCTTGGCTAGGGGCGTGGCAAGTTCTGGAATACAGATCTTTAGTATTATTGCCAGACTGTTGTCAGGGCCGATAGCCTTTGCAGTATCCAGTGCCTTCAGTTGTTTCTTGATATCACATGGAGTAAATTGAATTGGCTGAAGACTGGCATCTGTGATTCTGGGGACTTCAGGAGGAGGTCGAGATAGATCATCCACTCGGCACTTCTGGCTGAAGATTGTTGCAAATGCATCAGCCTTATCTTTTGCATTGATGTGCTGGACTCCCCCATCATTGAGGATGGGGATATTTGTGGAGCCACCTCCTCTAGTTAGTTGTTTAATTGTCCACCACCATTCATGACTGGGTGTGGCAGGTCTGCAGAGCTTAGATCTGATCCGTTGGTTGTGGGATCACTTAGCTCTATCTATCACATGCTGTTTACGCTGTTTGGCACATAAGTAGTCCTGGATTGTAGCTTCACCAGGTTGACACCTCATTTTGAAGTATGCCTGGTGCTGCTCCTCGTATGCCCTCCTGCACCCTTCATTGAACTAGGGTTGATCCCCCGGCTTGATGGTAATGATAGAGTGGGGGTTATGCTGGACCATGAGGTTACAGATTGTGGTTGAATACAAATCTGCTGCTGCTGATAGCCCACTGTGTGTCATGGATGCCCAGTTTTGTGCTGCTCAATCTGTTCAAAATCTATCCCATTTAGCACAGAGACTGGAATTGAAAATATTGGAAGCTGCAATGCTCCAGATTATCAGATTGCTTAGAAATGTTTAGTTTAGTTTCGAGATACAGCACTGAAACAGGCCCTTCGGCCCACCGAGTCTGTGCCGACCATCAACCACCCATTTATACTAATCCTATACTAATCCCATATTCCTACCACATCCCCACCTGTCCCTATTTTTCCCTACCTATACTAGGGGCAATTCCTAATGGCCAATTTACCTATCAACCTGCAAGTCTTTTGGCGTGTGGGAGGAAACCGGAGCACCCGGAGGAAACCCACGCAGACACAGGGAGAACTTGCAAACTCCACACAGGCAGTACCCGGACTTGAACCCGGGTCGTTGGAACTGTGAGGCTGCGGTGCTAACCACTGCGCCACTGTGCCGCCCTAAAATGGTCCAATCTCAGGATATATGTTCCTGCTCACCATAAGGAATTGAAGCTAGCAGTAAAGAGAGCAAAAGTTCAGTCTACTGCAACAGAAAAACAGAATAATGTTCATCAACAAACAGTGCTTTGTTGAAAATCAGCCAGTTTTGCTAGCTCATAGATTCTGCTGTTGCGCAAATGTGAACATTGTAGCTTTGATATGTAGTACCTCTATTCCACAGTTTCTGGGTGAGAAATTCAACCTTGTTTTACCCATTTTTCATGCATAAAACAAAAGAAAAGCTGACTAAAATTGGGCCAACATCTCCTGTGTCCCATTGGCATGTCAAGTTTAACAGCTGCCATACTGAATTGGGGGACTTTTAGTTGGCCACATGAAAGGGCCTAATCAGAATATTTAATTATGGGTATGGAAATATTAGTGTGTGACAGCAACTAATACATCTATTCTTAGGCCTGCCTAGCAAATCGTAGCAGGAACAGTTTGCAAGCAGCCTGCAGCAGCACTATTTAAAGGGATCCTCAGCTCCATTAAGCTAACTCTGTGGTTTGTCTTTCAAGGCTGCTGGTGTGCTTTTGGGAGGCCTTTCTGGCTATTCTGGATGCTTTTGGCAAGTCTTGGAGAGTGAGTTTGAGGTGATTCTGCAGTCTGAGGATTGGTTTAAGCACCATCTTTGAAGAGGGGTGTACTGCTTGGTCTGCCTTTGGACCTAGAACATGAGGAGAAGGAGCAGCAGCAGCAAGGAAGGCAGCACAGACCAGGAGAGGTTGCTAGAAATGGGCCAAAGAGGAGAGAGCACAGGAGACCTCACACCACGTGTGTCTTCAGCAATCGTGTATCTTACTCGAATGTAACAGAGGAGCACTGTGACAGGCGGGCAGTGACTGACCTATATCACATGTTCCAGCAACAATTACAGTCCAGAACCAGGGCATGCACAGCATTATCTGATGTTGTTCTGGTCACTGGTGCCCTCAACTTTTATGCCTTTGGGTCATTCCAAACCATAACAGGGAACATAAATCATAAGTCAGTTTGCAGTGCAGCATTCAATCAAATGGGTCACAGATGCACTCTTTGCTTAGTGGCACGATTTCATCAACTTCCTCATGGAAGTCATTGGAACAGTCTCCCAACAAAAGCAGCATAAAAAAAAAATCAGTAATAATCACAGTAAATGCTGGAAATACTCAGCAGGTCAGGCACCATCTGAGAGAGAAAGACAGAGTTAATGTTTCAGGTCAATGTCTCATCAGAACCATTCTGATAAAAGGTCATCAACCTGAAAGGTTAACTCTGTTTCTCACTGCACAGATGCTGCCTGACCCTGCTAAGTATTTCCAACATTTTCTGTAGTTTCGGATTTCCAGCATCAGTGATGCATCATAACACCACTGGGCAGTACCCCAAGAATATATAATCACACTGAGCTTGTGAAAGGTTAAAATATTCAATCATTAATTTGGGATGACTACCTCACTTTTAAAAATGTTCATTTGGGGTTACTGTTGAGGGCATTTCCTGGGGTCCCGCTGCCAATTGTCAAGAGATTATCAAACTCCACTTCTAGTGGACCTCCCGTCATAGTACTCAAACCCAAAACTGAAGCTCAGTTTTCAAAGCAAGGTCAGAGCCACAGATGCTTATTGTTAGCTGAAGCTGTGAATCACAGGCTACAGATGCATTTTGGAATCATAGCCCTGCTATTTAGTCTGCTACTAAGCACGATGCATAAATCAGGACTTGGCAGAGCATATACTTTTCCAGCCACACTAATACTGCCCATTAATTAGGTATGAAAAAAGCGTGAGAAACCCCTAATATTTTCACCGTCAGTTCTCCCAGCTTTTCATTTAACACTTGCTTGAGCAAAGAGAATTTTGCAAAAAGACTTACCAGCAAATGTAGCACACGCAATGTGCAATGTTTGTGCATTTATTTGCATTTTCTCTCCCTCAAAGGCCTACTGGGTAAAGGCAGAAGCCAGTGCCACATTCAGCCACACCCAAACCAGATTTAAATCCCAGTTTATGCTCGTTTAGCTGCTCTTTTGAATGAGATGTTAAACCCTGTTTGTCCGTTCAGGTGGACATAAAAGATCCCACGCTGCTATTTGAAGAAAAGAAGGGATTTCTCCTCATTGTCTTGGCTGATATTTATCTCTCAATCAACATTGCTAAAATGGATTATTTAGTCATTACCACATTGCTGTTTGTGGGATCTGGCTATGCGCAAATACTGAAGCAGTCCATGTAGAAATGCAGCAAGACCTGGACAATATCCAGGCTTGGGCTGATAAGTGGCAAGTAACATTTGCAACACACAAGTACCAGGCAATGACCATCTCCAACAAGACAGAATCTAAACATCTCCCCTTGACATTCAATGGCATTACCATTGCTGAATCCCCCACTATCAACATCCTAGGGGCTACCATTGACCAGAAACTGAACCATGGCAACAAGAGCAGGTCAGAGGCTAGGAATCCTGCGGCGAGTAACTCATCTTCTGACTCCCCAAAGCCTGTCCACCATCTACAAGGCACAAGTCAGGAGTGTGATGGAATACTCTCCGCTTGCCTGGATGGGTGTAGCTCCAACAACACTCAAGAAGCTCGACACCATCCAGGACAAAGCAACCCGCTTGATTGGCACACCGTCCACAAATATTCACTCCCTCCACCACTGACGTACAGTTACAGCAGTGTGTACCATCTACAAGATGCACTGCAGCAACGCACCAAGGCTCCTTCGACAGCACCTTCCAAACCCGTGACCTCTACCATCTCGAAGGACAAGAGCAGCAGATGCACGGGAACATCACCACCTGCAAGTTCCCATCCCAAGTCACACACCATCCTGACTTGGAACTATATCGCCGTTCCTTCACTGTCGCTGGGTCAAAATCCTGGAACTTCCTTCCTAACAGCACTGTGGGTGTACCTACCTCACATGGACTGCAGCAGTTCAAGAAGGCAGCTCACCACCACCTTCTCAAGGGCAATTAGGGATGGGCAATAAATGCTGGCCTGGCCAGTGACGCCCACATCCCATGAATGAATAAAAAAAAATTGGCTGTCATATTTCCTACATTATAACAGTGACTACCCTTCAAAATACTTATTTGGCTGCAAGGCGCTTTGTGACATCCTGAGAACTTGAAAGACACTATACAAAGGCAGATTCTGTCCTTTTCTCTTACTTGGAATATAATAACTGGCCACATCACCCTTGGGCGAGGGACAGCAAATTAGAGAAACCAAAAAAATCACCAATAGGTACACACTCCTGATTGCTAATCAGTGGCCATGCTAGAAAGGTACATGGGTAGATCACAGGAGAGAACAGGATTAGCCTTGGCTGTGATGCCCTCCATGTTGAAAAATCTGTCAACACTCACTATTGAGGCTGACACACTGACAAAGGCTTTTGCAAGTTACCTGAGGGCCTCCAGCACCAATTAAGCAGTGGTGCCACTTGAGCATATTAAAATGACAACATTGTAGCAAAAATTAATTTGTATTCTTCAAAGCAATATTTTAACTTGTAGTATAAGGATGTAAATGGTTAATACCGAAGACAGTGAGAGACCCCTCCCACTATACAAGCGATGATGTAACAATCACATGAGATAGGCTTGAGAAGAAGAAGGTATAGCAGCACGAAGGATGCTCGCTTAGGTGGCTTGCAGAGAGTGCATATAGTAACTAAATAATAAAGAGTTGCTAGTTAACCTTTACCAGAGTCCACGACTTTCTCTGGAATGCCCTACAATGCTGCTAATACAAATACAACTAAACCAAACATAAATAAGACAAGAAATAAGAAGTCTACACCCCAACCAGATATTTGCTGATTATTCGGTACAGTGACTTTCAAACAACTTTAATTTAAACCAGGTTAATTGGAGGCTTGCTGTCTATGATAATGTAGCAGAACCCAAACAGAGGGACTCCTAGATATTATGTAATTCTTTCAGTTCCTCATGTTTTAAAATAGATTAATTTTCCCACTTTTTTGGAATATCAAGTAACATTCAACATCACCTGGTTGAGACAGTGAGTAGCAGGTCCTCAGCCAATGCTGCTCTTAACCCAGCCACTGGATCTAACAGCTCTCGAATCTGTACTCCTCAAAAACAATGCAGCTACGTTTGGGATCAGAATCAAGAATTGCAACAATATTGTAAACAGGATTGGCTCTGACACAATATTGGACTTGACTGGAGAGGTGCAATTGCAACAGCTGGCCTGCAGGCTTATAAAGAACATTTCTGATGTATGCTAAAAGGAAGCACACTCTGCAGGACATGATACCATTGTGTACTAAGTTTGATCGTTCAGAGTGAGAAAGCAGCAACCTCACAAAATACACTCAAAAAGCAATGAACAAGTCTATCAAATTTTCTATGACTTTGGATTTTGAAATATCAATGCACTTCCCTTTCTAGCACCAATTACATCTTGACGTGATTAACAAAGACTGGTTCTATGAAACTTGAGCAGGGCTATCTGGTTACATCCTAATTAGACCCTGCAATTAGGTATCAGCAGGCAGTACATTGACTAATGATCGTTATTAAACCATTACATGCAAAAGGAGTCTCTGCAACTCTCATAACTCACATTTTTAAAAAAGCAGAACCACTTGACAGTACTGGTGTGATGCACGCAGTCTATATAATGGAGACTTATTCTTACTTAGCATGCTTAAACCAGCGACAGAAAGTGTCCAAAATGAAATGTGAATAATCAGGGCCACCAAAATAGCGAGATCTTAAATCCCAGTTAGCACAGGCTGGAGATTCATCTAAACAATGCCAAATATCTCTTTTTGGTCTCCTAATGGAGGTCTCAACAATTTGCTTTTAAACAGGTTTTTGGCCTCTATTACTGATGTGTCTTATATGATAACATTGTTGACAGAAATTGCCAGCCTAGCATCACAGCAGAAGTACCACAAACATTAACAAGAAGCTTTTCAGTCCTTTATTTCATTAAATGAGGACGTCTTTTTTGCCAACCCTGCAAATTTAACAGACAATACAGCAAATCGAACATTGGGAGAAATTCTTGTCCAAGTCTCACTGTTAAAATGACCAGCACTGCCGTGTCAGCACCAAGACAAAGACAACAATGCCAACGTGCGTGAAATGTTGCTTTTGATCCTTGAAGGTCAAAGGCCACTGCACAGCCCTTTGTAATGTACCAGACACTAAACCATCAACAACAAATAAAAAGATCTGTTAATACACTAAAGTTGAAAGCAAGAAAAAGATCTATGTGGCACTTACCTGTCAAGCGATGTCAGTAAGATTGATGTGCAATTCAGCCAATTGTTGATTCAGCAACATAGAGGAAAACAAAAGAGTAAAGTTCTCATTAGGGGCTAATTCTTTTTCAGTAAATTTTCACATCTCTCTTCACCCTCTCTTCAACAGGAGGGATTAAAAAATTGTCCGCAGGATGAACCTGGTGGAAAGGATATCAGTTTAAAAGCACCAACGAACCATTGCCATGGCTCAGAGTTAAAGGGGTCAATTTTAACCACACCTGCTTGGCAGAAACCAGGCAGATGGGCAGTTAAAAACAAGCAGGTTGCGTTGCAGACCTGCTCAGAACTTGAAACTTCCCTGATGCCTGCAAGGTTCTGCAGGCAGACGAAGTTCCCCAATAGTATTTTAACCTAGACCTGAGTGGGAAAGCCACAGCCTCTCTCCAGCCAGGCCAAAGCAGGTCAGCGCCTGGTGGGAAAGACGAAGAGGTCATCGACTAGCGTCAAAACATTTCCTTTGTAGGAAAGTCCCAGTCTCTCCTGTCCAAACTCCCCCAAGACCCCCTCGAGGTTCCCTCCTCGTCACTTAGCTGGAAGACTGCAGTGGCTGAGGGCGACCTAATCTTTACCTGCTGGCAGCCGCTCTGTGCCCTCTTCCCATCCGCTAAAAGCAGGAAGTAGACCAGCAGCATTTAAATAAGGTCTAGCTGTTAAAATCATTATGGCCTCCTGTTATCTCTGATAGGCCAGAAATTAACTCAGCAAAGTGGTTTCCATCTCTGATCTGTACAGACCAGGAAGGTCACAGATTTGATCCCTGGTTTGCACTGAGTTAAATGATTTCAGCCGGTGTAACAGTGTGTGTGGGCACTACACTTTGATTAGGAACCTGTTTGCTAACTTTCCTGCCCAGTTAATTTAGGCCAGATCCTCTTTCACCTTCCTTTCCCAATTCAGGACCTTTATATTTGACTGCTCAATATAATTTTCTTTTATAGTGAGTCCTGTATTGTGGTTACTATTTCCCAATGTTCTGCACTGACATCAATTATTTGTGCCACTTCATTGCCCAGAACTAAACCAACCATGTTTCTTTTCTCATGGAGCAAGAAACATACTGATCTAGGCACAGTCAGGATGCATTCTAAAAAGTGCCCTCCACTCTGTAAACATGCAAGCATTTCCATTATTCCAGTCTCGTTTGGGATAATTACAATCACTCAGTTTTTACACATCTATCTGAACTGTCTGTAAACCTCCATCTCTACCTCATCCTCAATGATCAGTGGTCATAACACATGCCAAGAATTGTTACTATTTCGTTTCCTATTTCCTATCCATATGGATTCTATCTTAACACAGCCCCTTAGGACATCCTTACATTGTAGTGGTGTGATAGCCCCCTTCACTACATTGTCACCTCACCACCCCCACTTTCCCTGCCACTCTTTTCTGAAAATGTCATAACCAGGCATATTGCATTTCCAGTCCTGTCCAAACTTAAGCTATCTCTCTGCTATATCTATTATATCATATATCTCTGTACTCATGAATGCCTCTAACTCTCTTGTTTTGAAGCTTTGTCAGTTCACTTGAATACCACACACTCCTGACCTCAAAATTTTACTGGAACATTGACCTTAATTATTTCTCCTGCTTTATTGTTTCATTTTCTAATGTCTCTTGCCCCTTTCTGCCATTGTGTTTTTATGTCTCATAATCTTGTCTCCTTTCTTTTCTCCTCTAATAATATTTGCTCATTATTTACTCCAGGGAAGCCTTCCGCTTCTACTCCAAAACTTTACTAATCCTGTTCTCCCTCTGTAGTTTTAAATCTGGACTCTTCCCATCCCCGGACATATTAGTTTAAATCCTTCCCCCCTCTGTTCTATTTATACACTCTGGAAGGATATTGGTGCATTTAAAGCTCATTTGAAGGCCATTCCTGTGGTACAACCTTCCCGTCCGAGATATTGCTTCAAAGGCCCAGCGTTACGGCCAGGCGAAGAGGGGTCCCTTCCTCTTATTTGACCATAACAGGGTTTATTCCTTTTTTTTTTAGTGGTTGTGCTTACTGCCTCAGTGAATGTTTTACCTGTTACCTTTAATGTGATTGTGAAAGAACCAATCGGACAGGTTTTCTTGTGTTAAGCAAGAAAGAGGTGAGTTTATTACAATTAAGAATCTAAACGCGATCTAAAAAAAACCAAAAGATACGCCACACATTCATGCACACATTCTTACGAGACTCACACACACATAAATAGATTACAGAGCAAAAAGTAGATTTTGTGGTTGGATTAGAGTCCAGAATAAATGGAAATTAAATACACAGTCTGTAACTTTTTTAACAGAAGATTTTGTTCAGCCTATAAAAGAATAAACCAAATTGGCCTAAAAACAGGTTACTTTACACTTGGTTGGATGAACCTAGATAATGGCTTCTTACAAATTCTTAACCAGTCGTGTCACAGCCCTATCCAGTCCTCTCCTCAACTAGTTTAAATGTCTTTTTATAGATGAATGAATGGAGGGAAGGAGACAATAAAGGTGAAAGCAAAATCGCTATATGTCTGTTATTTGGTGCATAAACAACATGAATGACATCAAAACAGAAATAATCATCAGCAGATGCATTTATCAAGAGCAGTTAAAATAGGTTTATCCTCAGGGATTCACAGGGATAATACAGACTGCCCCAAACCTATTTTAATTATAAGTGAAAGCTACACCACTGGTTGTGGTCTGAACACAGACTTACCCAATTATAGACACTAATACCAACAACAACTATGATTACTGGACCTATTATCAGTCGTTGGAAGGTCAGTATCAACAGTTACCCCACTTGTGAGGTGGGTTTCTAGCAATGACTTGATGGCTCTGAGCTCAACCCTACCTACTTCCTGACCCCACTTTTATTGGAATGTTCATTTCTGTAAAATTTTAGTTACCTGTTGCCTATGCTGAAGGATAGAAAGAGTTGGAAATGTACTTCAAACTGTTGCTTATTGCACCTTTATTCAGCTAAAACATGACATTTTAGCTTTGTATCATGTATAAAAATGCAATAAAGACACTATAGTATTTTTACTTTGAGACCTCCAGGAACAATCACCATGATATAAGTACAAAGGATCCATTTTACAGTTCCCACATTCATTCGCATTTCACTCCAATATACTGACTCAATCATCTTGAGCTAAACCTCACTATTTGTACGAACATACATACAAATATATGAATTAGGAGCAGTAGGCCACTTGGCCCCTTGAGTCTGCTCCGCCATACAATAAGATCATGGCTGATCTGATTGTAACCTCAACTCATCATTCCCGCCTACCCCTGATAACCTTTCACCCCCCACATAGAGCATCCATCTCAAGTTGTGATTCATTTGGTGCCTTATATATTTGCCTGGATGGAATCAGCAGCTGTATGCAACACCAGGCTGGCTTTTAAATGTTTGCTGATCTTTGGGTTCCGCTCCAGACACTGCAGACATTCCAGACACTGAGATCAATAGATTTTTGTTGGGTAAGGGTATCAAGGGATATGGATTAAAGGCAGATAAATGGAGTTAAGGTACAGATCAGCCATGACCCAAATGGCACAATCACGAGGAGCCGAATGTTATCCTTCTGTGCTGTATTATTCCATAACTCTAACTGAATGGACGAACAGTCTTGAGGGGCTGAATGCCCCATTCCTGTTACTGTGTATTTGGCTTCTTTCTTCTTGTAAGCTGACCCATGAAAATGTGTCTCTGGCTAACATTCATTTTGAACGTCTTAAAGTATGCAAAGACACATTTCTTCTGTAGCCCTGGTTGACCAATTCCAGGACTTAAAGACCGAACTGTGAAGTCAAACATCTTTTGGATTTAAGCACTTCAGCCCATGTCCCTATTAGTAATATATAGTTGCTGAGCTCACACTTCCAGCCCGACACATGTCCTACAGTTCTTGCTCTGTCATAATAACTGAGTCAGTGTTCACTTGAATAATGAAAATTTCCACTTGTATTATTTCAAAGTCAACAGTATCCCCATGAATTGAGCAGCATACAAAGAGCACTTCAGAGATGTTCCTGCAGAGATGCTGCTGGAGAGATGCTGCTGGAGCATGTCCAGATGACAGATTCACATAAAACTTTGGATAAATATCACAAAATCATAGGCAGCCATTTATGAAGGGCGAGGTTTGTGAATCTTGGTTGATTGTTCATGGTCAGACCTTCTAGTTTTTTATGTATTCCTCTCTATATTTCCCAGATTCTTTTCCTACTCCTCTGTGCCTCCAAAAGCAACAGCGCAAATATAGAAATTGCTGTGGTATTTGTCTAAATAGGATAGAAATACGAGTGCCTCATTAACCAGAACAAACAACATTCAGGAAATGTTAGGAGCGGGATTTATGATCACAAAACATGAGACTGACTTCAAGTGAGTGCAATTTAGCAGGTCTGATTGCCCACAAATGGTACTTCTTTAATGGGGCCTCAAGCTTTGTTGATGAATGCACCTATCCTGCCTGCACTGTTCTAGTTTAAAGTCAACCACTATTGTTAAAACATGAGGGCATGCCTCTCTCTCACTCATTCTTTTTGTCCACATCTCACTGCAAGTATTTGTATGTGGGTCATTTTCCCTGTGAAATAAGAATTCCTAATGCTCTGGGAATGCAGTAATGATCTCCCCAATTCAAACTCAATAATCTCCCCAATTCCCTACGGTAAAGCACCTGGCCCCCATTCTTTTGTCGACAGCGAGATTGGGAACTTACCACATGGAAAATTGCAAGTTTGAGCAAGTATTCTCCATGCCTTAGCACACTGGATCATCAATAAATAGCACCACCAAGTCACTTTGTGATAAATATTTATTATACAGCTAAAGAATCATGTTTTGTCTTCTATTTAAGAAGTATTCTGTGCCTGATCTTATTTTTGTAAAGTATGCATACAGTGAAGTTCCTGAAGAGCTAAGCATATTCTGCCTTGAAATGTTTGAACAGAGGATAGCCTGTGTATCCCCTTCTTCCGAAGATGGATGTCATGATAGGGAAGAAGGAAAGGTAAAACAAAATGGTGGTTAAGGAAATAAAATATTTAAGAACTAAGAAAGATGGTGCCAAATGTTATTAAGTTGTGCTAACAATCTAAAAATATACATTGTCAATTTTGAGAGTTTGTATATATTCTAAATTCTTAAATAAACCATCAGCAGACCAATTATGAACAGAATAGATAGTTTGTATGCAGCCAGTGTCTTTTGTCCACACAAGATTCTTCTCACCCCTCCCCCACCCTTGGCATCAAGTAATCTTGTTAGGGGTTCTTCCAGTCTTCCATGATTAGAATCCTACTGGTTTGTTCCACTAAAATCAATTGTTGGTCATAAAGAAGAAACATTTTTGTAAGTTGGCACTGGTCAGGTCACCCAGAAGCTTTTGAAAGTTTAACTCATGATAAATTATTTTGCATGCAGAAAACAATAGAAAAGTTGTTTATATTTTGAAGGAGGGAGAAATCGTGCAGTTTATATATTATGCTTAAGTCTCCATTTGAAGCTCAAAGATCTGCATGTGGATCATTGTACAAATTCAGCTGTAGGAATGAGCCACGATCTGACCTTTTTTATTCTTTCATGAGATGTGGGTATCACCAGCAGGCCAGCATTTGTTGCCAAAACCTAATTGTCCTTGAACTGAGTAGCTTGCACTGTCATTTTAGAGGGCAGTTAAGAGTTAACCACAATGCTGTGTGTCAAGAGTCAGACAGAGGCTAAACAAGGTCAGTTGATTTCCTTCCCTAAAGGGCATTAATGGGCCAGATTGGTTTTTACAACAATTGATGATAGCTTCATAGTGCCATTACTGAAATGAGCTCAGCTTTTAACTCATTAACTGAATTTAAATTCCACCAGCTGCTATGGTGGGACTTGAACCAATATCCAGGCCTCCAGATCGCTAGACCACTGACATTACCACTACTCCGCCATCTCCCCTACTTCTCCAACTCACTACGGTAAAGTACCTGGCCCCTATTCTTCAGTCGACAGCATGATTGGGAACTTACCACATGGAAAATTGCAAGTTTGAACAAGTATTCGCCATGCCTTAGTCACCATGCCTTAGAGCATTAATAAATAGCACCACCAAGTCACTTTTTGATAAACATCTATTATACAGCTAAAGAATCGCACTTTGTGTTCTATTTAAGATGCATTCTATGCCTGAGCTTGTTTTGGGCCCAGAATGAAAGTTTGCATACATTGAAGCAGAACAAAAAGGTTAACGTCAGCTGCTGATTAGCTCCACTAGATAGCGTGCTGGCTGGAGAAATAGTTTTCAGATGGCCTGAAGTTTGGTTGCTGTGGTGACTTGGTGAACGGGCCTAACTACACGTCTCACAGTGACTCATTTCTGAGCAGTACTGCTTCAGGTTGATTTCAATTCAAAAAGAATCAAGGAGCTACCTCCAAACTCTGGTGATGTGATCAGTAAAGAGACAGGCCTAACAATAGTGATCTTCTCTGAGAACAGCAGGAAAATGTCAAAACCGTATTTACGGGCGATATTTGTCTGTCCATTCTCTTCAGCATAAATAAAGCTCCATTCTGCCTGTTTAACATTATAGTTTTGGAGAATATTACAACAAGAAAGAAAATACATCTACAAAGTATTGTCCCCCTACTTTGCAAACTTAAAGCGACTCCAACACTGCATTAAAGCAAATTTTCAGATGTGAAGTCATAACAGCAGAAATTTCCGCTTTTAACAAGCAAAACATATCTTATTAAAATTATAATGTTCAAAATGCTGAATTCTGAGCATTACATTTTAATGCCAAAGTCAACTGATGACATCATTCAGGGGAAGAGTTCACATAAGAACCGATATGAAACAAAGGGTCGACTTTAACTCCTGGGCATGAACAGAGAAAGAGAGAGCAAGACAGCAAGAAAGTACTCTGTCGCTATTCTACACACACCTTTCCCTAGCCCTTCTTGCCCATTTCCCATCAGAAATTTGCCAACTGATAATCGCAGATTTACCTATCCTTTTGAAGGAAATAAAGAATGAGGGCTGTTAGAAATACAAAATAGCTTAAACATAAGAATGATGGTGTATGCCATGGTATTTCTTTGTAATGTTACTTTCCCTGCACCTTTAAAACAATCCTGATGTTGGATGTTTAATGACAAAATTTCCTGATCCAGGCTGTTTAATCCTTTCCATTCTTCTTTCAAAGGTGCTTTAATATTATTACAGTAATTAATTCAGTAATGGCCCTGTCTTCAATTACTCAGAGAACTCACAGGTCAATGTAGCAGTTGCTTCAGAAAGATGAAAAACTGATAACCGGGTCAGTCTAAAAGGGATTCTGTGGTTTGGGTGGCGAGCTCCAATTTTGGTTATTTTACACACTTAGCACATTCCTTCTTTTCTACCTGCCACCCACTCCTGCCACCACCTCCTCCCCCCCCACCGCCCCCCCCACCCCCCCACCCACCATCACCAACAACCATTCTACAATTAAAAATACAGCCAAGCAATTCACAGCCCCAGCCCAAAGAATTAACTTTTTTTTATTTATTCGTTCTTGGGATTTGAGCATCAGTGGCAAGACCAGCATTTGTTGCCCATCCCTAATTGCCCTTGAGACGAGGTGGTAATTGCTGCAGTCCATGTGGTGTCGGTACACCCACAGTGCAATTAGCGAGGGAGGTCCAGGATTTTGATCCAGTGACAGCGAAGAAACGGCGATATAGTTCCAAGTCAGGATGGTGTGTGACTTGGAGGGGAACTTGCAGGTGGTGGTGTTCCCAATACTTTGTACCTGTATTTTCTTTCTTGTTGTAATATTCTCCAAAATCATAATGCTAAAAGGCAGAATGGGGCTCTAGTTATGCTGAAGAGAATGATGGTGTCTTTCTGCCCCTTTCCTTCTAGGTGGTAGAGTTCGCAAGTTTGGAAGGTGCTGTTGAAGGCAGCTTGACATGTTGCTGAAGTGCACCTTGTAGATGGTACACACTGCTGCCATTGTATGTCATTGGTGGAGGGAGTGAATGTTTAAGGTGGTGGATAAGGGGCTGATCAAGCGGGCTGCTTTGTCGTGGATGGTGTCAAGGTTCTTGAGTGTTATTGAAGCTACACGCATCCAGGCAAGTGGAGAGTATTCCATCACACTCCTGAAGAAGGGTCACTGACCCGAAACGTTAACTCTGCTTCTCTTTCTACAGATGCTGCCAGACCTGCTGAGTGAATCCAGCATTTCTTGTTTTTGTTTCAGATTTCCAGCATCCGCAGTATTTTGCTTTTATTTTAGTGTTTAATTCACTGACACTCCTGAGTTGTGCCTTGAAGCTGGTGGACAAGGGAAGTGGTGGTGTAGTGATAATGTCACTGGACTAGTGGTCCAGGCTAGCCCTCTAGGGACATGTGCTCAAATCCTACTGTGGCAGATGGCGAAATTTGAATTTAAATAATAAGTCTGGAATTTTTTTTAAAAAACTAGTCTAATGGTGACCCATGAAACCATTGTCCATCTGGTTCAATACCATCTACAAGGTGCACTTCAGCAACTTGTCAAGCCGCCTTCGACAGCACCTTCCAAACTTCCGAACTCTACCACCTAGAAGAACAGGGGCAGCAAGATGCCATCATTCTCTTTAGCATAACTAGAGCCCCATTCTGCCTTTTAAAAAACCCATCTGGTTCACTAATCTCCTTTAGGGAAATAAATCTGCCATTCTTACCTGGTCTGGCCTACATGCGACTCCAGACCCACAGCAATGTGGTTGACTCTTAAATGCCCTAGCAAGCCATTCAGTTCAAGAGCAATTTAGGGATGGGCAATAAATGCTGGCCTAGCCAGCAATGCTCACATCCCATGAACAAATGGAAAAGAAAAGGTGGACAGCTGTGACAGGGACCTGGGTCTCCAGTTTTACCATATTTTTAAAGGGGAGTCCTTAACTGCTTGATGGTCATCTCTTTCACCACACTGGCATGGCTGAAGAAACTCACTCTGCACAAAATCCAAAGATGACAGATCTATTGCCATTTCAATTACAAGCAACACATATAATATGTAGCTGCTAGCAATGAACTAGTTTTCCAAAAACACTAACAAAGGTACTTTAGCCACAGCTGTCATAATCATTCTACTTGGATACTGGCACTCCACCTTTCTACAGTATCAACATCCTATTCCTTAGAGCACAAAGAGCCCATTGGACAGAAGATAATGATTACTGAGTGTGCATCAACACCGTAGCTGTGGAAATGATCCAGTTCCTTCAATTCACTGCACTTCATTGCTATATTAGACACAGATGAGAGTATTCTGAAACTAAAATGGGGAAACAAACTCACGCAGACTGAACTACAGATCCAATTCCATCATCCCTTAATCTCAGACCATCATGGATACGTTTTGAATTCAACCCCTACACTCCCCCAAGCCATTTTTGGATTACCCACAGTTAGTACATAAATGACTAACAGCTGGCAAGAAAACTGGTTCAATATTTTTCCTGAACCAGTCATATTGAGCAACCCTGGAAGAAATGCAAAATCATCCTAAATGGTTTTTATTTATGAGATGGATGTTTCGGTTCATCGAGTTGAAATAATCTCCCTTTCAGGAAATGGAGCATTTTTAAAAATTCCTTGCCCAAAACCAAACTGCACCAAGACCAATCAAGTATCACAGGCTGTCAAGTAAAGCTCCATCCCATGCTCACCCCACTAAGATCCCTTACACCATCCTCAGAGAAGCACTCACTGCTGCACTACAATTCCAGATGTGTCAACATTAAAGAAATGATCAGCAACAATGACACATGTTGCAAACCCATTAAGTGCAAGGAGCCGTGATTATTTTCTAAAGAAAGGAATAACCTATATCAAAGTAGTTCAAACCAAACTCTATTGGGAGATGCTGTCCAGATGCCATGCCAGTGATTACTTCACAATAATAGGAATAGATATCATACTGAATGATTACATTACAGTAATAGTTATAAATGCACCGCATAGAATAATTGCATTCTATTAAAGTATGCCAGTGTGCCATGTAAAATGATTAATTTACAGTAATAGGTGCCAGGACACCAGGTACAACAATTACTTTACAATTAATAGCCAGCACATCTGACTGTAACTATGGCTCTATATCTTAGCTCATCCTTTCAACCTCTCTGCTGCCTTCAATTATCATTGCCTACTTAAATATTTCTCCTCTGCCTTCCATCTCTGGGGCACTGTATTCTCCTTCTTCTGCTTTTATCTGACTCAACATAAGCACCACAGTGTTGCCAATAGCTTATCCTTCTCTGCTCACGCAGTACACCCAAGTGTACCTCAATGGTAATCCTTGAGACACTCCTCCTCACCTGCAACATGCTAACCCATAACAACATAATTTGAAAATACAGGAACATTAGCCACATGTATACTGCCCACATCAGGTCAAGCTTCCTCCATTGACCTAAATGTTGCTTCTACACTTTCAAATTACCTGCCTGATATCAGGATTTGGGGTGACTCAATCTTCCTCCATCTCAACATCTGCAGAATTAAGACCATTCTCTTTTGTTCACATGAGCTCCTCCACATCGCTAGCCTCAACATTGCAGATGCAACCTCAAGCTGTCAAGAAGTGCAGTGCCTTGGCATCCTGCATAACCCTGAGTTCAGCTTCCTCCCACAAAATCATTCAGTTAGCAAAATCGCTTTCTTTCATCTGTTAAAAACACTTCTAACCCCATCTCTTCTTGCCTGCTGTTCAATACTGTTCCATGTCTTCATCAATTCAAGGTTGGGCTTCTACAACACCTGCTCTACAATAACCTTCCATTTTGAATAAAAGCCCATCATATGTATCCTCTCTAGCCTGGGGAAAGCTACTGGGAGTGATTAAATTTAAAGTGACCTATTATAGCTCAAATAGCTATTAGAAATATACAAACATTAGAATTCCAAATGCAATAATAGTGCTTATTCAGTGAATCAATCTCAGACAAGGATTGCAGAATTGATTAATACTATGCGTCTGTGCAAAATGCACATCAATACCACTCTAATGTAGATTTATTTTGATTGCAAAGTCAAGTAAAAACTGCCTAACAGAGACTGCGTGTCCTGAAATCTATCACATTAATATGAAGTTCTGGGTAACAGATGCAAACGAACTGGTATCTCCCATGATGGGGCAGTGAAAAGGGGACAGAGGATAGCAGTTAATTTGTCAAATGTGGGCAGAGAGTTCCAGAGGCCATAGGCCAGATAAAAAGCGATGCTTCTTTAACATTGTCCCACCAAGCATTTCAGGTAAAGATGCAGAGTAGCAGTCCCTCTACACTACCTCATCACCCTCAAATAGTAAACAAGGGTTCCTGATTTGGAAATGTGTTAAATTCATTAGATTTAAAACATGATTGGTAATCATTACAAGGATTCTCAGGAATTCAATTATTCAAACAGCCTGTAGCCAAATTGGAATAAATTTGTGCTGAAGCAGAACTGTACTGCCGAACTTTGAAGAAAGGTCATCGACCTGAAACATGAATTCTGTTTCTCTCTCCACAAATACTGCCAGACTTGCTGAGTATTTTCAGCACTTTCTGTTTTTATTTCAGAGTTCCAGCATCCGCAGTATTTTGCTTTTATTTGGGGAGTCAGGAGGTGGGTTACTCACAACAGAATTCCCAGCCTCTGACCTGCTCTTGCAGCCACAGTATTTATGTTGCTGCTCCAGTTCAGTTTCTGGTCAATGGTAACCCCCAGATATTGATGGTGGGGGATTCAGCAATGTTAATGCCATTGAATGTCAAGGGGAGATAGTTACATTCTCTCTTATTGGAGATTTTCAATGCCTGGCACTTGTAAGGCACAAATGTTACTTGCCACTTAACAGCTCAAGCCTGAATCTTGTACAGATCTTACTGCATATGAACATGGACTGCTTCAGTATCAGAGGAGTTGCAGATGGTACTGAACAGTGTACAATCATTAGCAAACATCCCCACTTCTGACCCTATGATGGAGGGAAGGTCATTGATGAAGCAGCTTTAGATGATTGGGTCTGGGACACTACCCTGACGCACTCCTGCAGTAATGTCCTGGGGCTGAAATAATTCGCCTGCAACAACCATCTTCTTTTGTGCTAGATATGACTCCAAAGAGTGGAGAGTTTTCCGCTTGATTTCCATTGACTTCAGTTTGGCTAGGACTCCTTTATGCCACGCTCAGTTAAATGCTGCCTTGATATCCAGGGAAATCACTCTCCCCTCACATGTGGAGTTCAGCTCTTCTGTCCGTGTTTGGACCAAAGCTGTAATGAGGTCTGGAGCCGAGTGGCCCTGGCGGAACCCAAACTGAGCATCGGTGAGCAGATTATTGTTGTTTCAATGGTGCTTGATAGCACTGTCGGCGATACCTTCCATCACTTTGCTGACGAAGGAGAGTGGACTGATGAGGCGGTAATTGGCTGGATTGGATTTGTCCTGCTTTTGTGGATAGAACATACATGGGCAATTTTCCACATTGTTGGGTAGATATCAGTGTTGTAGCTGTACTGGAACAGCTTGGCTAGGGTCCCAGCTGGTTCTGCAGCAAAGGTCTTCAGTACTACAGCCGGAATGTTGTCAGAACCCATAGCCTTTGCAGTATCCAGTGCCTTCAGCCGTTTCTTTTGTTTTATTTAGAAATACAGCACTGAAACAGGCCGTTTGGCCCACCGAGTCTGTGCCGACCATCAACCACCCATTTATACTAATCCTACATTAATCCCATATTCCTACCACATCCCCACCATCCCTCAATTCCCCTACCACCTACCTATACTCGGGGCAATTTACAATGGCCAATTTACCTATCAACCTGTAAGTCTTTGGCTGTGGGAGGAAACCGGAGCACCCGGCAAAAACCCACGCAGTCACAGGGAGAACTTGCAAACTCCGCACACAGTACCCAGAATTGAAACCGGGTCGCTGGAGCTGTGAGGCTACGGTGCTAACCACTGCACCACTGTGCTGCCTGAGTGGATGGAGCATCCACTCAGCACTCTGGCTGAAGATGGCTGCAAATGCTTCAGCCTTTTCTTTTGCACTGATGTACTGGGCTCCCCCATCATTGAGGATGGTGATGTTTGGAGAGTCTCCACCTCCTGTCAGTTGTTTAATTGTCCACCATCATTCACGACTGAATGTGGCAGGACAGCAGAGCTTTGATCTGATACGTTGGTTGTGGGATTACTTAGCCCTGTCTATCGCATGCTGCTTCTGCTTTTTGGCATGCAAGTAGTCCTGTGTTGTAGCTTCAGCAGGTTGGCACCTCATTTTTACATATGCCTGGTGCTGCTCCTGGCATGCCCTCTTGCACTCCTCATTGAACTAGGGTTGACCCCCAAATATCTCCATCCTCAATGATGGAGGAGCCCAGTACATCAGTGTAAAATAAAAGGCTGAAGCATTCGTAGCCATCTTCAGCCAGAGTGCTGACTGGGTGATCCATCTCAGCCTCCTCCTGATGTCCCTTCGGCCAATCCGTTTCACTTAAGAAACAGCTGAAGGCACTGGATACTGCAAAGGCGATGGGTTCTGACAACATTCCGGCCAGATTACTGAAGACCTTTGCTGCAGAACCAGCTGAGCCTGTGGGGGATAGAGTGAGGGATATGCTGGACTATGAAGTTACAGATTGTGTTGAATACATTTCTGCTGCAGCTGATGTTCCACAGCACCTCATGGATACCCAGTTTTCAGCTGCTAGATGTCGAATACTGCAGGGCAGGTCCAGAGCAGTCCAGGCAGCGAAAGCGTTCTTTAAGCACCGCAACGATCTGTTCTATCACATTTTGTTTGCACTATGGCTTTTGTTGAATGCATGCTGGCCACACATGTATGGGTTGTGCACTGGAATCATGTGACATGTCATCAAAGGATGGCCCTTGTCACCCAGTAGCCACCCTCTGGTTTGTCATGATTTGTTGTGGGGGCTCACATGTAGCTGGCACAGCACACTGCCACAGAATTAGGGCATCATGACTGTGCCAGGATACCAGGCATTAATCTGGAGATACACAACATATGGTCGCACATCAGTTGGATGTTTAGGGCGTGGAATCCCTTTCGCTATGGTACATTTCAGAGTTGACATTCAAAGACCGCAGAGTGACCTGTGTGCAGTCAATGGCACCCTGCACCATGGGGGATGTGTGTAATCCTCACAAAGCCATGTGCAAGTGAGGGTGGATCTCATAGAAAGCTATAAAATTCTAACAGGACTTGACAGGGTAGATGCAGGAAGGATGTTCCCGACGGTGGGGGAATCCAGAACCAGGGGTCTAAGGATATGGGGTAAACCTTTCAGGACTGAGATGAGGAGAAATTTCTTCACCCAGTGAGTGGTGAGCCTGTGGAATTCACTACCACAGAAAGCAGCTGAGGCCAAAACATTGTATGTTTTCAAGAAGGAGTTAGATATAGATCTTGGGGCGAAAGGGATCAAAGGATATGGGGGGAAAGCGGGAACAGGTTACTGAGTTGGATGATCAACCATGATCATAATGAATGGCAGAGTAGGCTTGAATGGTCAAATGGTCTACTCCTGCTCCTATTTTCTATGTTTCTATGTTTATATGCTCACTCTGTCTGCTTCTCTCTGGTAAGAGAGAATGACATGTATTCAACTCTCTGGACATACAGAGCCTAGTGGCCTCCCTTATGCAAAAGTGGATGGCAAACTGGGAGATGTTGCAAATATCAGCACTCATAGAGTCATAGTCATTTACGGCACAGAAGGAGGCTATTCGGCCCATCGTGTCCATGCCAGCTCTCCACAGAGCTATGCAGTCAGTGCCACTCCCCAGCTTGATTCCCTTGGCCCTGCAAGTCTATTGCTTTCAGGTGGCTATCCAACTTCCTCTTGAAGTCATTGATTGTCTCCGCTTCCACCACCCTTGTGGGCAACAAGTTCCAGGTCATTAGCACTCACTGCATAAAAAAAAGTGTTTCCTGATACTCCCCCTGCATCTTTTGCCCAAAACCTTCAATCAGTGTCCCTTAGTCCAAGTACAATTTGCTAATGGGAACAATTTTTCCTTTTCTAACTTATCTAAGCCTGTCATAATCTTGTAAACTTCTATTAAATCTCCCCTCAATCTCTTTTGTTCTAAGGAGGACAAACACAGCATTTCCAACCTAACCTTGGAACTAAAATCCTCCATCCCTGGAACCGTTCTGGGATATCTCTTCGGACCCTCTCAAGGACCCTCACATCCTTCCTGAAGTGTGGTGACCAGAATTGGATGCAATACTCCAGTTGGGGCCCAACTAGAGCTTTATAAATTTTCAGCATAACCTCCCTGCTTTTGTACTCAATGCCTCTATATATGAAGCCCACATGCTTTGCTAACTACTCTGTCAATATGTCCCGCCACCTTCAAAGATCAATGCACATACACCCCTAGGTCCCTCTGTTCCTGCACACTCTTTAAAACTGTGCCATTAAGTATATATTGCCTCCCCCTATGTCTTCTGCCAAAATGTATCACCTCACACTTGTCAGTATTAAATTCCGTCTCCCACCAATCTGCCCATTCTGGCAGCCCATCTATGTTCTGTTGCAGGCAGTTCATATTATCCTCACAGTTTGCCACACTCCCACTGTTTGCTACACTGGTGTCATCAGCAAAATTTGAGATTCTACTCTGTATTCCAAGATTTATGTACAGCAAAAAAAGCAGTGGGCCCAGCACTGATCTTGGGAAACACCACTGTCTCCAGTCTGAAAAGCAACCATTTATCATGACTCACTGTTTTTGTCCCTAAGCCAAGTTTTTTTTTATCCAATTGGACACTGTTCCTCCTATTCCATGAGCCTCAATTTTATTAACCAGCTTATGTGGTACCTTATCAAATGTTTTCTTAAAATCCACATAAACAACATCCACCTCATTCCCTTCATTAACCTTCTCTGTTACTGCATCAAAAAATTCAATTAGATTAGATTAGATTAGATTAGATTAGATTAGATTAGATTAGAGATACAGCACTGAAACAGGCCCTTTGGCCCACCGAGTCTGTGCCGATCATCAACCACCCATTTATACTAATCCTACACTAATCCCATATTCCTACCAAACATCCCCGCCTGTCCCGATATTTCCCTACCACCTACCTATACTAGTGACAATTTATAATGGTCAATTTACCTACCAACCTGCAAGTCTTTTGGCTTGTGGGAGGAAACCGGAGCACCCGGAGAAAACCCACGCAGACACAGGGAGAACTTGCAAACTCCACACAGGCAGTACCCAGATTCGAACCTGGGTCCCTTAATTAACTCAAACCTCTCTATGTACATGTTGATATTTCCCCTGATTACTATTTCGAAAACGTTACCCACCACTGATGTTAAACTAACTGGCCTGTAGTTGCTAGGACTGTCCTTACATCCTTTCTTGAATTAGGGTGTCACATTTGCCTCTCTCCAGTCCGCTGGCACCTCCCCTCTATCCAGGGAAGATTGGAAGATTACGGCAAGCCCTTCTGCCATCTCCATCCCCACTTCCTTCAGCAACCTGGGAAGCAAGCTATCTGGACCAGGTAACTTATCTACCCAAAGCATAGCCAGCCTTTTTAGTACCTCCCCATCTCAATTTTTATCTTATCCATTCCCTCTACTCTCTCTATTTCTACTGATATTTTGTCAGCCTCCATTTCCTCAGTGAACACTGATACAAAGTACTTATTAAGTATATTAGCCATGCCTTGCATCTCTAAGGATATCTTCCCTCTCTGTCCCAAATAGGTCTCACTTCACCTCTTACTACAAGCATACTATTTACATGCCAGCAGAAGATTTTTGAGTTCCCTGTTACGTTGACATAATGCCAAAATGCCAAATTTTATGGCCATCATGTTTATCAAACTGGTAACCACCATGGCCTAACTGTTTAACAAGTTATTAATTAAAATAGGCCTGACTACAGTCTCACTGGCTCCTGTTACACAGCACAAAGGAAAGAGAACACAACTTGTTGTAGGATAGGGATTCACTTTTATAGTCTCTTCATGCCCAAGACAGTTTCACAATGCTAATTATTGCTCTACATTAAGTTTTAACCTAATTAGATGTTTTCAGCTTGTTCAGGAGCCTACAGCTTTTTCTAGTTTCCTCCCAGATTAAAGTAATTAGACATCTGGAAGGAAGATGACTGATGGCTGAACAGAGCTCACCAACAAATCACAAAAGGAAACCTACCGACGCATTTGTGAAAAAGTGGTCATCGACAACAACTTCTCAATACAACAAGCATGTTATGGAATAATAAACAACAAAGCAAAAAAAAGCAAGTTCAGTGTAGAAACAATAAGGAGGAACCAAGTTGCAGATGCAGTACACACCTCCAGAAACCTTCTCAAATTCACATAGTGCTTTATCGTAAACATCTCAAAGCACTTCACGCAATGAAGTAATTTTTCTTTTCAGCATAGTGACTGTTGTGCCAGTGAAAGGCACTAACAACATCTCACAAACAGCAATTTGTGTTCATCTGAAAGTGCTCATACTAAGCAATGACTACTTTTCACAAAACACCAGCAACTGGTACATGCAGGTTAGATGCAAAGTGAATACTTTGCCCATCAAGCACTTCCACGTGAAGCCACAAAGTAGAATTCCCTGTACGCTGTGTTGAAACCCTTGAGTATTAAACAAGGGTGTCCCCTTCTGTGAATTTAAAGGGGATTGGTAATCATTACAAGGAATCTCAAGCATTGAGTTATTGAAACAGCCTGCAGGCAAACTGGAATTAGTTTGTACCAAAGCAGATTATACTGCCATTTCATCACCACAAAGAAAAAGTGGCAGTTTTGAAGAGCAGACTTGCAAAATGGGAGCAAATACGTCATAATTCAGGTATTTATGCCATCATGACCTTGTAATGCAGTTCAATGCAAAATTAATTCACCTGCAGAATTTGACACCCTCCATTCTTTTTATTCTTATTTTGTAGCTCTGAGGTGTCCATAATTACAGGGATTTATTCCAAAGCATATACAGTACTCTCCAGAACTGTAATCAGAGTCTTCTACAACTTTAATCATATTAATAGTTTCCTTCCTCTGTCTTAATACTTGATTTATATATAGCACCTTGTTACTTCAAAGCATTTCAAAACCCTCCACATAATCAAGTCCTTCTGAAATGTTTTGGAAACTACTATTCTGCACTCTGGAATGAATATTTATGTGCACTTTAGTGGATTGTATATTGCTTTTAAATGAATTTATTCTCTCTCATAGATTACAGTTATTTTTCTCAGTCTTTCAGTTCATTCTCTCCCCCACATTATGTCATATACTGGAATCAAGATGGTCTGCAAGGTGGGAAAGTGTGAGAGCCAAGTGGTTCTCATACAAGAGGGATGGAAAATCAGAGGATATACTGCCTTGTATTTACCTATCATAACCTCTGCATCACCAACTCGTTCTTTCACACTAAACCCTGTCACCAGGTTTCATGGAGGCACCCAAGATCGCGTCGTTGGCACCAGCTAGACCTCATTGTCACAAGGCGAGCCGCCTTAAACAATGTTCAAATCACACGCAGCTTCCACAGTGCGGACTGCGACACCGACCACTCCCTGGTGTGCAGCAAGGTTAGACTCAGACCAAAGAAGTTGCATCATTCCAAGCAGAAGGGCCACCCGCTCATCAACACGAGCAGAATTTCTCACCCACAGCTGTTACAAAAATTTCTAAATTCACTTGTAACAGCCCTTCAAAACACTCCCACAGGGGATGCTGAGACCAAGTGGGCCCACATCAGAGACGCCATCTATGAGTCAGCTTTGACCACCTACGGCAAAAGTGCGAAGAGAAATGCAGACTGGTTTCAATCTCATAATGAAGAGCTGAAAGCTGTCATAGCCGCTAAGCGCATTGCACTGTTGAACTACAAGAAAGCCCCCAGCGATTTAACATCCGCAGCACTTAAATCAGCCAGGAGCACTGCACAAAGAACAGCCAGGCGCTGCGCAAACGACTACTGGCAATACCTATGCAGTCATATTCAGCTGGCCTCAGACACCGGAAACATCAGAGGAATGTATGATGGCATTAAGAGAGCTCTTGGGCCAACCATCAAGAAGATCGCCCCCCTCAAATCTAAATCAGGGGACATAATCACTGACCAACGCAAACAAGTGGACCGCTGGGTTGAGCACTACCTAGATCTGTACTCCAGGGAGAATGTTGTCACTGAGACTGCCCTCAATGCAGCCCAGCCTCTACCAGTCATGGATGAGCTGGACATACAGCCAACCAAATCGGAACTCAGTGATGCCATTGATTCACTAGCCAGCGGAAAAGCCCCTGGGAAGGACAGCATTACCCCTGAAATAATCAAGAGTGCCAAGCCTGCTATACTCTCAGCACTACATGAACTGCTTTGCCTGTGCTGGGACGAGGGAGCAGTACCACAGGACATGCGTGATGCCAATATCATCACCCTCTATAAAAACAAAGGTGACCGCGGTGACTGCAACAACTACCGTGGAATCTCCCTGCTCAGCATAGTGGGGAAAGTCTTTGCTCGAGTCGCTCTAAACAGGCTCCAGAAACTGGCCGAGCGCGTCTACCCTGAGGCACAGTGTGGCTTTCATGCAGAGAGATTGACCGTTGACATGCAGTTCTCCCTTCATCAGATACAGGAGAAATGCCGCGAACAACAGATGCCCCTCTACATTGCTTTCATTGATCTCACCAAAGCCTTTGACCTCGTCAGCAGACGTGGTCTCTTCAGACTACTAGAAAAGATTGGATGCCCACCAAAGCTACTAAGTATCATCACCTCATTCCATGACAATATGAAAGGCACAATTCAACATGGTGGCTCCTCATCAGACCCCTTTCCTATCCTGAGTGGCGTGAAACAGGGCTGTGTTCTTGCACCCACACTTTTTGGGATTTTCTTCTCCCTACTGCTTTCACATGCGTTCAAGTCCTCTGAAGAAGGAATTTTCCTCCACACAAGATCAGGGGGCAGGTTGTTCAACCTTGCCCGTCTAAGAGCGAAGTCCAAAGTACGGAAAGTCCTCATCAAGGAACTCCTCTTTGCTGACGATGCTGCTTTAACATCTCACACTGAAGAGTGCCTGCAGAGTCTCATCGACAGGTTTGTGGCTGCCTGCAATGAATTTGACCTAACCATCAGCCTCAAGAAAACGAACATCATGGGGCAGGATGTCAGAAATGCTCCATCCATCAATATTGGCGACCACGCTCTGTAAGTGGTTCAAGAGTTCACCTACCTAGGCTCAACTATCACCAGTAACCTGCCTCTAGATGCAGAAATCAACAAGCGCATGGGAAAGGCTTCCACTGCTATGTCCAGACTGGCCAAGAGAGTGTGGGAAAATGGCGCACTGACACGGAACACAAAAGTCCCAGTGTATCAGGCCTGTGTCCTCAGTACCTTGCTCTATGGCAGCGAGGCCTGGACAACATATGTCAGCCAAGAGCCACGTCTCAATTCATTCCATCTTCGCTGCCTCCGGAGAATACTTGGCATCAGGTGGCAGGACTGTATCTCCAACACAGAAGTCCTCGAGGCGGCCAACATCCCCAGCTTATACACACTACTGAGTCAGCGGCGCTTGAGATGGCTTGGCCATGTGAGCCGCATGGAAGATGGCAGGATCCCCAAAGACACATTGTGCAGCGAGCTCGCCAGTGGTATCAGACCCATCGGCCGTCCATGTCTCCGCTTTAAAGACATCTGCAAACGCGACATGAAGTCCTGTGACATTGATCACAAGTCGTGGGAGTCAGTTGCCAGCGTTCGCCAGAGCTGGCGGGCAGCCATAAAGACGGGGCTAAAGTGTGGCGAGTCGAAGAGACTTGGTATTTGGCAGGAAAAAAGACAGAGGCGCAAGGGGAGTGCCAACTGTGTAACAGCCCTGACAAACAAATTTCTCTGCAGCACCTGTGGAAGAGCCTGTCACTCTAGAATTGGCCTTTATAGCCACTCCAGGCGCTGCTTCACAAACCACTGACCACCTCCAGGCGCGTATCCATTGTCTCTCGAGATAAGGAGGCCAAAGACTCGACTGCCTTGTACCATTCACATGCACACTCCTAGCTTATGGTTTAAGGGTAGCATTGACAAAGGTTTGCAGCATATTCAAAAACAGGCTACAATTATAGTTCAATGGGTGAAGATATGCAGCAAAGTGGGTTAAACTCATTGTCCATTTAAAGGTCCAAAGCAACCTGCAGATAACTTTTAAAAACACTTTCTGGATCAGTCCCCTTTCTTTCAGGTAAGATGAACAGACTGGCAAAAACTGCAAAGTTGTGTTCCCCAGGGATCTGTGCTGGGACGACTATTATTCACAATTTACATTAACAAATCCAAAGTACAATTTAAAAATATGTGGATGATGCCAAATTGGGGGATATAGTCAATACAAGGGAATAATCTGACAAAATACAAGATAACATTCATAAGGTAGCAGAATGGCCTTATTATTGGCAAATTAATATAGATAAGTGTGAGGTGTTGCATTTTGGTAGGGGTAATAAAGAGGCCATATCCTGCTTGGATAATAAGAGACCAAACAGGGTACAGGAGCAAAGGGATGTAGAGGTAAATATTCACAAATCTCTAAAAGTAGGAATGCAGGTTAATCAGGGCATAAAAAAACAAACCAAGCACTGGGGTGCATTTCTGGTAGGAGAGAATTGAAAAGAAGAGAAGCTATGTTAAGCTTGTATGAAACCTTGGTTAGACCACATGTGGACTACTGGGCACAGTTTTGGTTTCCATATTATAAAAAGGATCAGGAGGTATTGGAGAAGGTACAAAAAAGCTTTTTTTTTAGATTAGAGATACAGCACTGAAACAGGCCCTTCAGCCCACCGAGTCTGTGCCGAACATCAACCACCCATTTACACTAATCCTACACTAATCCCACATTCCCACCAAACATCCCCACCTGTCCCTATATTTTCCTACCACCTACCTACACTAGTGACAATTTATAATGGCCAATTTACCTATCAACCTGCAAGTCTTTTGGCTTGTGGGAGGAAACCGGAGCACCCGGAGAAAATCCACGCAGACACAGGGAGAACTTGCAAACTCCACACAGGCAGTACCTGGAATCGAACCCAGGTCCCTGGAGCTGTGAGGCTGCGGTGCTAACCACTGCGCCACTGTGCCGCCCTATGTTACTAGAACTATCAGAAAGGCTGAACAGCTTCTCATTTCTCTGGAAAACAGAGGACCGAGAGCTGACCTGATAGAGGTCTTAAAATTCTGAAAGGATTTAATAGGGTAGATATAGAAAAAATGTTTTCACTTGTGGGGGTGTTCCAAATGAGAGATCATAAAGAGAAGCTAGTCACTAATAAATCCAATAGGGAATTCAGGAGAAATTCCTTTACTCAGAGAGTGATTGGAATGTGGAATGTACCACCACAAGGAGTAGCTGAGGCAAATAGCAGAAATGCAATTAAGGAAAAGCTAGATAGGCTAGATAAGGGGATAAAGGAATAAAAGGTTATGCTGACAGGGTTAAATGAAGAGGGGTGGGAGGAGGTTCATGTGTAGTATATGTGCTGGCATAGACCAGTTGGGCACAATGACTTGTTTCTGTGCTGCAGATTCAATGTTGCATGGCCATTGTTGGCGGAGCTGAACTTGGGCAAACGCTCCCCAATGGCAGGTGGACACCGAGTTTCTGGCCTCAGATGGCAGGAAAGCACAGAAGATGTAGCCGTGGTGATAACTTGTGCCTACCTGTCCCATGCCAACTGGATTCCTGCCCACAAACTTCAGAGCGGTCATTCTGGAGGGCACCAGCAGGCGTAAAGCAGGCATAACTGCTGGGATCACATCTGAAGAATTTCAGCCCCTGCATGTTCTAAATGCCCAAATACATAAATACATAAAATCCTTTCTGATTTGAAAAAAATTCAAGTCAATTATTGATCCATAACCAAAGTAAATGTTTTTTTTTTAGTTTATCTCCAAACCAACATGTTGTTCCAATATAAATAAAATCTGGGACTAATTACTGCTTAACATGATCTCTTTCCGCCAAGTAAAGCGTTTGTGTGGTTCTGACCAACCAAAACACGGCCTCTGGGCATGGTGTGTTCACATTATCTAGAAAAGAAACATAGTCATTATTTTATCCCTATAACTTCAAAAATTACAAAAATAAAATGATCCCAGAAATTCGGTGCGGCAGTCTGTGAGAACACAGTCGAGAACCAGGAGTTGAATCCCGTACAAATATATGGGATGAAAAACCCTAGCGCTCATTTCATTACGTCCTATGTAAAGTGAATTTGGGTGGTTCTGACATAGCTCCAAGTGGTGTGGGTCTATAACATAAAGCTGACCAATATTTCAGTCAAATTGGTAGTGGCTTAGCAGTCTCAGGCTGGAATTTTACAGTGGGCAGATGGGAGCCGGCCTCCAACATAAAAGTTGGTGGCGAACCTGCTTCCACCTTGCCTGGGGATCCGTTCTGTATTTTATGGGACCCCAGGCTTTCATTGTGCTGAGGCAGGACTTCCACCCGCTTGAGGTAGGAAGTCCCGCCTCATTGAGCTGCCAGCCCATCAGCAAGCCGGCAGCTCTTAGTCCCAGCATCGTCACTAGGAGCTGTGGCCACTGCTGGGAGTGCAGCCCAGCCGAAGATAGAAGAAGACGTGGAGCTGGGAGCAAAGGTAAGCTTTGGTTGCCTCGCCGGGGCTAATTGGTTGGAGCCGGCAAGGCAAGGGTGATCGGTTGGGGGGAAGGGTAGTGTGTTGGGTGCTGGGAGTGGTTGGGGTAGCAGGTACGGCCCTCCATTGGGTACCCTGTGCCCAATGAGCAGGGCCCCTCCCTCGGGACGATCGGCAACCGCCTGGTTTTTCCAGGCAGCTTTTCCTGGCTCCATGACGCCCACTTGCCACGTGTAAACTCCACGTGGAGGCAGGTGAAGGCCCTTAAATGGCTGTTAAGTGGCCACTTGAGGGTCTTGATTGGCCTGGGGTGGAAGGGCCGATTTCCGCCCCCCCCCCACTCCACCCTACATTAAGGGCAGTGGAGGCAGGAGCGGGTAGGGAAAGTTGCCCAGAGCCTCCCACTCCATCTCACGCCACCCATCCCTGCCACCACCCCGCCCATTGGCATGGTGTAAAATTCCGCCCTCGATTATAGAATCACTAAAATGTGCTTCTCAGATTTATTAGGGCAATATCAGAAAGGAGAGGATGTAGTTTCGGTAAGATTAAAAAAAAAACTAGCGCCTGTATTTGGTTATTTATGACGTGCCTTGGGCCATTTCTTTGTGTTATGTTAATATCAATGGAAGTTGTATTGGAGAGCTATATTCATTTAAGAGCTTAAGGGGGAATCCAGTAGAAAAATTCAAAATTACAGAGGGTCAGATAGAGTGAATTCTGAAAGTTAAATTTCCACCGGTTGGTGAATCTGTAAAAAGAGAGAAGAAAAACTCAGAATTTGTAATCAAAACATAAATAGGTGCTAGAAAGGAATTCTTTCAATGGGAAGGGTTATTAGTGGCTTTTAGTGGCATTTTAAAAAGTAGATGTCTTGCACCTTGCCACAATCCCTTTTTCTAAATTCTTCCTTTTCCTGTTCACTATCTGCTTCGTGAAGCTCTCGGATGTCCATTTAAATGAGTAGCTTTATGTAAATACTAGTAGTTGAAGTTTCATATTCTAACACTGCTCTCTCTCTTTCTTTGAAGACAACAAATCTAAAACCCGCTACTAAAATATGTATTTTTTTTAAAGTTTCTCATAATTTTCTCTCCTCCTTTCTTGAGGCACTGATCCACTGACTTAAAAATTGAGTGAGTTCTGCAAGAGGTGGGCAATTCGTTTCAACAGATTGCCATCCAGGTGGTGAAGGTGAAAATTACCCATCTCTATATTCACAGAAAACGGAACCCAAATGAACACATCATTAGGCTCCAGTTTGTTGCAATAAACCACATGAAGCATACAACATTCTTACAGGGCTTGACAGGGTAGATGCAAGAAGGATGTTTCCCCTGGCTGGGGGGTGGGGTCTGGAACCAAGGGAAACAGTCTCAGAATCAGGGGAAGCCATTTAGGACTGAGATGAGGAGGAATTTCTTCACTCAGAGGGTGGTGAATCTTTGGAATTCTCTACCCCAGAAGGCTGTGGAAGCTCAATCATCGAGCATGTTCAAGACAGAGATTGAAAGATGTCTAGATAGTAAAGATATCAAGAGATATGGGGATAGTGCAAGAAAATCACATTGAGGTAGAAGATCAGCCATGATCCAGCTGCATGGTGGAGCGGGTTCAAGGGGCTGAATAGCCTACTCGTGCTCTTATTTCCTATGTTCCTAAGTTCCAATGTACTACATGATTTTAAATGGCTTTCCATCTTTGTGATATATTCTTGAAAGCTAGATATACACACAAAACCCCCAGACTTTGTTTTCTCAATGTTTCTGCAAAACTGCATGGGTGCATGACCACACAGCAGCATGAAAGCCTGGTTCTCTGATAAATAACATCCATACAAAATTTAAAGGGACTGCGCACTAAAAATACAGGTTGTACATAGCAGCGATGAAAAAATGGCAAAAAAAGAATTGGTGCCTGCTCAAAGACACCCTAACTAAGCCGCACAGCTATTTTATCAGTAGTTGTACATTTCTTCATCAACTGGGGATGTTTGAAGGATGCAAGCGCATCCCCATATCCCAAAAAACTAGCATCCATGTCGAAGTGCATTTCTGTTCCTCAGTGCTGGCTTCAGTTTACTACCCACAGACATCATCAACCTCAGCAGCATCATAGGCTAGAAATGGGAAACTGCCAACAGATCAGAGGCCTAATGTTGCTCAGAAACCCCACAATGCTTACACTTATCTGACATGCAAGTAGAAGACAGCCTAGCTCATACCAGACTGTAGTGTTTAACTTGACATCTCTTGATGTGCTTTCTCATACCCAGCCATGCCTCTACAGCTGCTCTGCTTTACTTACAGCAGTATTACTGAGTGCATTTAACAACAAGCATTTCTCTAATATAAAAACAGAAAGTGCTGGAAATACACAGCAGGTCTGGCAGCATCTATGGAGAGAGGAACTGAGTTAATGTTTCAGGTCTGTGGCCTTTCATCAGAACTGGCAGAATTTAGAAATGTAATGGGCTTCACTGAGCAAGTGAACAGGGGGAGTGGGGAAGAAGATCAAAAGGGAAGGTGTGTGATAGGGCAGAGGGCAGGAGAGATTAAATGAGAGAGATGTCATGAAACAAAGGCAAAGGAATTGCTAATAGTTGTAGTAAAAGACAAAGCATTAGTCCAGTGTTAATGGGAGAATAATGAACAGCTGTGTCCAAAAGCAAAAGCATGAAAAAAGTAGATAGGGCCATGTTTAAAAAATGAAATAAAATAAATTAAGGCAGTCATGCTCTGAAATTGTTGAACTCAATGTTGAATTCAGAAGGCTGTAAAGTGCCTAATTGGAAGATGAGTTGCTGTTCCTCGAGCTTGTGTTGAGCTTCACCGAAACACTGCAGCAGGCCAAAAACAGAAATGTGGGCGTGAGAGCAGGGTGGTGAATTAAAATGGCAAGCGACTGGAAGCTCGGGGTCATGCTTTCGGGCTGAGCAGAGGTGTTCTGTAAAGCAGTCACCCAATCTGTGTTTGGTCTCCCCAAAATAGAGCAACTGCATTATGAGCAGTGAATACATTAAACCGCTTGAATTGCATAGGAATGTGCCGTAGGAAGGGGACGAGGTGTCGGGGGTGATGGAGGAGTGGACCAGGGTATTGCGGAGGGAACGATCCCTTCGGAATGCTGACAGGGGAGGGGAGGGGACAAAGTGTTTGGTGGTGTCATCACACTGGAGGTGGCAGAAAAGGCGGAGGATGATCCTTTGGATGTGGAGGCTGGTGGGATGGAAAGTGAGGACAAGGGGAATCCTGAGTTTTGGGAGGAAAGGGAAGGGGTGAGGGCAGAAGTGCAAGAAATCGGTCAGATACGGTTGAGGGCCCTGTCAACCACAGTGGGGGGGAATCCTCGGTTGAGGAAAAAGGAAATGATAACAGAAGTGCTGTTATGGAAGGTTGCATCATTAGAACAGATGGATCGGAGACGAAGAAATTGGGAGAATGGAATGGAGTCCTTACAGGAGGCAGGGTGTGAGGAAGTGTAGTCGAGGTAGCTGTGGGAATCGGTGGGCTTACAATGAATATTAGTAGACAGCCTAACACCAGAGATGGAGACAGACAAGTTGAGGAAGGGAAGGGAAGTATCAAAGATGGACCCTGTGAAGGTGGGAGAAGGGTGGAAATTGGAAGCAAAGTGGATTAAGTTTTCCAGTTTGGGGCAGGAACCGGAAACGGCACTGATACAGTCATCAATGTACCAGAAAAAGAGTTGAGGGAGGGGGCCTGAGTAGGACTGGAACAAGGAATGTTTGACATAACCCACAAAAAGGCAGGCATAAGTAGGACCCATGTGGGTACCCGTAACAACACCTTTTATTGGGAGGAAGTAAGTGAAGTTGAAGGAGAAGTTGTTCAATGTGAGAACAAGTTCAGCCAGGCGGAGGAGGGTGGTGGTAGATGGGGACTGGTTGGGCCTCTGTTCAAGGAAGAGAGCCCTCTGTTTCTGGTGGGGGATGGAGGTGTATAGAGATTGGACGCCCATAATGAAGAGGAGGTGGTTAGGGCCAGGAAACTGGGAATTGTTGAAATGATGTAGAGCATCAGAAGAGTCACGGATGTAGGTGGGAAGACACTGGACCGGGAGAGAAAAAATAGGGTTAAGATAGGAAGAAATAAGTTCAGTGGGGCAGGAACAGGCTGAAGCGATGGATCTACTGGGACAGTCCTGTTTGTGGATTTTGGGAAGGAGCTAAAAGCAAGCTGTCTGGGGTTGAGGGACTATGAGGTGGGTAGCTGTAGATGGAAGATCTGCAGAGGAGATGAGGTCAGTAACAGTCCTGGAGACAGTGGCTTGATGTTCGGTGGTGGGGGAGGTAGGAAGGAGTGTCTGAGAGTTGGCGCTCAGCCTCTGCAAGGTAAAGTTCAGTACGCCAGACAACAGCAGCACCACCCTTGTCTGCAGGTTTGCTCACAATGTTGGGGTTATACCTGAGAGAACAGAGTTCTACAAGCACCGAGAGAGACAGGTTTGAGTGAGTGAGGGGAGCGGAGAAATTGAAATGGCTGATGTCACACCAACAGTTCTCCAGCATCCGCAGTATTTTGCTTTTATTTAAGCATTTCTTTAGAGTCTTTAACTTAGTAAAACATCTCAAGGCACTTCACAGGGGCATTAGCAAACAAAATTTGACACTGAGCTACACAAGGAGATATCAGGACAGGTGACGAAAAGCTTGGTCAAAGAGGTAGGTTTCAAGCAGAGTCTTAAAGGGCGAGGACATGGAGGGATTTGAAAACAATGATGAGAATTTTAAAATCAATCCATTGCTGGACCAGAATCCAATGTAAGTTAGTGAGCCCAGGTGAACAGGACTTGGTGTGAGTTAGGATAAGGGCAGCAGAGTTTTAGATGAGTTCAAGTTTATGGAGGTGGAAGATGCAAGAGCGGCCCATACATACATATCATGCAAAATGTCCCATGGTTCTTCACATAGGGATAGAGGAAAACTACAGATAAAAGGAATAGCTCCTGAGGTACAAATAAAATTGATACCACTGTTACAACTGAAGCAGGAGGAGTGCACTGTTAATTCCCACTTCTCCTCAGGTCACAACATATATTTAAATTTTCCCACTTACCGAAAAATCAATTAGTTATTTGTCCCCAGAATAAAGCACACCAACCAGGTTTCTTTAATAAACAACAAAATTATCCGTTTATTATAAACCACATCTTAACCAATAATGAAGTAAACATATACGCGAACTGAAATATTAAATCCTTTTTTTATCCAAGTCCTCACACGCACACTCACATACACAACCGGTTAACTGGGAAAAAAGGATTTTTGTTTACAGCTGTTACAAAGAAATAGAAGGAATAAAAAAAACTTATACTGAATAGATGATATGGAAGCCCTTTGTTTTGGCGAGGTGTCCCAAAGGCGAATAGGTGTCTGCCACCAGGAATCTTCCAGGCAATGTTAATGAACAGTCTGTTTGGGTAGGTGTTCAAAGAAATTCAACTACAGAAGGCTTCACCTAGGTCTTATATCAGGTGTGCAGCAACAAAGGTTTCAGTTCTCACACATTTGATGCAATGTTATTTTAAAGATGCAAGGTTTCTGCAAACATTCAGGATTTCTTCAAAATACAGGAGGCAACAGTATAACTTGATACAGGATTTGCTTTCCAAGAGCAGGGATTCTTCAAAGAGAGGTAACAGTTGTCTGGATTTTCTTCTGATCTCCTGGCAGGTGAATAAGCAAACTCCAACTGCCTCTTTATCCAAAAACAACCAAAATTTATCTTCTTCAAGATTCCAGCATCCATGAAATCCTTTTCAGTTTTTAAAAATAATATAGATTCTCAAGTTTTAACAACAAATGGAAACCCACGTAACACCATGGACAACTTCAAGAGTTCTTCATGATTTTCACAAAAGTACACGGGTCAGTTCTGCATTTTCAAACTCAAAGCAATTACATCTTGAAAATCCATTGGACAACTGACTTTTCCATTTAAATTCTAACATTTTCCATTCCACTTTCTCTGCTTTGGAAGAGAACAAGAATAAAACCTGTCCCTTACAACATTCAGCTAACAGAATTGAAGGAAGGTTGCCAGTATAAGTGATACCCCTTCTGTCAGGAAAAGGTCTGAATGATTTTTAAGATTGTTAAGTGAAGGCCTTTACTGGACCTCTCTTCATGTTTACACTGGATAAAATTTGCAAGTTCACTGATTATTAAGAGAACTTTTGCCAACAAAACATCAAAAATGGTTGTTAAAATAATGGACATGATTAACACAAAGGTATGAAAAATCCAACAGGTCGGATTATTAGATTACAAGCCAATCAAGACAGCATTCAAGGATTTACAAATAAAGTCATAGAATAGAAAGACCAGGAAGTTATGCTAAACCTTTATAAAACGCTAATTAAGTCCTGTCTGAAGTATTGTGTCTAAGTCTGGGCACCATACTTAAGGAAGGATGTGAAGGCTTTGGAGAGAGTACAGAAGAGATTTATGAGAATGGTTCCAGGGATGAGGGATTACAGTTATGTGGATAGACTGGAGAAGCTGGCGTTGTTCTCTTTAGAGCAGAGAAGGACAAGAAGAGATTTGATAGAGATGTTTAAAATCACCAAGGGTTTTGACAGAGTAAATAAAGAGAAACTGTTTCCAACAGCTGAAGGATGAATAACCAGGGAGCATAGATTTAAGGTGATTGGCAAAAGAACCAGAGGCAAGATGAGGAAAAGCTTTTTTATGCAATGAATGGTTAGGATTTGGAATGCGCTGCCTGATAAGGTGGTGGATATTGATTCAAAAGGGAATTGAATAAATACTTGAAGGAGAAAAATTTGCAAGGAAATTGGGAAAGAGCGGAGGAGGAGGATCAACTGGATTGCTCTTGGAAAGAGCCAGTGCAGATTTGATAGGCTGAATGGCATTCTTCTGTGCTGTACTATTCTCTGAATGGCTCACTCCTGGCCCTATTTCTAATGTTATGATTCTATCATTGCTGAAACAAGTGGTTCCATCTATACTGCAAGTCTACACCAAAAATGCAATGGAAAGAGAGCTACAATTGATCTTAGTAAGGGATTGAGCTGAGACAAAACTTGCGTTAATATGTACTCTGGACATCTCAAAACACTCAAAATCAATTAATTACTTTTCAAGGTCTCGCCATTCTTGTACATAGGAAAATGCAGCAGCCAATTTGCACACATCAAGGCCCCAAAAATTGCAAATGAGATGAATGATCATTTACTTTGCTTCTTTTTGGTGGTGTTGGTGGGGCTGTGAATGTTAGTCAGAATACTAAGGGATCGTCACAGCTCTTCTTTGAATAGTGTTATGGGATATTGTAGGTCCACTTGTACAAGCAGGCGGGAGGTTGGTTTAATGGACGTCTTATCTAAATGACTCTCATACTGAGAACAAAAGGTAAATACAAACGGGAGGATGTTCCCTCTGGGGGCAGAAAACAGAGGTCAGGACCATTTTCGGGTTCCAAAACTGCCCAATTTTCACAGGGGCTCTCCCTTAATTGACGTGGAGTCGGACCCTCCATCCAATTAAGGATGGCGGGCGGGTTCTTGAAGCTAGAGGGCCAATCAGAGGCCTTTCAGCTTGAAAGCAGCAGTAGTCTGCAATCGAGTGTAAGTAAGGGAGAGGGTGCTTCAAATTTGAGGTGTCATCTCTCCAACTTTTTAAAAATTAAATGTAAAAATGGCTTTTGCAGCCAGGCCACCTCTACAGGGGATCCGGTGGCTGCTTCTGCACCCAGGCAGGCGGGGAGGGCCTCTAGGCCTGCCTGGAGAACTGGTTCCCTCAAAACAACCCAAAAATCTCCTCCTGATCACTGTCCGTTGGGGTCACTGGGTGAGGATAGGATTGGACTTGGATGTGGTACCCCCATAGTAAAATAGGTTGCCAGCATCCAACGTGCAGGGTCAGACATAAAGAATGGTCATGTTGATAAAGTTTCAGAGATATACCGACAACCCTGAAACCATGCCTAAGTATAAATCACTACTTTCAGGAGATCAGGGGAGAAATGTCAGCAGGAAATTTGACGAGAAAGAAGAAATGCCATAATGCTACTGAGAGTGGGATCGACATACACAGTTGAAGTAAAACAGGCAGCTGATAATCTAGCCTGTGCTACACCTGACTAGGAATATATGCTGCGGATACTAGGTTGAAGAAGTAGGACAATCTTCAGTTCCTGACTCCTACTTACCACTCCTTCATAAGCACAATCATTTTTTCCCCAAACAAAGAGTTATGAAACAAATCACGTAACAAACTTTCCACCTGTGCTAGATTTAAAATGTCTCCCACTGCCAAAAATATCTGAACTACAACTGTTCCATCACTAATAAAATCTCTCTCCAATAACAGTAAGCTATTTCATTTCAGATGTAGAAATATCTAAATGGATCAGATTAATATCATTACTTTTATTTGAACCCTTGTGAAATCTAGAAGTAGCTGAATAAATAATTTAGGAATTCCAATAATACTCTCTCCTTCAGTAGTCCTACTTCCTACTCTTTAAGGTGGAACACATGTAGAAAGCAGAGTTTTAACATTTTCATCCTGACAGATCACTGCGTTCCTGTTTTTTCATAACTGATATGCAGACACGAACACACACAGACACACAAACACAGACACACACAAACACAGACACAGACAACCCATCCAGATTTGTTTTTACTAGCAATTTGCTTGGGAAAAAAGGTTGCAGTTCATTGCATGCATCAATGTGCCTGAAGCTATGTTCATGATTCTGAGATTTCAAATCAGACTTTGTTTTCTCATTGAACAGACAGAATGTGAAAAGGACTATACTGAGGAAACTGTTTGGATCACTGCCATCTCTAACCCATCAGCTCTCTGCTGTCAAATCAAACATGAAAATAAGAAAACAGATTTACAGAGTGCCCTGTGATGCTATTCACATGCCATTGTAAACGTGCATTGTGGAAACTGTACAGCTGCTCTTCTCCTTTAGTGTAAAGAGTTAGAAAACCATGTCTCACTATGCACATGGTAAATGGTAACTGGCAATAGAGTGCCAACAGTAAATGTTTGTTGGTGGGTAGGATGATGGTTTGTCACATGAAAATCTGTAGTTGAATTTGATGTTATTAAGGGAAGTGTAGTACTGAAAAGTGATAAAGTATGTTACAGCTGCAATGGGGAATGCATTGAATTGAACTGTGAACTGCCTCTGTCCTGAATGCTTTACTACCATTACTAGCTGCATAATTACCAACAACAATCTAAGAACTCTTGGGCAGGATAGTTTCACAATTCATTGGAGGCCTGACATGTGGCAAGATTGAAAGATGGAGCACAAGTTTATCCTCCCACTCTGGTACGTTTCCGATATCACAGATCACGGGGGTGAAACCAATCTCCGCCAATAGTGCAAAATGGGTTCACAGTGAATCAACAGTCCATTTTACACCACATCTGATTTTCTTCAGCATGATTCAACAGATGTGTAAAGGGCCATTGATTCACCCTGAGCCTGTTTGTTACTCCTAGCAAGGTTCAATTTCATAACCCTCATGTTTGCACCGAGCACAGGTAACAGGGTGAAAGCAAGCTGCTGATCCATGACATGTACTGTGTTATGGAATGATTCTTAAGAGAGAAAAATTGGGAGTGTGGGCACACAAGTCGATGACGTCTAGCTACAAGAAAGACGCATTCCCCCAGAAAGAAAGAAATCATAATTTTACAAGTTAAACTTCAAGGTCTATATCTTCACTTGATCCTGAAGATGACGACAAAAGTTAGCACCAATACCACACAACCTTCCTTCCCCCACCCTCAAACAATGTATAAAACCATGAAAAACCACCAATCCCAAACAATTACAGTTCCTGAGGAAAGGATTAGAAAACCTTTAGATAATGATGGGTGTTTTTTTTAATGTAATTAAAACCAAAAATTTATTGTGTTTGTTATGTTCCTCTACTCTATCTGTCTTTCATTAACTTCCATTCCAAGCATTCAAAAAGAAACTGTCTTCTATTGACTGAAAAAAATGTTTACTCTTTCAGTCCAAAAGTGACTTTGGTGAGAACACAGAAATCCTTTACCCAGAAACTTTTAAACACTAGAATGAATTCCTTATTCCTTATTCACCACCACAACTTGTGGATCCTTATATTGTCACGTTCCATTAGGAAAACCATCTTTTAATTGTTCAAAGATTAACTGCTGCTCAGCAACTTTCCAGGCTGGTTAAGAGAAAAAAGGGGGGTATTTTAATCAAGAGATGAAAAATGCTGCTAAATGACGTTGTGCTATTAAGACACACCCATTTGAAAGTCTGGATATAGTGCATCATTTTGGTCCTAATTGCTGATTACTGTAATTTGAACTTGCCTGGAGGTGCTAAAGCAGAAATCACCATTTTCACAAAGCAGTAAATGTGGGCTCCTCACACCCACTTCCACTGAAGGCATAGAGCACTCTGGCTGACACACAGCAGCAATTTGCAATATGGCTCAGGGAATGAGTGAGAGAACGCACCAGTTCTCAGACGCGGCACTAGAGGTTCTGGTGAAGGAGGCGCAGAGGAAGAGGAGGGACGTCCTGTAACCACAGCGGGCAAGGGCATCATCTCACCATCATGTCCTTCCCTCCTGCTCTGCCTGGCTTCAAGTCCTCCTTCCATTCCTTGTCCAGACCGAGGGGGATCCCAGAAAAGCTCCTGATATGTTTTAGAGGTCCTCTTCACAGCTCCAGTGACAATGAACATGAAATGGTGAGTATTCCTTTAAGTAGCACTTGAAATCCACATCAATGCCGTGTTTACTCCCAAAGAGCTGGTTGCTGTTAGGAGACAGCGTTAGGACAAGCGCTAGTCACCAAAATGCCATGGAGCCTCCCTAATGAGTGCTAGCAGGCATTTTAAGTGCCATCAGCCCTTTAATGAGCCTCTGGGCAGCCATTCCTATCACTGTCTTTAACTCCTTTACTAAGATGGCATCTTGGGCTAAATGACGACTAAATCAACATTTCAACTCAAGACCCCATCTTGGCCACCTCGGAGGATCTTTACCTCCTGAATGTGCTGCTGAAAACCATCCCCACAAGCTATGCACAATTTCCTGCAGAAACAGCTAGGTGGCCAACAAGCAGCTCTGACCAAGATTGATAAATGATAAAAATTACAAACGGTAACAAAATTAGCCATGGCTTCCACAGAGAAGCAACTCGTCTAGAACACTGTAAGTTATCATTGTTGGATAATTCATAATTCCTTATTCAGGAAAAACATTAACATTTGTCTTGGACACTCTGTTGTTGTAATAATAAAAATTTAAGGAACATTTTCTTGGCACCAGAACACCTCCAGGAAGCTGGCAGCCATTTTAACGTTGCAATTTCCAGTGGGCCGCCCAAGATGTATTTAAAACAGGAATGCACCTCTTAAAGTGAAGTTGCATTTCCTTCATTCACATTGTTGCAGTTATAATGCCACAAGGAGGTGACCATCAGAAATGATTACAAGGGCTGCCCCCAGGTTTTCTGATGCCTGCCCTGAGGTCCTGGTGGAGAAGGTCAAAGCAGGATGGGAAATACTGCTCCTCAACACGTGTAGCAAGGCACCCATGACTAATATCCAGAAGGCCTGGATAAAGGCCGCCTAGAATCAGTGCCAGGAGCATAACACCTAGGACCTAGGTTCAATGCAGGAAGAGGTGCAAAGGTCTCACAAGAACAAGCAAGGTTGAGTCCATCTCTTCATCTCTCCATCCCTCTGGATAACACTTGCCAACCCTCCTTTTACTGCAACCCCCAACACTTGCACTCTCCCCTCCATCACATACTTCAGCAATCACAAGGTCACATTGTGTTAATTGTATATTAACTGTACTTAATTGTATGCAGTTGGTGGCCATTTACTGGGGATTCACTTGTGCCCCTATAAATAGGAACAGACTGAAACAGTGGTTGGTGGGTGAGGAGGTGCATGCTTGTAATGTGTATCTCCATAAATAAATACTTATAGAAGTGAGTAAAGACGGGCTCCAGTTCTATTCTTCATCACCTGGATTTCTGGAATATAACACACTCAACCACCTTTCTTGCTCACTCCAAATAAACTCAGGTCTTCATTTGCTAACTTCACACCAGACACCAACCGCATCATCTTCTCACATGGTAGCACTAGCTGAACCAACAACTTCTCTCAGGACTTCTTCTCCACTTTACATTCCAGGCACTTGGCTTTATATTCATCACCTCCCCATTTCATTCCATCTCAGCAGATTCACTATATGCAGAAGTTCTACACATGTCCACTTTCCTTTTCAAATGCCAATCACTAACTCTCACCTTCACTTTCTGCAGGAAAAGAAAGTGAGCAATGCAAGGGAGAGAAGCAAAATTGGAAAGGAACCAGCAAATACTGATAGAAGGGACAACCCAAGAGATAACACACTGCAGGATGAGGTCCTCTGTCAACTCAGTTGAGATGAGGACTTCAGGAGCCCAGCTATAAGAAGAAAACACCTTGCTTCATACAAGCAGTTATATCAAGTTTTGCAAGGTCTTCCCAGGAGTTTCCTAGTATTATCTCACATGGCATCAGCACACTACTGTTTACCTTATGGCTTCCTCCAGGGGTCTCAAGCCCTCACAACAAGAGTCAATGTTCACAGCCTTTGCAGCTTTGGAAGCTCAAATGGCTGTCACACAGGCTCTAGGATATCTGTCTCTCCAGGGTGGAGCCATCTTGGAGAGATTGGTAGACCATACAGATAGGGGTTTTCCAGGAGTCACTCATCTTCTGCAGCCTGCTGTCCTGTAGATCATTGAAACCAATGAGCCATAGCCCCATGGCAGTAGCAGTGGCACAATGGGACTGCCGTGTTGATCTCACTCAGCATGTCAGCTGAAAGGATTGAATTAGGAGGACACAGCTTGCATAAACTTGCCTTTTATTCCCTTATGCTTGGAAGGTTGAGTGGTGATTCATGTGAAGTGTTTAAAATGATAAAGGGATTCAATGGGATAGATACAGAAAAACCAATTCCTCCGGCGGAGGAATCCAGAACAGGAGACATAAACTTAAAATGAAAACTCGGCGATTTAGGAGTAATAGCAGGAAGCATTTTTCACCCAAAGCTTAATAGAAATCTGGGATTAGCTCCCCCAAAAGGCTGTGGGTGTTGGGTCAACTGAAATTTTCAAGTCTGAGGACAAAAGACATTTGTTGGATAAGAGTATCAAGTGATATGGAACTGAGATAGGTAGATGGAGTTAAGGTACAGAACAGCCATGAAATAATTGAATGGTGGAACACGCATGAGGGGGCTGAATGGCCTACTTCTGCTCCTGAGATGTTAAACAGTTTTCCTGTTTCTGGTCAGTAAGGATCCCAGGGCATTATTCAGAAAGGAGGAGCAGGGAGTTCTCTTAGTGTACCAACCAACGTCCCTCTCTCAACTATCAGCAGCAAAAACAGATTAACTGGTCATTCGTCTCATTGCCATTTGTGAGATTTGACTGTGCGCAAAATAGCAGTCATGTTTTCCTAAGAGTAGACACTGAATTTCAAAATAATTTTCTATGAAACTTTTGAGTCACTTCTGAGACATGATAAGGCACTATATAAATGCATTTTTTCTTTCCAACTGGATAAAGGAAAGTCTTGTTGTCTGCAGCCAGAACAGTAATCTCAATTGCTCACAGTTAATTATGTCTCTCATCGAGGCCACAGTATTTCGGTAACCAACTGAGCAATTTTCACAAGAAGCAAATGCTGTGAGGTATGTAGAATGGATAAGTGCCCCTCGAGCTATTTTACTTTACCAGATTCCCACTTGCATATCCCTATTGCTAAAATGCCTTCAATTTCAGACCAACACATTGATGAATGCAATTCCACTGTGATCCAAGTAGTGATTGATTGAGGTCTTATTTTCAAAGAATAGCTAATATCTATGCCTGTTAAACAACTCAGACTAGCTGGTTTCCACAAAGGAACATCAATGCGACCACATGCTGCTAATTTAGTGAGCAATAGCAATCGATAGCACTCCAGGGAAACAGCTGGCAACTTCCCTGCAAATCCCATTATCCATCTCTAGACAGAATTATGGGTTGCTCAATTTTCCTCAAAAACAACAATTTGCAAAGATTACAACTTGCATTTATGTAGTACTCCGCATGTGCAGGAAGGAGGAAAAAGGGATGTGGTTGACACAAAGCTTGAGGAAAAGGGAGACAAATAGAATTGGAGATCCCAGGATGAGGAACCCGAGTCAAGGTTCAAGTTGGCAGTTTTGAGGAAGTTTTTGAAAGCAAAAAGGAGGTGGCAAGGCAGAGGGAACCAAATAATAAATTAGAGAGGACAGGAGCATGGTGGTCACCAATGGTGGAGCAGAGAGACAGAGAGGTAAGGAAAAGTTCAGTGTTAAAGGGGTGCTTTCAGACATGTAAGGCAGGAGATCGCTAAGGTGGGATGAAATTAGGCTATGGATTGCCTCAAGAAAAAGGAAGAGGAATTTCGAATGTATCACATGAGTTTGTGGAGCCCATGAAACTTGGAAAGGATGCGATTGAATTGAAACTTAGTATGGCTAATGATGCAGGCAGTGATCCTTTGGGTGAGCTGAAGCTTGCAGAGCACTGATGCAGAGAAGACAGCTTGAAGGTATCACAGCAATAAGCCTTAAGTGGATAAAAGCATGCACTAGGATATTGGCAGCAGAAGAGGTAATAGGTGCACTGGTGGGCAATGTTGTCAACTGAAAGACATTTTAGTAACAGAGCATGTGTAGGGGAGGAAATTGAGCTAAGGGTCAATCAATACACAAAGGACTGAATTTTAACTTTACAACCCTCTCACAGTGGGGGAGCTCAGCTGCGTGTCAGGAACCCAGAGGTTTCCGCAGCACATTTGTCAATGGCTTTTTAACACAGCCATTGCATTTGCATCTGACTTACAGGTTTCCCAACTAATTGGAGCAAGTGGATATGATGACAACCGGCAGTAGGGTATTTCGGCTGAAGTATTTAAAGGGACCATGCGAGGATCAGAGTTCAAGCATGCAAGATCTTCAGACAGAACCTAGAAACTGAAGAAATGGAGGCAAAACATAACAAGGTAGCAACAGGCTTCAGTGATTCATCTCTGGACATGCTGCGGCAGGTTGTAAGGGCCCGCAGGGAGATTCTGTTCCCTACAGACAGGCATGATTAGAAGTGGCAGAGAAGGTCAGCAGCAGGTGTGTGGTGCCACATTCCTGGATATGTGTTAAATTCCAGAAAGCTTGTTGTAGAAGGATGATGCTGGAGCCTATCTTCACCCTGTTTCACATTTATTGTACAGAGTAAAAAGGATTACAAACAAATAGCTCCTCACTCAAATCCTTCATCAGTTTCGTAAGTGTCTCCTTATAAGTGCTCAAGCAAATCCCAATTAGGACCCTCCACCTGCATAGGGCGGCACAGTGGCGCAGTGGTTAGCACCGTAGCCTCACAACTCCAGGGTCCCGGGTTCAGTTCTGGGGACTGCCTGTGTGGAGTTTGCAAGTTCTCCCTGTGACCGCGTGGGTTTTCGCCAGGTGCTCCGGTTTCCTCCCACAGCCAAAGACTTGCAGGTGATAGGTAAATTGGCTGTTGTAAATTGCCCCTAGTGTAGGTAGGTGGTAGGGAATATGGGATTACTGTAGGGTTAGTATAAATGGGTGGTTGTTGGTCGGCACAGACTCTGTGGGCATGAAAGGGCCTGTTTCAGTGCTGTATCTCAAAATAAAATGAAATAATTAGACAATTAATATACAATTCACAAGAGATTCAATGCACTGATCAGGGTAGGAAAGGTGAGTGGCATTGCACATTCAAATGTATCCTGATGATCATCTTATCACACCCCCTCAATCTGCCTTCCCAAGCCTTCTCCTACACATCGCTCCTCATACTAACACACCCTGCAGGTTCACCCATTACTCTATGTTGAAGCACCTCCTCACACCCACATGTGACCAGCTACCACTGACTCACATTTCAATGTGATGTTACACCTATCCGTCACAGTGGCCCTCCACAAATGTTATCCTTCCATCCTCTCAAAAGATTCAATTTCTCACATTCATGGGTGTCTTGATTCTTGATAAGCAAGGGGGTGGAAGGTTATCAGGGGTAGGTCGAAATGTGGAGTAATTAGTTCAGCCATGAATTTATTGAATGGCAGAGCAGGCTCGAAGGGCTGAGTGGCTTACTCCTGCTCCTAGTTCGTATGTTCTTCTTTCCCTCCTGGTAGAAGTGATCAGAGAACACCAGAGAGAATTAGAGAACCAGAGATGGCCCTCCTGTTATCTCCACTTTGACAACTGCGGAGGAGGAAGCACTGCAGATATGGCAGGTCTTAGCATTTCTGGCCACTGATGATGGAGAGATGGGGGTTTCCCAGCTACCTGGTGACAGAATTAAATATCACACTGCCACATGGCATACAACACAAGGTCATGCTGACATGATGTCAGCATGCAATGAAAAATTATTGTGCACAATGATAACTTAGAACCCTCTCACCTTGTCAATACCAATTCATGTCTTTCATCCCCACATGCCCCTTAAGCATCCCTCAGGAGGTTGTGCGGGAGGAGGATGAATATTCCTCAGAGGAGGTCACTCACTCTGAGGATATGTAGTTACAGGACTCATGCGCACCATCCGCCAGCTCAGATACACATACCTCATTGGGTCCATCCAGACAGGCCGTTGTGTCTCAGACATCATGGGCTGAACTTTCAAAACGGGGTCAGGAACTGATGCCCAGATGATTTCCAGGTCCCAACCCCGCACCTCAGCGGCATCACAATCTTTAAATATTAATGCCCTAATCAGGCAGAAGGTGAGTTCGGTGCCCAATTAGTGGCGCCAAGCATCTGCAGGAGGCAGAAGCTGCCTGCAGAGCACGAGCGGCAAAGGTGGGTGGCAGCCATGATAGGGCCTTGACACAAAGAGCAGGCAGTTCCATGCAGGGCCAGCAGAATAAAGAGATGAGGCAGCGCTTCCAAAATTTAAGAAAAAGTCCTGCATTTGGCCCAGCGTAAGATCCCCGTGGGCCCAAAATATTTTATCTTCCAACAATACAGTTTGCCTCTGCCTGCTGTGAGCCCGACAGTTGTACACTATCATGCACCAGACTGGTTGGGCTCATTGGAATTCTAATTGAAAATGACAGTGCAGACACCCCCACCAGCCCCTTAACGAGATCGTCCATGTGCTTAATAGGCCCTTAATTGGAGGTAAGCAGCTTCCCCATTCCCTCCCCCTCTCCGCCCTCACATTGAAAATTGCAGATGTCCCAGAGGCATTGGGTTCCAGACACAACCTCTGGGGCAGCGATTTTCAAATCACGTCCGCACCCGTTCCCGACTCCACCAGCATTGAAAATCTGGCCCACAAGTGAGCAGAAGGAGGTGTTGTACACAGGATCAGCAGTAGAGAGTCCCCTTCAGAGGATGCAGTTCCCTCCAAGGTCTGCTCAGCCAGCCGCAGCTGCTAAGCCTCGGATGCCATTGAAAAGAGGACTATTTGAAAGCAGCAGCAGAAAATGTGAGAGATTCTCTCAACCTTTCCAACACAATTGCACAGAACTGGAGAGAGTTCGGAGTAGTTTGTCTCTCGCATGAGTGCATGTGTCTCAGGCCTTCACACTGATGTCCACCTCCATGGAGCGCATCAGTTGAGAAATTCACATTGTTCCCAGTCCTGACGACATGGCATTAGTCACCTATGAGATGCACTTGTGGGCAGCAGATTGTGAGATTCTGCAAATACCACAATCAGATCCCTGGAGGGAGCCTGAAGTGAAGAAAAGGGCTGTGGTGACTTTGACAGCCACTGGTAATGCATGCCCACCTGTCCATTTGGCAGGAGTGCTTCCAGGAGGCTGCAAATCTCTGTGATCACCTGACATGAAACCCTGAGACTCTTGAGGCACTGCTGCTTGGTCACATCCAGGATACTTATCCTCTGCCTGTAAACCCTGTGTTGTGCGTGTCGCCTCCTGTGAGCGGGACCTTTGTGCTCATCCCCTCTCTCCTGTGGAGCAGCAGGTAGTTGAGGAGAAGACTGCTTCTGCTGGCACTGCATCTTCTGTTGGTGGTGGTGCTGCTGCTGCTCATCTTGTTCCTCATCTGAGGTCCGAGGTAAATCTCCAGAAGGAGGTCCCATGCTGAACTGAAGGTTGACAGTAGGGAAGTGTTAATTGTAAGAAATAAATTCCAAATTCACAAAAGTTACCTCCAAAGTAGTGGAAATCAGCTCCACAGTAGTGAAAACACACACTCAGAATAATTCCTGTGAGCAAAAGCCTTTCATCCAAGCAAGGAATCCAGTGTCAGATCTCAGTATTTAAAGCATTTCCTGCCTGCCAATTGCACAGCCTCCTCAAATCCCACTGTTGTCTCACCTTGATTCCCCTGGCGTGTTCCAGGAAGCCCAGGAAACCTATGCGCACACAGTTGAAATTGGAATTCAGGATTAAAGAAGCAAATAATTAGCACTTTACATACTAAAATAGCAGACCTGCCTGTCCCATGGGGGGTCCTGCATGCTGCAGATCACGTTCAGGCGAAAGGCGAAAGTCTTCCCAACAGCCTCCCAACCGCTGGCAATTTCAACTCTTTTAACCTGCTGCCCAGTTGCAAACCAGGTTAAAATTCCCCCAAGAGTTTGTACATCTGACAAGATTAAAATGGCAGGTAAAGATGATAGTTGAGTCCAATGACTGATAGTGTTGATAAGAGCTGAAGAAGATGACTTCAGCTTTGCTGTCGATCGGCTGGAGGAAGTGCCGATATCACGTAATTCTCCTCAGAAGGCGGCAAACAGAATAATTCCATTTAAATTCACAATATTCTAAAATTGTTCATAAAGAGGACATGGTTTGGAATTTTAAAGATTTAGACAAAATGAGGCTCAGCTGAAGTGCATGAGAGTGGCACTGGATGACATTACTTCTGATTTTCCCCTATTTCCTCTGGAGAAGCTTGGTGCTATCACCTGACAAAATGGTCAAGAACATGGGGCAGCACAGTGGTGCAGTGGTTAGCACCGCAGCCTCACAACTCCAGGAACCCGGGTTCAATTCTGGGTACTGCCTATGTGGACTTTGCAAGTTCTCCCTGTGACCGCGTGGGTTTTCGTCGGGTGCTCCGGTTTCCTCCCACAGCCAAAGACTTGCAGGTGATAAGTAAGTTGGCTATTGTAAATTTCCCCTCGTGTAGGTAGGTGGTAGAGAATATGGGATTACTGTAGGGTTAGTATAAATGGGTGGTTCTTGGTCGGCACAGACTGGGTGGGCCGAAGGGCCTGTTTCAGTGCTGTATCTCTAAATAAATAAATGGTTTACTGAGGGGCTGGAAGCCATGTAAAATCCCTTGGCCTGTATGCACCAGAGAATGTTTGATATTTAATGTAAATGTACATTGTAAATATAACTTGAAATGGCAAGTGTAGTGAGGCAACTCATGTACTGTATTGGAAGAAACTGATCTGTATGGAACTTTATTTAATGTCTAATTTGAATCCTTATGTAATGTATTATCACAACTTTTCTGAATAAAGTATACTTTTAGAAAAAAATGGTCACGAACAGGAACTATTTGAAATGATTTATGTGCTCACTTTTTTCCTTCTTGTGTTAACTTAGATGATGGCTCTGCTTGAGATTTCTTTTCATGGAGGAAATAAAAGATAAAGCTGCCTTCTTAGCAAATTGAAGACACACGGTAAAAATAAAGTGTTAAGTTACAGGCTAGACTTACACAACATTTGGTGGATACAACATGTGGAATAAGATCTCCTACTTTGGTGATTCTTCAGTAGAACATTGCCCAAGGCAAAATTCACAGAGTACTGCTGAGGGAAATGAGATTCAGATTCGCAGCGCAATGTACATGAGAAGAATGTGAAAAGCAGAAATGCCAGTCGATACAATACGAATAGATGGGCATTATGCGGAAAACGATGGAGAAGGTGAAATTCAAAGGTCTTGATCAAAACTTTGCTAAAGCATATGTCAAGACTGAGCACATATTGCACACAGGCCTGCTTGCTACACTCTGACAGAGTTGACAATAAAATATTACCACATCATAGCCTCAAAAGAGTCAACAATCAGTATGTGAACAATGTTAAGAAGTGAGAAGTTGGCAGAATGCAGCAGAAGCTGACTGACAGCTCCCAGGGGCAGATTTCAGGTAGAGAAAATACTATAGCTGCATTTAGAAAAAATGCAATCCTGTGCCAAAGTCTTTTCATCACAAAGATTTGTCTATGCTAAAGGTTTTCCTCGTGACCTTTTGTCATGCTTTTGAAGAGGATAATTAAAAACTATTTCCCAATACCAAACCTCTGAAACATAATCAAATGTTGGAGATAGATTTAATTAATTCTGTCAGAAAACTTGAAGTAAGTCTCCAAAACTGCTCATGAGTGATTCTACTCATTAATACTGTGTTTACAAAGGTCTGAAATTGCATCAGAGATGGTGGAACATTTTAGGTAGGGGAGGGGGAAGTCAAGGCTGGAGTGTTGTGCATGGCCTTGAAAATTGGATCTGGTTAGAAAATGAGCTAAGGACAGGAACATTACATCACTCCCTATTGTTTCCACAACTGGAAGTTATGTAGAGATTTGAAACCAATGAGGTATGAACATAAGAGGAAATTACCTCTCAGGAGGTGTTAAACAGCAAATGAGCTGTGAATGCCATTGTATAAGCTAAAACAGGAAGTGACACAACTCAAGGTTTTGGCAGGAAATGGGCTGGGAATATACGAAGCAAAGTTGTTCACTCTAAGGCACCAAAAGGACTGGGGGTGGGAGGAGGGGGATGGCATTGGGCAGCCTTTCATTCAGTTGCTATCCTGAATCTAGTCAAGGGTGGTGAAATGAAAATCTGCTCTCGCTCATGGCTGCAGAAGTCTCAAGTGAAGTCACTTTAGGCAGTTTCAATCACGCATCAACGGCATAAACCTACCCATTCTCAGCAGTATCATTTAGAGAAGTTCAGGATGGCTGATGTGGAAAATGTAATTGTAATGAACACAAAAAGTAATGAAAGAAAACAGACAAAAACACATTACCTCCAAAATCAGAATACGTATTCTGATGTTAAGTGTAACATTGCCCGCCTCTGCCCCTGCCTCAACTCATCTGCCACTGAAACCCTCATCCATAGACTCAACTATTTTAATGGTCTCCTGGTCAGCCTCTCATCTTGCACCCTCCAGAAACTTGAATTTATCCAAAACTCTGTTGCCTGTATCCTAACTTACACCAAGTTCTGTTCGCCCATCACCCTTATGTCCTATGACCTATATTGGCTCCCAATCCAGCAACAAATTGATGTTAACGTTCTCATCCTTGTTTTCAAATGCCTCCATGGCCTTGCCACGTTATATCTCTGTAACCTTCTCCAGTCCTAAAACCCCTTCAAGATTCAACCCTGCACTTCCCCCAATTGCGAACTCTTGTGCATCCCTGGCTTTAATTGCTCTACATGCCATCAGCTGCCTGCCCCCTAAGCTCTGGAGTTCCTTCCCAAATCTCTCTGCATATCTACCTCTCTCTCCTCCTTGAAGACGCTGCTTACAGTCTACCTCTTTAACCAAGCTTTATCTGACTTGGTGTCAAATTTGTTTGGTAACACTCCTGTGAAGTGCTTCAGGACAGTTTACTACATTAAAGGTGCTATATAAAAACAAGTTGTTGTTGATTGAAGCTAATGAAATGGGAGATAAGCATAGTAATTGTCAATAATAATAAAAACAGGAAATGCTGGAAATACTCAGCAGGTCTGGCAGCATCTGTGGAAGGTCATCAACCAGAAATGTTAACTCTGTTTCTCTCTCCACAGCTGCTGCCAGACCTGCTCAGTATTTCCAGGACTTGCTGTTTTTATTTCAGATTTGCAGCATCTGCAGTATTTTGCTTTATTTTAGATTAATTTTCAACTTCAGTATGGGCAGTGAATCTGGCAGGAGCTGATCAATTGACTGTTCTATACCCCGTCAGCTTTTCATAGCTCAAAGCTGAAAATGCTTTCCCCTAGACGTGGTGTGAACTACATGCTCTTGTATGCAGCTTTCATTGTTTATATTCATGCCATTGTTCTAGCTACAAGGTATACATATACACAGGTTCGAAAGAAAGAGACAAGAGGAAAATACTACAGATGCTGGAAATCTGAAATAAAGACAGAACTTTTCTTATGAAATATCATCAACCTGAAACATTGGCCGGAATTTTGCGCCACCCCAGCGGGTCGGATGGTGGCGTGGGGGTGGCGTAAAATTGAGCGGCAGGCTCCAGGAGGCCTACCCGCCCCACTTCCGGACAAGTTTTACACTGGTCAGGTGGGGGGGTGGGAAATGGCCAGCCCGCCCAAGGCCAATCAAGGCCCTTAAGTGGCCACTTAACGGCCACTTAAGGGCCCTCGTCCGCCTCCACAGATATTTTACCCATGGCAAGCGGGTGTGCTGGGGATGTGAAAGGCCGCCCAGCAATAGCTGCCAGCCTTTCCGCCTCCCGGTGAGGGGGCATGGCAGTCGAGCACAGGGTGCCCAATTGAGGGCTAACCCACCTCCCAACCCACTCCCGGGACACAAGACACCCCCCCCCCCTCCCCCCAAACGACTGCTCCAGCCTCACCAGGGAAGGACCGATCCCCCTGGTGAGGCATGTCCCTACTTACCTTCCCTCCTCGATCCATGATGTCAGTTGGGCTGCAGTCCTAGCAGTAGCCACCGCCCCCTGCTGATTGGCCGACACCTCACTCAGGTGGGACCTCCTCCCTCAAGTGGGTGGAAGTCCCGCCTCGGAACAATGAAAGCCCGGGGACCCGTAAAATGCGGGACGGATCCCTGGGCTAGGCGGAAGCGGGTTCACATCGACTTTCACATCGGAGTCCGGCTCCCATCCATCCACCATAAAATGCCGGCCATTAACTTAGTTTCTCTCTCCCCAGATACTGCCTGACCTGCTTAGAAATGATGTGCATTTATATCGCACCTTTCATGTCAAAGGATTTCCAATCAAGTACTTTTGAAGTGTATTCACCATTGATTTGTGTGCAAATACAGCAGCCATTTTTCACAAAGCAAGGACCCATAAACAGCAACATGATAAGAGACAGATAATTTGTTTGCTTAATGCTGTTGTTGAAGGATAAAAGTAGGTCAGGGAAGTGGGAGACTTCACCTGGAAAATAGTGCTTGGTAAACAGAAGTCCTGCTAAAATAGATGCCTTTAGTAAAATGACTTGAAAGTACAGATATTAAGCAAAGATATAAATTGGATCTGGGCTTATGACATGAGAATAGAATGAGTTATTCATTTAAACATCAGACAAAACAAAGTAATGCAACCCACTGATAGTTTTGATTTGTAGTACAAACTAGCATATACATTAGGTTGATAATTTAAGATATCCCAGCACATTATCATGCTGTAAACATTACAAGATCCCATCAGTTCAAAATATTCCAATCCAAACTAAACAGTGGTGGGGCTTGGAAGATGTTCTACTCAGTGATGTATGACATAGCCCATGAGACAATTTTATTTACCATTCTGCATCGTTCAGTAATAAAATAAATTCAGAGTTAAAGTTAAAACTGTCCATGTTTGAAAGAACACACTGTACTAAATAACTCTTGCCAGGACACCATAAATCGATTAAGTTTCCATTTGGCTTATGTGATCGGCTCCAGGGGTTCGATACAGAAAACAGAACATTCATAACCTTCAGACACTTATATAACTATTCTTTCCATGAATGCTAACCCATTAACTCCTCCCCAACAAAATGAAAGAGATACATTCCAAACATAACTTTTGTCCAGTGATAGTAACATCACATGCACCACATTAGGGAAAGCAGTCAGCTATAATGTAAATCAACAATTCGCTGAAACAGTTCTAAGATAAATTAAAATAAAAGCAAAATACTGCAGATGCTGGAAATCTGAAATAAAAACAAGAGATGCTGGAAATACTCAGCAGGTCTGGCAGCATCTGTGGAGAGAGAAGCAGAGTTAACATTTCAGGTCAGAACTGACAAATATTAGAAATGTAAAAGATTTTAAGCAAGTAAAGCAGGGGGTGGGGCAAGAGATAACAAAAGAGGTGTTGACAGGACAAGGTCACAGAGAATAACTGACCAGAAGGTCATGGAATAAAGGCAAATGCTATGTTAATGGTGTGCTGAAAGACAAAGCATTAGTACAGAGAGGGTGTGAATAGATTGTAAAGCACAAAGCACTCCAAGCACAAACATTAAAACTTTTTTTAAAAAACAGAAACAGTGGGTAGGCACAGTAGAAACAAACTAAACACACTAAAAAAGCTAAAATAAAATAATCAAATAAAAAAAGAAAAACAGAAAAAATAACTAAACATAAAAAGGGGGGCCCCATTATGCTCTGAAATTATTGAATTCAAATTTCAGTCCGGCAGACTGTAGCATGCCTAATCGATAAATGAGATGCTATTCCTCGAGCTTGCATTGATGTTGCAATCCCAGGACAGAGATGTGAGCATGACAGTTTACGGACTAAGCGGAGGTGTCCGCAAAGCGGTCACCCAATCTGCATTTGGTCTCCTCAATGTAGCAGAGACCACATTATGAGCAGCGAATAAAGTATACTAAATTGAAAGAATTGAAACTGAATTTGCTGCTCACATTGTGGTCTCCTCTACATTGAGGAGACCAAACGCAGATTGGATGACCGCTTTGCGGAACACCTCCACTTAGTCCGTAAGCATGACCCCGAGCTTCCGGTTGCTGGCCATTTCAACACCGCCTCCCACCCCCCGCCTCTCTGCTCTCATGCTCACATCTCTGTCCTGGGATTGCTGCAGTGTTCCAGCGAACATCAACGCAAGCTCAAGGAACAGCATCTCATTTACTGATTAGACACGTTACAGCCTGCCGGACTGAACATTGAGTTCAATAATTTCAGAGCATAACGGCCCCTCCTCCCCTTTTTATGTTTAGTTATTTTTTCTTTTTTCTTTTCTCTTTTTTCTTTGGTTATTTTATTAGGTTTTTTAGTGTGTTTAGTTTGTTTCTACTGTGCTTACTCACTGTTTCTGTTTTTAAATTTTTTTAATGTCTGTGCTTGGAGTGCTTTGTGCTTTACTGTCTATTCACACCCTCTCTGTACCAATGCATTGTCTTTCAGCACACTATTAACATACTATTTGCCTTTGTCCCATGACCTTCTGGTCAGCTATTCTCTGTGACCTTGTCCTATCAACACCTCTTTTGTTATCTCTTGCCCCACCCCCTGCTTTACTTGCTTAAAATCTTTTACATTTCTAATATTTGTCAGTTCTGAAGAAGGGTCACTGACCTGAAACATTAACTCTGCTTCTCTCTCCACAGATGCTGCCAGACCTGCTGAGTGTTTCCAGCATTTCTTGTTTTTATTATCTAAGATAAATTAAACCCAACTTCAAAGCCTGATCTAGCATTCCTATTTGTCCAACAGTGGCAACTCTCACAAGTTGCAAATCATTTGTGTCTTAAACAGCTGATTCAAGATGTGAAATTGTTGTTTTTCGTACAGATCAAGCATTAACGATACTTTTAAGGGTATGTAATGAAGGGAGACTACTTATGGATGAAAAATGATATGAAAAATGGCACGTCATAACATTCAAGGCTATGGGCCAAGTGCTGGCAAATGGGATTAGGTAGACAGGTCAGGTGTTTTAATGTATCAGTGCAGACTTGATGGGCCGAAGGGCCTCTTTTGCACTGTATTATTCTGTGATTCTGTGATATTAATTCTTACTTTCAATCTCCTTGAGGGCATATAGCACATGTGGAATATGGATTGTTTAAATTGAGATGTAATTTTGAAAAGACCAGGCTGCAATTTCATTAACAAAATATCACTGCAGGTTACCTCACAGGACTCCCGTGTTTAGATTGAACGTTTTGGATGCCAAATCTTTTTTTTGTGTGTAGGGAACACGGTCACAGCAGATAATCCAATCTAGGCTAACAGTGTCTTTTAATTAATATTGCTTTGTATCCAAGTTATGTCCTAGAAAAAAACTTTGCTGAAAAATCACAATCACGAAATGTTCACTGTTGCCTCCATCACTGAAAACATTTGCAAAATAAACAAGGCCTAATTTCAAAGCTTGATTGAGCACTTTTGTATGTACAGCAGTGGCAACCCACAAGGTTGCGAACCCATGGGATATAAAACAGCTCATTAGTGCTGCAGTTCTCATCAGATCCCAAGAAAATGAGACTTGGACCACCACAAGAATCATTTGTTAAGGAAACAAACAGCATTGAGGGTAAATATTAAGTAAACACACTTATTTTAATAACCATCCTTTAAAAATATACATATTTGTAAATGAGTTTGACTTTACAATTGCTGGTGGATTTCCATGTGATACTTTTGATACATTATAAACATAACTTTTGTCCAGTGATAACCAGGTTTATGGAGAAGCTGAGAAGAGAAAAGAAGGGGAAAAAGATCAAAAAGAGTCAGAATTCTTGCCCTGATTGTTATCCACTGAATCATAGTGTAAGTGTACATGTTGCCATCAGGGATGCTGGAATCAGATTCAGTTGTGATGTTCTCACAGTTGAATAGTCTACCAGTCACTGTTTAGGCTCACATGTAAGTAACAGGCAAGGTATGAGTGGGCACATTGGAATGCTACTCCAGCGGAAATAAAAGATTGAGGAAAGAAGGGAGCAGGAAGAACATTTCTAAACATTAGGATTGGACAGAACTAGGAGAAGGGCGAGTAACTATTTTTTCTGCACTTGATTTGTTTTGACGACCCCACAACTGCCAGGCTTATTCCTTGGTATTTTCATACACTCATGATGGTCAAGAACTGCATCTGCTAACTTGCTGTATGAACAAGAGAAGAAAGGGAATTTGTGCATAGCCCTGTGGAATAACAGAGTATTTTGAAACTCAGGCTCCAGAAGGATGCCTTTTCCCCCACCTGTCATTCAACTCCTTTTTTGCAGCAGCAGCTGGAGACAGCATGGAATTTGTAAAACATTACTTCATAATTCACCTAATTTAGAGACAAAGCCAATAGCTTTTGACATTCTCACTCGACTTTTGTTTGGAAGGAGTACACACGAAAGAGTGAACCTCTGATTTATTACGCTAATAAGGGGGGGTGGTGATGAAAGAGCAGGGTATTCCTCTGGACTCTATAGAAAGAAATACAAGCAGAGGCAAAGAGAACACACAAGGAGAAAAGGAGTTTGAAATGTGAGAGAGGGATTTAAATCTGCAGTCTCATACAGATTACGAAGCAAACACTTCCAGCCTCTCTTATGCTCACAGTTTTTTAAAACTCTCATGACAGAGTAGTAATAATAATTCCCATAATAAACCATTATGATTGAGTTTGCAGAATAGTAACTAATATTTGGTAGTAAGTACTGCACCTCTCCTTCCTCTTATACATCATGGCCTGCAGTTTCCGCTAGGTTGTGCAGGCTTTTCTCAGTGCAAATCACCCAAGCGCAAAAGATAGAAGAATTTCAAGTGCAAATTACATCCAGTGCAAATCGAGCTTCTGCAATCTTTTGCACACGTTTAAAAAGCATCACACTTGAAGCCGCCCCTGCCCATAAAACTGGCTGCAACCCCAGATCAAATTAATCACCAAGGGGAGTTTCCGCTAATTGCACCCACTTGTGGGTCTTCAAGGAAGCTCTTAAAATTAAGTTTTTTTTTTAGGCACAGTTTATTGGTAAACCTTTTTTAAATGTTTCAAGGCTAAGAAACTGACTAGTGTACACCAAGTAAACTAGTAAATGGTTCTGCACAATGTTTTAAAGTTATTCTTATTATTTAAAATCAGGTTTTCAGAGGCGGTGGACGAGACACTGAATAAAAATGCTTATCTTTTGCGATAAACCCACTTTAGCAAGAGGTTATCACTCTTAAATATATCAAGGAATATTTTTTAATGTAAAAACTATTATGTTCTAACTGACTGCACTGGTCCGCGCCAGATTTTACTTCAATTATATGCAAATGATTTGAGCAGAAACTTGAGGAAAAGAAAACATTTCTGAAAACTAGTGCAATTTTGAGCACGGTTCGTGCCCGGATTGCCAATTGCACCCAAAGCAGAAACTTTACCCCAATATATATTAGTTTTAAACTCATGAAAAGTATATCAATAGGGTCTCCCATAGACATGACAATATAATCTTTTAACACTCTATATATGAGATTAAATCGCAAGCTTGATCTTGGTTGGTAGATCCTGCATCATCTGTAAAGCACCCCAATTACATAAAAATAGAATAATTTTTCAATTCTTTGCAGGAAATTCATACGTCAAGCATTAACATAGCATATATTTCAAATTATGAATATGGTCATTACATTTATAAAATGCAAAATGTTTGAATTCATCCAACCACGCAATCTACAGTTCTTAAATTGCTATTTAATGGAATTGCCTGTCAGGGGATAAAAAAAAGAGCCAGACTATAATCCTGATGACCTTGCTATTCTAAACAGGCTTGGAGTTATTACAAACTAATTAACATGAAATAAGTTCCCCAAAGAAAAACATCATCCAGCATATTGGAAACATTTCCAAATCCCAGACACTGACTGGAGTACATTAAAGTAACTACGGCATAATTCTGAAATAATCTGTATAATAATTTAGATAAACATTTATGACAGTTCGATATAAACCGGTAACAGTGGGAAATATGTGCTGCATATCCCATATGCTTTCCTGGAATTGCAGGCATGCTATACTATCAGATTGGAATTCTTCTGGTGCAATAGGTTGAGTACATACAAGACTTGCTCACAGCCAGGACTGTACATAGGAGGTTGGCATTATTGCACAGGAATGCGCACCTGGTGTAAGCAAAAGGTTAACCATGCATGATTGTAAATGTATTAGGATGTGCTGTAAAATAGTGCATGCATGTAAAATATTGCATTGGAAAGAAAAGCCATGGGCTGAATTTAGTGAGGCTGTTTGGAGTAGAATGGAGGCATGGGGGACGATAGAATAACATCGGATGCATCCGCCCAGAAATCTGATGTCGTGACTTCGGTTCCAGATTTAATCAGAGGTGGGAAAGCTCCAAGGTGGCATCACCACAAGGCTGCAATTGGAGTATAATTTAAATTGCTGAACAGATACTGATAATGCATTTGCATGCAATTGAAAGTGATTCAGTGCAGGGGCTTGGAATTAAGTGAACGACAGGCGGCCCTCATATGCTTCAGATTCTCGGCCATTGATAGCTGGCAGCACCGAGGCGAGAACTCAGTGCCACGATGGGAAGGCAGCCATGCCCAGCACTGGATAGCGGAAGACGGGGGAGCAGAGGCCACTGTTGGCCTGCAGTGCTGTGAACTCAGCACAGGCGGGCGTGTTGTTGGGTGGCATTACTGGGTGGGCGTCTTGCTGGGTGACATTACCGGGTGGGTATGATGCTGGGTGGCATCACTGGGTGGGTGTGTTGCTGGCTTGCATTACTGGGTGGGCGTGTTGTTGGGTGGCATTTCTGAGCAGGTGAGATGCTGGGTAGCATTATCAGTGGGTGTGTTGCTGGGTGGCATTACTGGGTAGGCATGTTGGGTGGAATTACCAGCTGGGCATGTTGCCAGGTGGCATTACCAGGTGGATGTGTTGCTGGGTGGCATTACCGGATGGGGGTGTTGCCGGGTGATCTGCATGGGTGGCAATACTATCGGGTAAGAGTGTTGACTCTCAGCAAGGATGGGCACTGAGGATCATTAACAAGACAGCCAAGAGGAGTAGCAAAGGCAAAACTGCCAAAGACAACCTCATCTCTGCAAGGACTGCACTCTTACTGCCCAATAATCAGCTGGCATGAGTCTCATACACATTGTCTTTGTGGACCCCCAAGACATGATACAGCACCTCCAATGGAGACAGGGCCAAAAAACAGCTGCACTGCCCGAGAAGCTCCACGATGAGAGCAGCCGGCCAAGCCAAGACGGGCCCACCTGTGCCAGAGTGTACTGGACTCGAATCAACTACCTCCAAATGTCTGAGCAGCATTGTCAGCGAAGACTACAGCTCTCCACGGAAGCTGTCACTGACTTATGTGCCACGCTGTAGGGTGAGTTGGGACCTATGGGATTCGATGGTCACCCGATGCCCATGGACCTGAAGATCACCGAGGCACTTAACATTATGTATCTGGATCATTCCAAAGATCCACCAGTGACATGTGTGGTGTCTCCCAGGCAGTAGCCCACCGCTGCATCAAGGAGGTGACCAATGCCCTGTTCAAGAGATTTAGCAATTATGCATGCCACTGGACCAACCCTGACAGTCAGGCCAAGAAGACTATCAGATTCAGGGCCATCACTGGATTCCCCCAGGTGCAAGTCATGATAGATTGCATGCATGTGGCTATCAAGGCTCCAACGGCTCAGAAACAACAGGAAGGGCTTTTATTCCAACAACATTCAATTGGTCTACCAACGAAAGTGTTTCCTGCAGGTGTGTGCCGACTTCCTGAGAAGCAGCCACGAAGCTTACATACTTCGACAGTCCCAGATACAATAGCTTTTCAGGCCTCCTGCTTGCCTTCCAGGATAGATTCTCAGGGACCAGGGATACCCAATGAAGACATGGCTATTTACGTCTGTGAGGAACTCTCGCAATGAAGCAGAGAAGAAGTACAACACTTGCTACGGCTCCACCCGAGCAACCTCGAGCAGGCCATTGGGCTGCTGAAGTTGAGATTCCGTTGCCTCGATCGATCCAGTGGAGACCTGCAGTATATCCCAGCAAGGGTCTTGCATATCGTGATCGAATGCTGTGCTCTGCACAATCTAGCACTACAGAGGGGGAGGCCATGCATGAAAAGGACATGATTGATCGTCAGTCCTCATCCAACAAGGAGGACAGAGAGGAGGGTGATGAGCAGGCAGCACCAGTTGTTGAAGCCGTTGCACTGGAAGCCAGGCACATTGAGTGACAGACCAAGGAAACAACAGACAACCTCATACTTACCCACTTCCAGCCACCATGATGGCCTCTAAAAGTGAAATCAATAAAGATTCACCTCAATGCATTCAGTTTGTCACCTCCTTTCTCTTTGGGCTCCCTGCCTGGCGCCCAGCTTAATCACATGTTCTGGCCCATATGAGACACTTACCAAAGGAAGACTGTGCCTACACTGGCACCGCAATAAGGGAGAAGGGTGAATTCACCATCTCACAATTAAGGAATGAAGGAATAATCATTTTCCACAATGAAGGTTAACATCAATAACGAAGAATCTTTAGTACGCAAAACAAATGGCAAATTTCAGAGACCCATGAAACCCCAACTGTGTCTCAGTGGTTTTCTTTATATGCTTTTGTGTGCTTCTATGAGGTGTGAACCCATCGCTAGCAGCTGGGCTGCAGGCAGGTTGCTGATCAGGCTGCCCCTTGACTTGAGATGACTTCGGCAGCCATCCTCTGGCTGCCTGAGGGTTTCCTGCACTAGTGCAGGACTCTCCTCAGGCAGCACAGCTACTGGAGCTGGGCTTACTGGCAGAGGGGCTGAGGAGCTGGTGTCCACACCCAGAGTGCCCTGAGGGGAGCTCCCAGCTGTGGAGATCAGCCTCCCCTCCTTCCATTCAAGGCTCACTGGAACCTCCCTGCTCACTAGAGAAAATCAAGGAGTTGGAGAAGACTCCAGGTGCCCTGTCATTCTCCCGCCTTGCCACTTCTGTGTCAAGCTCAAGGTAATGGTACACAGGTCTGTGCGCATCTGTGGGATATGACTCTCCATGAGGGTGGCCAAGCTCTCAATGGAGGAAGTTATGTGCTCACATGCCTGAAACATAGTGGCACTCATGGTGGACCCCTCCATCATCCACTCATGGCTGCGCATGGCCTCTGGCATCTCCATCAGAATTTGCCTGATCTCTCTCTCCAACTCCAGCATGCCCTGTGCTGTCGTCAGAGGCTCGTCATCAGCCTGGGCCTCAGCATGGGCCTGGCCACCCACAGTCCTCTGACTGTCAGAGGCCTCGGCTGCCTCAGCCTCAACCAACTGCTCGGGCGCGTGTGTGCACTAATTCAGCTCCTCCTGTCACCCTCAATTTCACCCAGTTTCTCCCCTTTTCCATTTTACTTTTCTTTTTAAACTTCCACGTTTTACAGCAGCGCAACAAACATCAAGTTACACATTGTCATCGTCAATTGGCTGCAAATTAGCCAGGCAATCAGAAACCAATTCTGGAAGATATGGGGTCTAACTTCAGATTGGATAATGGGATGCTGCAAGTACAGAAAGAAAAGGTGAGCTCTGCATTTAAATCATTTTTTTTTAAAAACTTAAATAAAAATACATTTCGATTATGTGTTAAATTCAGAATATAGTGTAGAAGAAACAGAAGAGGGGACGGAAAATGAGCAGAAGAAGAGTTTTAAATTTCTTATCTTGGATTGTTTTAAAATGTATATTTTAATATTACAGATATGTGCTAGGAACATAGGAAACCTGAGCAGGAGTAGGCCATTCGGCTCCTAGAGCCTGCTCCACCATTCAACTAGATCATGGATGATCTTCTACCTCGGGGGTGTTCAACCTCTTTGTGTGAGGGGCCACATTACAATTTTGTCCTACATAGGGGCCGGTGAGCAAATTTCAGAAAGGTAAATGCATTAGAAATTTATCTTCTTCTTCTTCTTTCTTTCTTTTGGGCCTCCTTATCTCGAGAGACAATGGATACGCGCCTGGAGGTGGTCAGTGGTTTGTGAAGCAGCGCCTGGAGTGGCTATAAAGGCCAATTCTGGAGTAACAGGCTCTTCCACAGGTGCTGCAGAGAAATTTGTTTGTTGGGGCTGTTGCACAGTTGGCTCTCCCCTTGCGCCTCTGTCTTTTTTCCTGCCAACTACTAAGTCTCTTCGACTCGCCACAATTTAGCCCTGTCTTTATGGCTGCCCGCCAGCTCTGGCGAATGCTGGCAACTGACTCCCACGACTTGTGATTTATCTTACTATTAATTAAAACAACAAAAAATGTGCATTTTTGTGAACAAGCTTTAAATAAGATCAATTTATTAACTTACTTCTTTGTCACTATGTTAATCACTGATTCAGCGAGACACCTGGCATTGGTTTTGCTTGCACAAGCAGTCAATGTCTGCCTGCACATTTGATGTAGTGATGCAGAGTATTCCGGATAGATGTTAATCTATCAGGAATGATCTTGATATCTTTCTCTTCCTTCTTTGTGTGTGTCTCTCTCTCTTCTCTCTCTCTCTCTCCCTCTCCATGCCTCTCTCTCTCTCTCTCCCCTCTCTGTCTCTCTCCCTCACCCGCCCCACCTCATCCCGCTCCCTGGACCAGAGCTGGTTTACACCTGGAGTAAATTCAAGGACAGAGGTGCAGTTTTCTGACAGGCACACGGTGGGGCTAACTGCTGGCACTAAGTGGTCACCAGTATTTATCAGAACCCATGGAGGGAATGGAAGGCTCCATCCGATTATTTGACAGTGTCTTTCCTCCCTCAGCATTGGTGATTGTTTGATGGAGCTCAAAGGAGCAAGAATTGTCCTTCCCCTCCTGGCTCCACAATTACATTGGGAGCTGCAAATCACCAATCAGTGCTCACCCCGCCTGGGCAGCCCGCTGTCAGTCTCAGAGGATCAGTGGGTCAGATTGAAAACTTTGGCGGGCCGGACTCTGGCCCACAGGCAATATGCTGGACAGCCATGTTCTACCTCAATGCCATTTTCCCGCATTCTCCCCATATCCCTTGATATCTTTAATATCTAGAAATCTATCGATCTTTGCCTTGAACATGCTCAATGACTGAGCCTCCACAGCCCTCTGGGGTAGAGAATTCCACAGATTCGCCACCTTCTGAGTGAAGAAATTCCTCCTCATCCAAGTCCTAAATGACTTACCCCTTATTTTGAGACTGTGTGCCCTGGTTCTAGACCTCCCAGGCAGAGGAAGCATTCTTTCTGTATCGACCTTGTCAAGCCCTGTAAGAATTTTCAATGAGATCTGAGTAACATTCTATAGTACTAAAAAATGATAAATGTACAGGATCAGTGTGTGAGCCTGCAGTGGTTATCAGTCTAAATCGTGCTTTTGTGTAGCATGCAAGCTGTTTCCCTTTAACTCTACCACTTTTCTAGCTTTCTATCAAAAACATCTTGCCGATGAAAAAACTCCAATTTCAACAAGGCTGCCTCAAAATAAGAACAAATCGAAAAAAATAAGCCAGTTAGCAGCCGGGCATGCTTCACTTTATCTTGTGGAAAATCTAAAATGACTGCCTGCTGGGAGAGCACTCCTCTCAGGATAACATTTAATTCTTGTCAGCATTGGCCAGTCATGTCCAGATGCCTTCACACTCCAGGAAAGAACGTTGGAACCCAATGATAGCTGCACCAGATGTTGGGTCATCTGCTCATGGATTTGAGAAATAAAAGAACTTAATCAGGTAAAATTTTCAAAAGCATAAAAATAGTGAGGCCAGAATCTTCAATCAATTTTTAGCACCACTGATTTTAATTTCGAATAATATTACTCTGGCTTGAACTAATCATTATAAACTGTGTACATGTAGTTGTAAAGTAGAATAACTTCAAGAACTATTTTGTGAAAAAAGCAACTCAATTAGCATATTCAGAGCTTCAAATCCTATCTATTATATAAAGTAGTGGGCATCTATTTACTAAAATGTTTGTGGGGATGAGGGGCTTCTTTTATGTGGAGGGACTAGAGAATTTGAGATTGTTCTCCTTAGAGCAAAGAAGGTTCATCGGAGATTTGATTGAGGGCAGGAAAAATGTACCCAACGTCACCCTCATCCTGATGACCACCTTCGTGTGCGGCTGCATCAAACTGTGCGTAGAGCCCCAGTACGCAAATACCAAGTGTCACTACGTGCTGAGGTTCTATCTGCCCGGTGTTGCAAAGGATGACTCTGGCCACATTGTCACGGAACGCTCCATCCAGGTGGACCGTGCCATACCACCTATCCTTTGTGGGAAAGTCTCTGCAGTTAAACACTTTTGACCACCATTCCATCGGGCAGTGGTCTGTACAGAATGTCCTCAAGGCCCTATGTGAAGAGGAGATGGTGGATCCTGTTGGATGGTTCCCCGAGCAGACTGCCAAAGTCATTTGGCAGAATGCCTCATCACCAGAACTTTCAAACAAGCACCAAGACGTAGCTTGGCTGGTGGTGAGAAGGGCCCTCCCCGTCAGATCCTTCCTGCACGCCCGGAGTTTCACCCCCTCCACACACTGCCCTCGAGGTGGCTGCGGTGGGGAAGAGACTGTTGTCCACCTCCTTCTGGAATGTATCTTTGCAAATCAGGTGTGGAAAGTGAGGCAGTGGTTTTTGTCGAGGTTCATCCCAAGCAGCTCTATAACACAGGAGTCTGTGCTCTCGGGCTGTTCCCAGGGACGCACACCGAGATAAACATCAACTGCTGCTGGAGGACCATCAATTCGGTGAAAGACGCTCTTTGGCCTGCCCGAAACTTGCTGATCTTCCAGCGGAAAGAGTTGCCCACAACCGAGTATTACAGACTGGCACATTCCAAGGTCCAGGACTATGTGCTGAGGGACGCACTAAAGCTTGGGGCAGCCGCTGCAAAGGCTCAATGGGGAAAGACCACTGTGAAAGATCCTCCCGCCATAGTGAACTGAGGGGCTGGACCCATGGGAAATCCCTCGGGCTATACACACCTAATATGGCATGGGTTTGCTGTAAAATGTACATCGCATGTGAAATAGAATGGAAGGGTTGTGAGGCAGCTCACTCCTGTATTGAAGAAAACTGATTTCCTTTGCACTTTTTGGAATGTCAACTTGGTGTTGTTTTGAACTGTTTTGTAATGTAGTTTTTATAGATTTTTATGAATAAAGCATATTTTTGAGGGAAAAAAGAGTTTTGATTGAGATGTCCAGAATCATGAACTGCTTTGATCCAATAAATAAGAAGAAACTATTTCCAGTGCCAGAATAGTTGGGTAACCGGAGGACACAGAAGTGCTGAAGATCTGTGCTCCAGAATAAGCCACAACCCTAGCCATGCTGTTCCTGAACAACTACAACACTGGCATTTACCCAACAATATGGAAAATTGCCCAGGTCTGTCCTGTCCACAAAAGCAGGCCAAATCTAATTTGCCCATGTACCGCCACAGCAGTCTACTCTCAATCATGAGTAAAGAGATGGAAGCTGTCGCCAACAGTGCTATCAAGTGGCACTTACTCAGCAGAAAACTGTTCACCGCAGCTCAGTTTGGGTTCCACCAGGACCACTCGTCTCAAGATCTCAAACATGGACAAAAGAGCTTAATTCAAAAAGTGAGTGAGAGTGACTGTCCTTGACATAAGGGGCTGTATTTTCCCTGCTGGGGATGCAAACAGAAGTCAGGACTGTTTAAGGGTCTTAAAGCCGCCCCTGAGGGAAAACTGCCACTCATTGGGATTTTCACAGAGGTACCCCTTTAATTGGCATAGAGAGGTTTCCTGTCCAATTAAGGGTGGGTGGGTTCTCACTGTTGTAGGGCCAGAGACCTTCCAGCTTGAGAGGAGCAACAGGCTGCAATGGCAAGTAAGTAACAGAGAGGGTGCTTCAACACGGAGATGCCCTCTCTCCAACTTTTTTTAAACTTTAAGTAAAGAATGGTACCTGAAGCCAGGCCACGACCAAGGTGGAGGGGGGGAGGGGTAGTGTGGGAGGAGGAGGTGGAGGAGCCCCTCCTACAGGGTGGCCTGTGGCTGCTCTCACACCCTGGCAGGCAGGGAGGGCCTCCAGGCCTGCATGGAGTGCTGGTGGCCCCAAGTCTGCAACCAGGTGTCTGCCTCCAGATACCTAAACTGGCCCCTGCCAATACAGGAAACTGGAGGCCAACTGGAAAATTCCAGTCAGCCTCCTTTTAGTGGGCTAATAGGGCTCTTAGTGAGAATGATCAGCTACCCACTGCTTGGGGGTGGAAAGCCCTGCCAGCCCTGATCCCACATCCCATAAAATGGTCAGCGCCAAAATGGTGTCAGGAAACCGGCACATTGGCCGGCGCTGGTATTTTTTCGCCCCATCCGCCAGCGTTCCCGCTCCTGGTGGGGCCTGAAAATCCTGCCCCAAGACAGCATTTGACCATGTGTGGCTTGAAGGAGGCCTAGTAAAATTGAAGTCAATGGGAATCAGGGGAAAACTCTCCACTGGTTGGAGTCATACATAGTACAACGGAAGATGGTTGTGGTTATTGAAGGACATCGCTGCAGGAGTTCCTCTCAACATACGAATTAGGAGCAGGAGTAGGCCACACGGCCCCTCGAGTCTGCTGTGCCATTCATAAGTTCATGGCTGAACTGATTACTCCACATTTCCACCTACCCCCGATAATCTTTCACCCCCTTGCTTATCAAGAATCTATCTACCTCTGCCGTAGAAATATTCAAAGACTCTGCTTCCACTGCCTTTTGAGGAAGAGAATTCCAAAGACTCATGGACCTCTGAGAGAAAAAAATTTTTCCTCATCTCTGTCTTAAATGGGCGGCCATTTATTTTTAAAACAGTGACTCCTAGTTCGAGATTCTCCCACAAGGGGAAACATCCCTTCCACATCACCCTGTCTAGACCCCTCAGGATCTTATATGTTTCAATTAAGTCGCCTCTTACTCTTCTAAATTCCAGCGGATACAAGCCTAGCCTGTCCAATCTTTCCTTGTAAGACAGGCCACCCATTCCAGGTATTAGTCTAGTAAACCTTCTCTGTCCTGATTCCAATGCATTTACATCCTTCCTTAAATAAGGGGATCAGTACTGTACACAGTACTCCAGATGTGGTCTCACCCAATGCCCTGTATAGCTGAAGCATAACCTCCCTACTTTTGTATTCAATTCCCCTCACGATGAACAATAACATTCGGTTAACTTTCCTAATTACGTGCTGTACCTGCATACTAACCTTTCGTGATTCATCCACGAGGACAGCCAGATCCCTCTGCATCTCAGAGCTCTGCAATCTCTCACCATTTAGATAATATGCTTCTTTTTTATTCTTCCTGCCAAAATGGACAATTTCACATTTTCCTACATTATACTCCATTTGCCCACTCACTTAACCTATCTATATCCCTTGGTAGCCTCCTTACGTCCTCTTCACAACTTACTTTCCTACCTATCTTTGTGTCATCAGCAAATTTAAAATCCATACCTTCGGTCCTTTCATCTCAGTCATTTATATAAATTGTAAAAAGTTGAGGCCCCAGCACAGATTGCTGTGGCACACCATTCGTTACATAGAACATAGAACATAGAACATTACAGCGCAGTACAGGCCCTTCGGCCCTCGATGTTGCGCCGACCTGTGAAACCATCTGACCTACACTATTCCATTTTCATCCATATGTCTATCCAATGACCACTTAAATGCCCTTAAAGTTGGCGAGTCTACTACTGTTGCAGGCAGGGCATTCCACGCCCCTACTACTCTCTGAGTAAAGAAACTACCTCTGACATCTGTCCTATATCTATCACCCCTCAACTTAAAGCTATGTCCCCTCGTGTTTGCCATCACCATCCGAGGAAAAAGACTCTCACTATCCACCCTATCTAACCCTCTGATTATCTTATATGTCTCTATTAAGTCACCTCTCCTCCTCCTTCTCTCTAACGAAAACAACCTCAAGTCCCTCAGCCTTTCCTCATAAGACCTTCCCTCCATACCAGGCAACATCCTAGTAAATCTCCTCTGCACCCTTTCCAAAGCTTCCACATCCTTCCTATAATGCAGTGACCAGAACTGCACGCAATACACCTGGTGCGGCCGCACCAGAGTTTTGTACAGCTGCAGCATGACCTCGTGGCTCCGAAACTCGATCCCCCTACTAATAAAAGCTAACACACTATATGCCTTCTTAACAGCCCTATTAACCTGGGTGGCAACTTTCAGGGATTTATGTACCTGGACACCAAGATCTCTCTGCTCATCTACACTACCAAGAATCTTCCCATTAGCCCAGTACTCTGCATTCCTGTTACTCCTTCCAAAGTGAATCACCTCACACTTTTCCGCATTAAACTCCATTTGCCATCTCTCAGCCCAGCTCTGCAGCATATCTATGTCCCTCTGTAACCTACAACATCCTTCGGCATTATCCACAACTCCACCGACCTTCGTGTCATCTGCAAATTTACTAACCCACCCTTCTACACCCTCTTCCAGGTCATTTATAAAAATGACAAACAGCAGTGGCCCCAAAACAGATCCTTGTGGTACACCACTAGTAACTAAACTCCAGGATGAACATTTGCCATCAACCACCACCCTCTGTCTTCTTTCAGCTAGCCAATTTCTGATCCAAAGCTCTAAATCACCTTCAATCCCATACTTCCGTATTTTCTGCAATAGCCTACCGTGGGGAACCTTATCAAACGCCTTACTGAAATCCATATACACCACATCCATGGCTTTACCCTCATCCACCTGTTTGGTCACCTTCTCAAAAAACTCAATAAGGTTTGTGAGGCACAACCTACCCTTCACAAAACCGTGCTGATTATCGCTAATGAACTTATTCTTTTCAAGATGATTATAAATCCTATCTTTTATAACCTTTTCCAACATTTTACCCACAACCGAAGTAAGGCTCACAGGTCTATAATTACCAGGGCTGTCTCTACTCCCCTTCTTGAACAAGGGGACAACATTTGCTATCCTCCAGTCTTCCGGCACTATTCCTGTCGACAATGACGACATAAAGATCAAGGACAAAGTCTCTGCAATCTCCTCCCTGGCTTCCCAGAGAATCCTAGGATAAATCCCATCTGGCCCAGGGGACTTATCTATTTTCACACTTTCCAAAATTGCTAACACCTCCTCCTTGTGAACCTCAATCCCATCTAGCCTAGTAGTTTGTATTTCAGTATTCTCCTTGACAACATTTTCTTTCTCTACTGTAAATACTGATGAAAAATATTCATTTAACGCTTCCCCTATCTCCTCTGATTCCACACACAACTTCCCACTACTATCCTTGATTGGCCCTAATCTAACTCTAGTCATTCTTTTATTCCTGATATACCTATAGAAAGCCTTAGGGTTTTCCTTCATCCTATCCGACAATGACTTCTCGTGTCCTCTCCTCGCTCTTCTTAGCTCTCCCTTTAGATCCTTCCTGGCTAGCTTGTAACTCTCAAGCGCCCTAACTGAGCCTTCACGTCTCATCCTAACATAAGCCTTCTTCTTCCTCTTGACAAGCGCTTCAACTTCTTTAGTAAACCATGGCTCCCTCGCTCGACAACTTCCTCCCTGCCTGACAGGTACATACTTATCAAGGACACGCAGTAGCTGTTCCCTGAATAAGCTCCACATTTCGATTGCGCCCATGCCCTGCAGTTTCCTTCCCCATCCTACGCATCCTAAATCTTGCCTAATCGCATCATAATTTCCTTTCCCCCAGCTATAATTCTTGCCCTGCGGTATATACCTGTCCCTGCCCATCGCTAAGGTAAACCTAACCGAATTGTGATCACTATCACCAAAGTGCTCACCTACATCTAAATCTAACAACTGGCCTGGTTCATTACCCAGTACCAAATCCAATGTGGCATCGCCCCTGGTTGGCCTGTCTACATACTGTGTCAGAAAACCCTCCTGCACACACTGGACAAAAACTGACCCATCTAAAGTACTCGAACTATAGTATTTCCAGTCAATATTTGGAAAGTTAAAGTCCCCCATAACAACTACCCTGTTACTCTCGCTCCTGTCGAGAATCATCTTCGCTATCCTTTCCTCTGCATCTCTGGAACTATTCAGAGGTCTATAGAAAACTCCCAACAGGGTGACCTCTCCTCTCCTGTTTCTAACCTCGGCCCATACTACCTCAGTAGACGAGTCCTCAAACGTCCTTTCTGCCGCCGTAATACTCTCCTTGATTAACAATGCCACAACCCCCCCTCTTTTACCATCTTCTCTGTTCTTACTGAAACATCTAAATCCCGGAACCTGCAACATCCATTCCTGTCCCTGCTCTATTCCTGTCCCTGCTGTTACATCTTGCCAACCTGAAAATGACCCATTTATGCCTACTCTCTGTTTCCTGTTAGCTAGCTAATCTTCTATCCATGCCAATATGTTATCCCCTACACCATGAACTTTTATTTTCTGCAATAACTTTTGATGTGGCACCTTATCAAAAGCATTCTGGAAATTTAAGTACAATACATCCACCGGTTCCCCTTTATCCACAGCACATGAAACTCCCTCAAAGAACTCCAATAAGTTGGTGAAACATGATTTCCCTTTCACAAAATCATGTTTGACTCTGCCTGATTACCCTGAATTTTTCTAAGTGCCCTGCTATAACGTCTTTAATAATAGCTTCTAACATTTTCCCTAAGACAGATGTTAAGCTAACTGGCCTGTTCCTGCTTTCTGGCTCCCTCCCTTTTTGAATAAAATAGTTACATTCACTATTTTCCAATCTAATGAACCTTACCCGAATCTAGGGAATTTTGGAAAATTAAAACGAATGCATCAACTATTTCACTCGCCACTTCTTTTAACATCCTAGGATGAAGTCCATCAGGACCCGGGGACTTATCAGCCCAAAGCTCCAACAACTTGTTCAGTACCACTTCCCTGGTGATTGTAATTTTCTTGAATTCCTTCCTCCCTTCCATTTCCTGACTTACAGCTAATTCTGGGATGTTACTTGTATCCTCAATAGTGAAGACTGATGCAAAATACGTGTTCAATTCATCTACCATCCCCATATTATCCATTATTAATTCCCCAGACTCACTTTCATTCGGACCAATGCTCATTTTGTTAACTCTTTTCTTTTTAAAATATTTATAGATACTCTTACTATCTGTCTCTATATTTCTAGCTAGCTTTCTCTCGTACTCTAACTTAACCTTCCTTATCAATCTTTTAGTCATTCTTTGCAATTTTTTATATTCTGTCCAATCTTCTGACCTGCCTCCCATCTTTGCGCAATTATATGCTTTTTCTTTAAGTTTGATACTATTTTTAACTGTTTTAGTTAACCACGGATGGCGTGTCCCACCCTTGGAATTTTTCTTTCTCATTGAAATGTATCTATTCTGTGTATTCTGAAGTATCTCCTTAAATGTCTGCCACTGCACCTCTATTGACCTATCCCTTAACCTAATTTGCCAGTTCACTTTAGCTAGCTCTGCTTTCATGCCCTCGTAATTGCCCTTATTTAAGTTTAAAATACTAGTCTTGGACCAACTCTTCTCTCCCTCAAACTGAATGTAAAATTCAATCATATTATGATTGCTGCTACCTGGGGGCGCCTTAACTATGAGGTAATTAATTAATCCTATTTCATTGCACAATACCAGGTCCAGTATAGCCTGCTGTCTGGTTGGCTCCAGAACGTACTGTTCCAAGAAATTATCCCGAAAACATTCTATGCACTCCTCATCTAGGCTACCTCTGCCCATCTGATTTTTCCAGTCTATCTGTAAGCTAAAATCCCCCATAATTATCGCCGTGCCTTTCTGACAAGTTGCCATTATTTCTTCCTTTATACCACGTCCTAAAGTGTGGTTAATGTTAGGTGGCCTGTGCACCATTCCTACAAGTGACTTCTTGTCTTTATGATTTCTCATCTCTACCCAAACTGCTTCTCCATCCTGGTTTCCTGAACTTAGTTCAACCCTCTCTATTGCTCTGAGTGCTGTCTGAGGTCCAACTATCTTCAGCTGCTTCACCAATGACCTAACCTCCATCATAAGGTCAGAAGTGCGGATGTTCGTTGATGACAGCACAGTGTTCAGTAACATTCGCAACTCTTCAGATAATGAAGCAGTCCATGCCTGTATGCAGCAAGACCTGGAACAACATTCATGCTTGGGCTGATAAGTGGAAAGTAACATTAGCATCACACAAGTGCCAGGCAATGACCATCTCCAACAAGAGACAATCAAACCATCTCCCCTTGACATTCAATGGCATTACCATCACTGAATCCCCCACCATCAACATCCTGGGGGTTACCATTGATCAGAAACTGAACTGGACCAGCCACATGAATACTGTGGCTACAAGTCAGAGGCTGGGAATTCTGTGGCAAGTAATGCATCTGCTGACTCCCCATTGCTTGTCCACCATCTGCAAGGCACACGTCAGGAGCGTGATGGAATACTTCCCACTTGCCTGGATGATTGCAGCTCCAACTCATGAAGCCTGACACCATCCAGGATAAAGCAGCCTACTTGATTATTATCTTATCCATCGCCAACACACATTGGCTGCAAGGTGTACCATCTATAAGATGGACTGCAGCATCTTGCCAAGGCTCTGACAGCACCTATCAAACCTGTGACCTCTACCACCTGGAAGAAAAGGTCAGCAGATCCATGGGAACACCACTACCTGCAAATTCCCCTTCAAGTCACATACCATCCTGACTTGGAAATATGTTGCCGTTCCTTCACTGTCACAAGGTCAAAATCCTGGAACTTCCTCTTTGAAGTTGGCAGGACATATTGAGAAAGTAGTTAGCAAAGCATAGGGATCTTGGCTACACAAATAGAAGGATTAGGTACACAAGTAGGGAAGTTATGCTGAACCTTTATAAAGCTATGGTTAGGCCACAACTAGAGTAGTGCATCCAGTTCTGGTCACCACACTTCAGGAAGGATTTGAAGGTTCTTGAGAGGGCGCAGAGGAGATTTACCAGAATGGTTCCAGGGAAGGGGGATTTTAGACTGGGGTTGTTCACCTTGGAGCAAAGGAGATTGAGGGATTTGATAGAGGTATACAAGATTATGACAGGTTTAGATAAGGTAGCCAAAGGAAAGCTGTTCCCATTAGCTAATGGTACAAGGACTAGGGGATATAGATTTAAGGTTTTGGGCAAGAGATACAGGGGGAATGTGAGGAAGAACCTGTTTATGCAACTAGTAATAATGACCTGGAAATTGTTGCCTACAAGGGTGGTAGAAGCAGAGCCAATCAATGATGTCAAAAGGAAATTGGATAGGCACTTGAGGGAAATAAATTTGTAGGGCTACAGGATAGAGTGGGAGAATGGGACACACTGGATTGCTCTTCACAGAGCCAGCATGGACTCAATAGGCTGAATGACCTCATTTTGTGACTCTATGGCTCGATGACTTCCTGTCTAATTACACCACATGGACTGCAACGTTTCAAGAAGGCAGCTCACCATCAACTTCTCAAGGGTAATTAGGGATGGGCAATATATGCTGGCATTGCAAGTGTTGCCCACATTCCACAAACAAATTAAAAAACAGATGACGGAAATTGCAGATGCAGGTTTATAAAGAGCCCAGAATAGCTGCAGATTTCAGCAGCAGGCTTGTGGTGCAGCAATTAAGTAGTAAAATGTTTGCCAGACTGAAGTAACTTGTCAGTTATGTGTAGTATATGGCCTCTGAGATTTTGTGGCATTTCTAAAGCATGTCTTCAAGCATGGCAGAGACACTCAAAAGAAGAGAAAACAGCACTGGAAGTAGGCAAGAAAAAAAAGCACAAAATTTTCATGAGGTTGACCTACGAACCTTCCAGGTGGAGATGCAATAGAGGAGAGAAAGGCTGATTAGTGCCACGGGGGAAAGTTGCATGCTATGTGGAGAGAGGTGGCAATGGCCTCTCTGATTATCTCAAATTTATCCAAGTGCTCAGTTATTCTGTCCGTCATGACAGATTCTAGTAACTCCCCCATAATTGACGTCAGACTGACAGGTCTGTAGTTACCTGGTTTCGCACTCCCTCTCTTAAATAATGGAGAGATATTAGCAATTAGCCAATCCAATTCCAGTCGCATTTCCCAAAACAAAAGAGCTTTGGAAGATTATTACTAATGCATTTGCATTTTTCTCATCAACTTCTTTCTAATACTCTGGGATGGGAACCATCAGGTCTTGGAGATTTGTTTATCTTAAAAGCCTCATTATTATCTGCATTACCATTTTTTAAACTTATATTAAATTCAGTAACTTCCTCCCTTTGGTTTATTTTTAGTTTCTCTTCTACGGCTAGTTTTTCTGACCTCTTACTCTATTGTGCAAACAGATGCAAAGTATGCACTTAACAAGACCGTTATTTCCTTATTGCCTGCATCTGTCTTTGATGGGCCCACATTTCCCTTAGTAACTCTCTTTCTTTTCATATATTTATAAAAGCTTTTACTGTTATCCTTGATATCCCTTCCAACTTTTTTTAAGTATTCCCCTTTTACATCTTTTAACATCCCTTTCCGACTTTACAGCAGGGACTATACTTCAAAAGTACTTTCTTGGCTGCAAAGCACTTTGGGACTGCCGGTGTTTGTGAAAGGTGCTATTTAAATGCAAGTCTTTTTTGTCGTTGCTTTTTATAGCTCTCCCAGTCCACTGGATTTTCACTTCCCATTGCACTTATGTAAATGTTTTCTTTTCGTTTTCTGGGCTATTTCTTAGAACTTTTAGGATCTGATAGCATTATTAGTCTAGCCTGTTGATGTATGGATACACCAAGTACAATGGCAATGGCTAGAGGTGACTGCATGAGGCTGCCTTCTCTCAGAACAGGCATCCAGCTTTTCTCTCAAAACAACAAGTAAGTGGCATAAAGGGTGCGGCACCAGGCTGCTCAGCCACAAGCTCTAGAGATGCATGCAACAGGAGCTCCCTCCGAGGTGCAAGCTGCCATTAAAGAAGAGCTCTGCAATTCCCTTTGGTACCAACTGAACAACGAATAATATCTCACAATTACTGTCCCTTAGGTTGCCCTGGGTGAAGCAGGAGAATAAGCAAAAGGATAGAATGTCTGAAGGGATGCATAGTGTAAGGAAAGAGTACATCAGCTTCTTTTGAGTTTGTTGTATTAAAGGGGAATAGTACTGATAGTGTTCTTTGTCATTCATGAAGATTATAGTTGTACAGTTAAAGCAGGTGGTTCTCAAACTGGGGTCCACAGACCTGTGGGGGTCCATAGAGACTCTCTGGGAGGGTTGTCAAGATAGTGAATAAGCGGCAACCAGAGGCGAGCTTGGTGCAAGCTGGAGTCGAGTGGAGTGTGGCTGCTTTATCTGCAGCATAGATGGGCTAACTGTCTCACCTAGGAGGGGAGCGCACATGGAGGAGCACTGAAAGCAGCAGAAAGATCGCCAGGCAGACCTACAGTTACCAAAGATTGTAGCGCGTGCCAAGTGAACATAGCCTTGTTCAAGAGAGGGGAATTTTAAAGTAATTAAGTAGGCACACCCATGTCACTGATATCTGTAAGTAAATATCTGTTTTCTTAAAAACATTATTGAAACACGCTTTATATGCAGCACTTCCATATTATGAATTTTATTTAGTAGAATTCTATGTAATCAACAACTCAAGAGTAAATAAACACTTCAGGGAAAACTCTTAGATATTGTGTTTGTGAAACTCACCACGTATGTTATTCTTCACATACCAATGAAAAAGATATTTCAAACTGCATTTTCTACTTTTTAAGCATTCAACAACCGCCCCTGTATCAGGTGCTATAGGGATTTGTCCGATGATAATGGAGTGCTGAAGACCAATTCCAAGGCCTGACAACTTTATTCCAATGCACAACAGGATTAAATTATAAAAATATTTTTGCCTCATGCTGGAATATTAAAATGTACATCAAAAAGGAAGTTTAAATGCTACACGTTAAATGAGTTCTTGCCGCTCATAAGAGATGTGGCAGAAATACCATATTCGCAAACATGTTCTGAGCTTTTCCCATATATTTGTTTAACTTTACTCTAGTTTGGGAGAAATGGCAGAAGCCATATAACTTGCACAGGCAATAGTGTGACCTGTTTAGAGCAAAATGCTGACTCTTTGGAAAAGCTATATTTGCTTAATAATTTACAAATAAATTATTGAGTTAACATGAGTGACTAAAATGGATGCATACAATAAATGCCTTTAAGATTTTCCAATTTGATTCATTTAACAGAAGTATTTTCTTGCCAGATATTCACAAAAGTGTAAGCACCCTCATCCCTGGCACATCCATGTTGTTGTTTTGCATCTTCCTCCTGAGAGAATCCCTGCCAAAGATGTAGTTAACAGTGTTATGAGCAGGTGAGGAGGGGTCGAAGGATTCCTCTCTTTTCCCTCTCCCTGTTTGACCACAACAGGTTTATTTCTTTTTTAAGTGGATATACTTGCCAATTCAGTGAGTGTTTAATTGTTTATGTGCCGTGATCATAAAAAGAACCAATTGGACAGGTTTTCTTGAGCTTAACAAAGAAAGGTGTTAGCTTTATTGTACTTAAACTAAACAAAGTGAAATAAAACATATGCTCCAACTTTCACATACACACATACTCGAAGTTCACACACCTATACAAATAGGTTACAGAGTGGGGAAGGATAGATTGGTCAAATTAGAGTCCAGAGAAATAAAAGGGGTATACAGTCTGTGGAGGTTGGTGACTTGTCTGGCTTCAGGCTGAATTCTGTGATAGTGTGACTTTCATTTGGGTGGTCCTGAGGCCTCTGATTTGAAGATATGGATGACTGATTCAGTGATTTCCCTGGAGACAGCAATGTGGCTGATTTCCTTTTAGGAGTCTATGTCTGTAGCATCGGGGTCCCTGGGTGTCACAGTCAGCAGGCAGGGTTTGAAGCTTGGAAGATGGACTGGAGAGAGAGAAAGGAATGAGGGACCCCAATTGGGTCTTCTCTGTTCAGTGTCTAGCTTCTTGTATCTCTACCTGTAGAGAAAACACCAGCTTAAGCACATGGAGAATGGCCTGTCACATGTCCGCCACCCAGTGATTCAAGCATGGTGGTTACTAGTGTACATTCCCTCATGCAACTTAATCAGTCCATGTCTAGGAATTCCCTTCTCAAAGCTGGGGTTCCATTGTTCATGTGCTTAGGTTTGAGTGGTTCATCTCTACCAGTTGAATATTCAGGTAATGGCCTTGATGCCTTGCTAATGGGAACAGGATAGGTGGTTCACTCAGATTCCCCAGGTCATTGTTCTGGATGGGTCTGCGCAGACAGGTGTCTCCATCTTAATGCATTGGGATGTGGAAAGTATAGTGATGCAAATTGGGGTGGCCATCTTTAGCTGCCAGCAATGAGTTTTGACATTTTTAAATCATTTTAAAATTCAATTCAGGTTTCCAACCAGTGGATTAAAATCATCATTCGACATAGCATGTATTCGTGACAACAGTCTTTCAAACCCAACCTTATCTACATCACAAAGTCGGTTTTCAGCCATTAGCATTGGGATTCTCAAGATCATCAAGAAGTATTGTAAATAAAAAAGAAAAATTTGCATTGTTATAGCATCTTTGATGGCCTCAAGACATTCCGAAGTGTTTTACTGCTAATTAAGCATCTTAAAGCAAAGTCACTGTCGTAATACAGGAATCACAACAGCATATTCACAAACAACGTGACCCCACGGACAACAATGAGCTAATTGATGGATAATCTGTTTTAGTGATGTTGGCTGAGGGATAAATATTGGTCAGGTCTCTGGGAGCCCATCCCTGCTCTTCTTTGAAAAGTGCCATGGGATCTTTCACGTCCACCTGATAATGGAGATGGGGCCTCAGTTTAACTTTGTCAGTACTGCACAGAAGTGCTATTCTAGATTATGCCCTCAACTCGCCAGAGTGTGACTTGAACTGACAATCTTTTGGTATAGAGGTGAGGCTACTACCAGTAAGCCAAGGCTAAGGACTTACCAGAATAATCTAAGCTCCTCGGCAGTACATTATTCTCAATTAGAACGGTGTTTCTGACTTTATTTCCTTATATTAAAATGCCACAACTTTGGAGAGAACCTTGTTTAAAACTAACAAAATATAGTTGTGCAGAAATTAATACAGGAACAGTCAAATGTAATAGATCTCTGGATTTCACTCAAGCAGACACTAAGCATTTTAGCCATCATCAAATTCCTGCCTTCATTTCCACAGCAGTATTGTGGATTAACAATAAGGCTGATGACAGCGGCCAACATCCCCAGCTTATACACACTACTGAGTCAGCGGCGCTTGAGATGGCTTGGCCATGTGAGCCGCATGGAAGATGGCAGGATCCCCAAAGACACATTGTACAGCGAGCTCGCCACTGGTATCAGACCCACCGGCCATCCATGTCTCCGTTATAAAGACGTCTGCAAACGCGACATGAAATCGTGTGACATTGATCACAAGTCGTGGGAGTCAGTTGCCAGCATTCGCCAGAGCTGGCGGGCAGCCATAAAGACAGGGCTAAATTGTGGCGAGTCGAAGAGACTTAGTAGTTGGCAGGAAAAAAGACAGAGGCGCAAGGGGAGAGCCAACTGTGCAACAGCCCCAACAAACAAATTTCTCTGCAGCACCTGTGGAAGAGCCTGTTACTCCAGAATTGGCCTTTATAGCCACTCCAGGCGCTGCTTCACAAACCACTGACCACCTCCAGGCGCGTATCCATTGTCTCTCGAGATAAGGAGGCCCAAAAGAAAGAAGATGACAGATACTAACGTGAGCATCTGCAGCCCAAACTCTGTTCTAAATGAGATGCCTGTTACCCAGGATATACCCAGCATTCTGCTGTTTTGCCAATGCATCACCATGGAATGGTTAGATGATCTCAAAATACTTCTGGATTCCTCAAGCTGAAAACCAGACAAAAATACCCAATGGATTTTAAGAGTATTTGTCTCAATTCAATTGTACTTTAAAATGTCAAAATGTTAAGAATTTCGTCCCTCCTGCAGGATTGGTAATTTAACAACATATTTTGATTTTAATGCAGCACATCCTCAAGGCAGGAACTGTATCTTTACACAAGTATATAACGATTAATCAGATCAACTCTCACGGACTAGAATGTAGAGTCTAGACTATAAAAGAAATATCATTACAATTTTCCAGAAAATAATTATGTTTCCATCTCAACACATGACGAGATCACCATCGAGGGTAATAGCAACTTGAGCAACTACTGTAATATCATTTGCATGTTGTATGGGGCCAAGAGGACAATTGGAGTTATATAAATAAACAGCAACATAAAGAACAATCAGAACTTGACTAATTTAGAAAATACACTAGAGGAATGCAAGATGTCACAAATCTGAGAGGACATAACTTGCAGCAAATAAATAAAAAAAGGACCATATGACCCGTGGAATGCATTGAAATGCTGTAATACTAATCGTCTGCCACTAGAGTAAGCAATACAGGTTTTGTAGCACCCCAAGGGCTTTCAATAGCCAAGATGAAATGCAGCAACATTGGTCCAGATTTTGCATTAGTAATGTCAACAAAACTGTCAGCATTTGCCATCATTAATCCTCTGAAACTGGAAGCAACTTCTGGGGTCCACATATGTGCAGTTAAAGCAGTTAAATTGCTGTCTGTGAGAATACTTCAATGTAATTGGCTGCTTACCCTGCTTGATGACATCACTGTTGCTGGACCCCTGGAGATCCCCTTGACTTGGTGCCAGATTCAAACTGACATTGGGAAAGGGGGAGTTCACGCCACAGAGATCACTAGATGTTTTTGAGGCAGCTTTCTTCGAGGTGAATGGTGAACACTGTCACTTCACTGCCCACCGCAAAATCTGGGCCATTGACATTACCAGGTTGCTTGGTGTTCTATGCTCAGGAACAATTCCAAACCATCAGGTCAAGTGCTAAGATTCTGACAAAAGCTCTGATAGAACTATTTCAATTTTTCAGAAATCTTTCCCAGTCATGTGAGACTTTCCTGACATTTATTGGAAATAAAGTTGTTACATCTGAATTAAAGTTCTAGGGGTGAAATACCTTGTGCGGTGGAGGGGGGGGGGGGGGTGCGGGCTATCCACTTTGTCTGTCATAACTTTGGCAGAAGAGCCAGAGAACCCCAAGAAAAACATCGATACTGTTCACACTGATTTTACGAGCTCCTTCCCCAAAGTTACAGTGAATGCGAGGGAGAGGAACCCTTATGGAAATTCATCCCAGTTAAGCTTTTGAGAGAGAATCTTCTCCAGGAACGAAAGTGTGTGCAGCAGCATTGTGTAGATCTATACCAGATCATACTCATTAGGAATTGTACTATCCACTCAAACTCATTTTATCTGGGACCCTTACAGCTGTCATTTCAAAACAAAGTTATGACTAGCAAGTGGGAGATTCCTCTGTGGAAACTCAGAGTAGACTTCCATTCAGAGGTGAAAGGGCATTGCTTTAAATAAGCAAACAACTAAGTTCACCGAATCAAAATCATTTAAAGCTAGAAAACTATAGAAAGAAAGAAAGACTTGCATGTATATAGCACTTTTTAAGACCACTGGACGTCTCAAAGCATGTTACAGGCAATGGAGTGATTTTAAAGTGTAGTCAGTATTGTAATGTAGGAAACACCACAGCCAAGTTTCACACAGCAAGCTCCCACAAACTGCAACGACCAGATAATCTGTTTTTGATTCAGGGATAAACATTGGCCAGGATAACTCCCCTGCTCTTCTTCAAAATAGTGCTATAGGATCCTTTCTCTCCACCTAAGCAGGCAAATGGGGCCTCAACTGATCATCTCATCTGAATGGCATCTCCTCTGACACTGTAGTGCTCCCTCAGTACTGCATCCAAGTGTCAGCCTTGACTTTTGTGCTCAGGCCCTGGAGTGGGACATGAACCCAGAACCGTGTAACTCAGAAGTGAGAGTGCTACCAACTGAGTCACAGCTGACACACAGGGGATTATAGTTAAAATTATTAAATTTGGTAGAATTGTTGCATTTAATTTTTTAAAAAGACCAGTTAGAAAAGATTTCCTTCTACAGCACTGCTCAAGCTAATATACCTCTCAGTTTCAAAGGAGTGGATGTGCTAAAATCTTCTACAGATTTGAATATATCTCAGAGTCTCATTGTCTAGCACACTTAATATAACTTTACAAGAAAAAATAAATCGATAACCTTATGAATAAAATTTAAAGATGGAATAATAATGGACAATCAATTCTCATTACAATAATATGCACAAATTACTAGCTTTCCTTTGGATATAGGCTGCAGCACATCTTTACAGACTCATTTTTAACAGATTATCCATGTGAAACATAATTAACTCTGTCGATCACCACTGACTGAGAACAACATGCTGTCCAAGTGTAAGGAATCAAAGCTGCCTATGGAAAGTCACAGGCTTATTAATGTGTCAAGTTCCTTCAATCATCCCATTACAGGAGGGGCCCAGTAAAGGTTCAGCACTGATGACCCTTTGTTCACACACAATATCAGAGGATGCATGATCGGAAGTTCAGGATAAGTTTGAGGACTGTATTCCATTTAGGTCAATAGTTTTAATTCTTGGGTGGTTTAGTAAAGGTTCTTTCACCTGAGCTAACTGTGAAGCCAACTATTACAGTCAATGGTCAAAGGCTTGAAGCAGTCGATAAATTTACCTGTCTCAGCAGCACCCTCTCCAGAGCAGTCCACATTGACGACTAAGTCAACACCAGAATCGCTAAGGCCAGCATTGCCTTTGACAAGCTACGATAAATTGTCTGGGAGTGAAGAGGAATTAGCCTCTCAACAAAAGTGAAGGTATACAGAGTGGGTGTCCTTCCCACTCTCTTTCCTGCTTGTGAGATGTGGGCAGTTTACTCCAGGCATGCAAACAAGCTACATCACGTTCACATGACTTGCTAGCGGAGACTACTCAAGGTCAAATGACAAGACAAGGTTCCTAACACTGAGATTCTCTCCCTGACCGACATGCCTAGCATCCATACTCTGCTGAAGAGAGCTCAGATAAGATGGGCAGGAGATATTGCCAAAATGCCTGATGAGCGCTTACTGAAAAAGCTCTTCTACAACAAGCTAATTGAAGGGAAACAGTCACATGGAGACCTCAAAAAGCATTTCATGAACACCCTGAAGGACTTACTGAAGAGTTTCAACATCACCCCTGAGACATGGGAGAACCTCTCACAAGATCGCTCTATATGGCACAGTCTCATCAGCAAAGGCACCACCTCCTATGAACAGAACAGTGTCATACTGACCAACAGGAAACGTAAGCTTTGTAAATCCAGAGCTGCAAGCACCTCTTCCGTGCCATCAATACATGTACGTCCAAGAAGCAACAGATCTTTTCGTGCTCAAATTGGACTGCTTAGTGATTTTCAAACACAGTGCACCTGAAACTTATCTCAAAGAATTCTAGTTGATGTCATGGTCATCTTTGACTATGAAAGACAAACACTGTATCATCTGAGCTAATACTGCTCACCTGGTTGTGTAAGCAATGAACCTTATGCAACATTGGAGGAGTACTCTCAGCATCCATGCACTGTTAGAGCCCACACCATAGACAAACAGGAATCAGGTCCTTCTAATTTTCCATATCAGCACCAACTTTGCATTAATGGAACATTAATGCCATTTATCTCCACATTACAACTTATCTATTCTCACCTATTTTATGGTGACAGTCACCACCCTCTGGATTCTTCATAGAGCATGCCTCAGCCTTGGCCATGTACGAGTTCTGAATCTCCTGTGAAATAAGTATGTTACTTCTCCACATTAGAGCTAGATCAGTTAGGTGTAAAATCTAGAAGTATTTTTTCACACAAAGGGCAGTGGGAATCTGGAATTCTCTCCCTTGAAAAGCTGTGGGTGCTGGAATAATTGAAATTTTCATGACTGATATCACTAGATTTGTTAGCTAAGGGTATGAAAGGATATGGAGAAAAGGTGGGTAAATGAGTAGAGGTACAGATCAGCCTAATGTAACATAATGGCAGAAAAGGCTTGAGGGGCTGAATGGGCTGTTCCTGGTCGTGCTGTTAAGAGGTTCTCCAATACAGAAGGAGCTCCAAGCTGGAAAACATAGCAGTTATTCAGTAGCTGCCCTTATATTAGCACTTCTGCACAGCCATGCAAAGAAAAAGGACACTGCCACTTCGGACTCCTTACACCCAGATGACCATCAATCAGTCCAGTACAAGCAATTCCAGAGTTAATGCCAACAGCAATACACAAAGTCATGAACCAACAGGTTAAAAAAAAAATCAATCAACATCTTCCCTTACATGCCAGGCTTCCAGACTGCAGGTCATGTTGGACAGTCAGCAATGAACCTGTTACAGTCATCAAGTAACGGAATTGGGGTTTGCAAGTTCTTAACAGCTCCGAGATGGAGGAAGTTTTTGCATCCTTAAAAGTACAGATCATGATGCTTGGCATGGTGGGGTGAGGGGTAAATCCTAATGTAGACATTTTAAAAATCAAATCCTTAAAAATTAAATGACATGTTTCCCTTTCTTTGAATGACTTGTGAAGATACTGAAGATTTCTTTTGTTTCAAAAGTGAAATTACACATAAAGCCCCAGGGTGATCGCAAATTAATCCATACAACTTTTAATTCACTGGACTATTAAAATAGGCAGGTGTCTAAAAAATATTGGGTCTGGATGAAACACTAACATAGTGTGTAGGATTCCCTGAGTTCCTGACTTTAGTCATGAGATGGGGGTAGGGGTGGAGGTGGGGGTGAAGACATCTAGCAAAGGTCAGACATCCCCTCACTAAAAAGGAATCGTAATGCACTAAGCTCCTTCTTGTATGCCTTCCAGCATCCAGTTCTATGGTGTTATAGTACAGTCAATGCAGTTTTGTCTTTGTTTCCTGGGAAGATGTGAGGCATGGGAAGGGCATAGAAGAAAATTGTTTCCTTACAAAACTTTAAAAAAAATCTCACTGAGTTGGGAGAAAACTCTAAAGCTAAATCTCATTGTCCACAACGAATATTCTATATTTCTTATGAAATCCACTCCATAAGTTTTTCAATGTTTATGAATATCACATACCATTTTACTTTACTCTGCTGAATGTTAAAAATATACAAAGGCGAAGGCTAAAATAAAACTGCATTACTTTCCATATCACTCTCTCCGAAGGTCAGGAGAGCCCTTTGACCTGTGATGTGTGAACCTATACCCAGGGATTTATTATTGGAATTCCAGCTTTCCATACCAATCTCTCAGATTTAGTTGACAGGCATGCACAAGTAAATCTCTAGGCAACTAATGGAGAGGTTATGTGAAATTCTGGCCCGGATCAAAAGACGAGAGTGAACTGATTGTCCGCTGTGGTTTGGAACAGCTCCAGGGACTTGACCCCGAATTTTTTTCTTTCTCACTTGGTGTATGTTCGCAGCGCCTGCCCTCTACTTATCACCCCTTCCCAAAGTTATCACCCAAACACACAGTACTTTTACATCATCCCTTCTTACGTCTCTCAGAAACATCTGGAAATAGTTGGTTGGTACAATTAATTGCCTTGAAGTGCAGTGACTTATGCAGGTCAACATGGCAGCTATTCTGCATACACAATATCCCATAAATAGCAAATGAGATGGAAGAGCAGTTGTCTATTTTTCTGTGGTATTTGTTGGAGTGTTGGCCAGGGCACCAGAGAATACCCTGTTCTCCAAATAGTGCCACGGAATCTTTAATATCACCTGAACCAAAGGTTTTGGTTTAACATCCCAATCAAAGTACAGCACAATTGATAATGCTCCACTGAAGTGTCTGGTCAGATTTTCTGCTCACATCCTGAAGTGGGCACTAACACACATTCTTCTCACTCAGGGGCAAAAATGCTATCAAACTGTGCTGAGCTAACATTTGTGGTGAATCACTGGGCCACAAACCATTGCATGGAGAACAAATATACCTCATGCCTACCATCACAAACAAAGAGATTCAAAAAATATGTCTGCCTGTATTGTCAAGGTTACCATATATTGAGTTTACAAGTGAGAACCAGGCTGAATATAGCAAGTTCAGAGGGAAGTCAAAAAGGAAATAAGAGGAGCAAAGAGAGAGTATGAGAAGAGACTGGCAGTCAACATAAAAGGGAGTCTAAAAGTCTTCCATAGGTGTATAAATTGAAAAGAGGTGGTAAAGGGAGGGATGGGGCCAATTAGGGACCAAAAAGGGGTCTGCACACATAGAGGTAGAGAGCATGCCTGAGGTACTAAATGTCTTTACCAAGGAAGAAGATACTGTCAAAGTCACGGTGAAAGAGGTGGTAGTTGAGACACAGGGTGAGCTAAAAATTGATAAATAGGAGGTATTAGAAAAGTTGGCTGCATTTAAAGTTGATAAGTCACCAGCACCAGATGGGATGCATACAAGGATACTTAAAAAAGGAAGGGTGGAAATTGCAGAGGTACTGGCCATAATCTTCCGATCATCCTCCATTATGGGGTGGTGCCAGAAGACTGAAGAACTGCAAATGTTACACCCTTGTTCAAAAAAAAGGTGTAAGGACAAGCTCAACAATAAAAAAAAAGTCACTTTTTTTATTCTTTCATGGAATGTAGGTGTCACTGACAAGGCCAGCATTTGTTGCCCATCCTTATTGCCTTGTAAACCGAGTGGCTTGCCCGGCCATATCAGAGGGCAGTTAAGAGTCAACCACATTGCTGAGGGTCTGGAGTCACATGTAAGCCAGACCAGGCAAGGACAGCAGATTTCCTTCCCTAAAAACATTAGAGAACCAGATGGGTTTTTACAACATTCAATGATAGTTTCTGAGACTAGCTTTCAATGTCAGATTTTTAAATTAATTAATTGAATTTCAATAAGAGCAACTGGTGGGATTTGAAACAAGTCCCCAGGGCATTAGCCTGGGCCTCTGGATTACTAGCCCAGTGACATCACCACTACACCAACACCTCCCCTCTCCATTACCACATCAAAAAGCTCACTTGGACTAGTGTGGATTAATTAAGGAAAGAAGCATGGCTTTGTTAAAGGCAAATTGTGTTTAACTAACATGATTGAGCTTTTTGCTGAGGTAACAGAGAGGGTTGATGAGGGTAATGCAGTTGATGTTGCGTATATGGACTTCCAAAAGGCATTTGATAAAATGCCACTTAAATGCCATCAAAGCTGAAGCCCAGAGAATAAAGGGAACAATGGCAGCGTGGATACTAAGTTAACTGAGTGACTGGAAATAGAGTAGTGGTGAACAGTTGTTTTTTAGACTGGAGGAAGATATACAGTGGAGCTCCCCAGAGGTCAGTATGAGGACCACTGCTTTTCTTGATCCATATTAATGATGTAGACTTTGGTGTACAAGCACAATTTTAAAATTTGCAAATGACATAAAACTTGGAAGCTGTGTGAACTGTGAGGAGGATAGTGAAAGACTTCAAGTGGACAAAGACAGTCTGGTGGAATGGGCAGACAAGTGGCAGATGAAATTTAATGCAGAGAAGTGTAAAGTGGTATATCTTGGTTGCAAGAACGAGGAGAGGCAATATAAACTAAAGGGTACAATTCTAATGGGGGTGCAACAAAAGAGAAACATGTGGGTATATGTACATAAATTATTAAATGTGGCAGGGCAGGTTGAGAAGGTGGTTAAAAAGGCATATGGGATCCTGTACTGGAAACTATTATAAAATAAGTCTTAACATTGCACTTGGAAAAGCATAGTATGATTAGAACAAGTCAGCATGGTTTTACTAAAGGAAGATCCTGTTTGACAAGCTTATTAGAGTTTTTTGAAGATATAACTAGTAGGGTAGATAAAGGGGAACCAGTAGATATAGGGAGTTAGGAAGTAAGTTGAAAAGTAGGACCTCAAAGGTAATGATCTCAGGATTACTACCAGTGCCACATAGTAATCAGAGTAGAAATAGCAGGATATATCAGATGAATACGTGGCTGAAAAGATGGTGTGAGGGGGAGGGTTTTAGATTCCTGGGACTTTGGGACTTGTTCTGGGGCAGGTGGGACCAGTACAAACTGGATAGGTTACACCTGGGCAGAACCGGGACTGATGTCCTAAGGGGAATATTTGCTACAGTGATTGGGGAGGGCTTAAACTAAAATGGCAGGGGGATGGGAACCTTTGCAAGGAGTCAGAGGAGGGGGGATCAAAGACAAGTACGAAAGACAGTAAGAGGAATAAGAAAAGTGATAGGCAGAGAAATCAAGTGCCAGAATCAAAGCCACAGTGAAAAATAGTGGGAAGGGGCCAAGTAATGTTAAAAAGACAGGGCTTAAGGCTTGCAGAGCATTTGCAATAAAGTGGATGAATTAAAGCAGTTGAGGTCAAAACATTGTATGTTTTCAAGAAGGAGTTAGATATAGCTCTTGGGTTTAAAGGGATCAAAGGATATGAGGTGAAAGCAGGAACAGGTTACTGGGCTGGATGATCAGCCATGATCATAATGAATGGCGGAGCAGGTTCGAAGGGCTGAATGGCCTACTCCTGCTCCTATTTTCTATGTTTTCTATGTTTCTATGTAGTATACCTGGATTTTCAAAAGGCATTCGATAAGGTGCCATATAAAAGATTAATAGGCAAGATAAGGGCTCATGGTGTTGGGGGTAATATATTAGTGTGGATAGAGGATTCGTTAACAGACAGGAAACAGAGAGTGGGCATAAATGGGGCATTTTCAAGTTGGCAGACAGTAAATAGTGGGGTGCCGCAAGGATCAGTACTGGGGCCTCAGCCATTTATTCTCTGTATTAATGACTTGGATGAAGAGACAGAGAGTAATGTATCTAAGTTTGCTGATGATACAAAGCTCAGTGGAAGGGTAAGCTGCGGGGAGGATGTAGAGTGGCTGCAAAGAGACATAGACAGGTTAAGTAAGTGGGCAGCCAGATGGCAAATGGAGTATAATGTAGGGAAGTGTGAAGTTGTTCACTTTGGTCATAAAAATAGAAAAGGTGTGAAACTGGTAAGTTTTGATGTTCAGAGAGACTTGAGGGTACTCGTACAAGGAACGCACAAAGTCAACATGCAGGTGCAGGAAGACAAGTGGCATGTTGGCCTTTATTGCAAGGGGATTGGAGTACAAGAATAATGAAGTTTTACTAAAATTGTACAGGGCTTTGGTGAGACCGCACCTGGAATAGTGTGTGCAGTTTTGGTCTCCACATTTAAGAAAGGATATATCTGCATTGGAGGCAGTACAGCGAAGATTTACTAAATTGGTCCCTGAGATGAGGGGATTGTCCTATGATGAGAGGCTGAGTAAATTGGGCCTATATTCTCTGGAGTTTAGAAGAATGACAGGCAATTTAATTGAGACATACAAGATTCTGAAAGGGCTTGATAGGGTAGATGCTGAGAGATTGTTTCCTCTGGTCTGGGAATCTAGAACACAGGGACACAGTCTCAGGATAAGGGGTCAATTATTCAGGACTGTGATGAGGAGAAATTACTTCACTCAAAGGATTGTGAATCTTTGGAATTCTCTACCCCAGAGGGTTGTGGATGCTCCATCATTGAAGACATTTAAAGCGGGGATAGATAGATTTTTGGTCTTGCAGAGAATCAAGGGACATGGAGAGTGGAATTGAAGCCCAAGATCAGCCATGATGGTATTGAATGGTGGAGCAGATGTGATGAGCCATATGGTCTACTTCTGCTCCTATTTCTTGTGTTTTTGTATTTCTTGTGGGCTTTATAAATAGAGGGATAGAGTACAAAAGCAAGGAGGTTATGGTGAACTTTTATAAAACACTTGTTCAGCCTCAACTGGAGTATTGTGTCCCATTTTGGACAGCACACTTTAGGAAGAATGTGAAGGGTTTAGAGAAGGTGCAGAAAAGATTTACGAGACTTCAATTACAAGGATAGATTGGAGAAGCCGGAGTTGTTTACCTTAATGAAGAGAAGACTTGAATGAGGTGTTCAAAATCATGAGGGGGTCTGGACAGAGTAGATAGGGAGAGACTGTTCCTGTTGGCAGAGGGGTCAAGAACCAGAGGACACCAACACTAAGGTGATTCGCAAAAGAACGAATGGTGACATGTGGAAAAACACTTTTACACAACAAGTCGTTAAGATCTGGAATGCACTGCCTGAGAGTGTGGTGGAGGTAAATTCAATCATTGCTTCCAAAAGGGAATTGGATAATTATCTGAAAAGAAAATATTTGCAGGGTTATGGGGAGTGGGTCTAGCTGAGTTGCTTTTGCAGAGAACTGACAATAAACAGGATGAGCCAAATGGCCTCCTTCTGTGCTGTAACCATTGTATGATTCTTTGCATTCATGTGTAACAGCAATCTTCCCCTCCAAAATACATCTCGCCAGAAGTCCTGACAATTTAACAGGAACTAAATATGGGGGTCATTTGTGAGTTTGCATTGTAGCAGGAACCCTCCTTCATCAAAGGCACATATCGGAAATTTAGGCATGTGTTCAGAACACAACCCCTCTTATGTTTATTGAAAGAGTTCTCCACAGTTCTTAAGTACATCAATCACACATTATAGCTCTAATATATCCTTTCTGTCTTTCTGTGCCATTCTATTATTTCAAAAGAACCTTGTTACAACAAACTCTGTGAGCTAAACAAGCTCTTCAAAGTTTAAGCTCCTATATGATTTATAACAGTGCATCAGATTATGTGCAGACCAAACAGAATGGAGTCTGGCTGGGACAAAATGTTTGTGATAACAAGTTTCACTGTATAGATTCATACATTAAACTCATAATCTTATCGCGGTAGTATTTTCCCATTTATTGGCAGTAAAACACTGTAACATCGACTAAATGTCAGGCAGGGTCACCGGTGCAGGTGAACAAAGTAATGACCAATTTTCATCAACTTTGTCCCCCCACCCTTTTGAGTTCAAACACACTGATGCAATTTTGGAAAATTTCTTCCACCTTATTAGCTAATAAACACACTTTCCTCAAGATGCAATATCCTGTTAAGATGTATTGTATTCTTGTCTCAACAGAACATTAGTAGACGTAACATTGTAGGCTAATTGTTGCCAGGTGGGCGACAAGACTATTTTAATGCAGGCATTCATCACCTCATGAGTGGAAACACAATCAAATTGATACAGATTGCCGTGAAGTAGGTGTGATAAATACAAACAGCTGGAAAGGATATCAAATTATATATGCTCTGATGTAACTATGTAACAATGTACAGATATTAGCAATAAAACTGTAACAATTGGGTGGTAGGAGAGGTTGGGAAGGAAGAAGTTGTGTTAAGTAGGGCTAGAAAGATAATCTAACCTTAATGAGAATTATTTTAAACTAGCAGAGATCTGCAAAACATTTGTGGTGAAATTAGCATCTTTATCACAACAGCACTTCTTTAAATCCCCATCTGATACCATTCCATTCTTCCCATGCCAGCCCTCTCATGCCATACCCATCCCATTTCTTTCATCCCTCTTATATCACCTACATGCCATCCCCATCCAACCGCTTCTTCCTGTGCCATCTCCATTGCCCATTCCATCCCTCCCATACCATACAACCCCATCCCCCATTCCAGACCTCCCCATGCATTCCTCCCAATGCCATCCCATCACTCCTCATGCTGTCCCCCATATGCCCCCCCTCCTATGTCATTCCTCCCCCCAACCATGCTGACCCCCCTCCTCCCATGCCTTCACCCCAATTCCCCCACAAAACACCTTCCCATGCTGTCCCCACCCTGTCAGGCATTCCCTTTCCATTTCCCTACCATCCCATGTTGTTCCCCCCCACCCCCGGCATTCCTATCAACCCCCCCCACCCCCCCCCATGACTTTCCACTCCTTCCCATGGCATTCTCCCCATGCCGTTCCCCACCCCCTCCCATCTCTCCGCCAGAATAACTTTGGTGTTGGGCTCCCCTTATCTTCTGTTCTCCACCAACACCGCACCACCGGCCTCCCCCACCCCCCCCCTCCCCCACCGTGCCACTGCCACCAACCGTTGGTAGCTCCAGTTGACACCACATCGGAGCAGCTACGCCTCAAAGCAGCAACCGCTAACTAAAGCTCATAGAAAATTAGGTTCTTTTTTGAGGGGAGGGTGTCAAAGAGCATGTGGACAGACATAGTTCCGAGCCTTGCTGCTCACATAGCGGGGGTTGGAGGTGTTAGAATGGGGAAGAAAGGGGGCTGGGAGAGAGAAAATCAGATGGGAGAGTTTGTTACACTCAGTACACATGTTACCTTAGTGTTGCAGTAAAATGGTACAATATCTATTGAGGCAACTGTCATCCCTCAGGTGCAAAATATCACTGGATCAACACCCAACCAGACAGACAAAAACTGCATATTATTATAAACTAGGCTCAGGATGGCAAAGTAAAAGAAACATTCCTATTTTAAAATTGTAACCATTTACCCTTTTTCAATCCAGCATCACTTAACAAACTGCATCCTCTGCCTTGACAGCATTGGTTTATAACTGCTCATTGAGAGTAGTGTGAGAGCAGGGACAGTACCTTGTCTCACTCTGGACTCTTTGAATCTCCCTACAAAATCTGGGCTAGAATAGAAACAACCCCAAGGGACAATGAAGAGGTGTGACCCATTACTGTAATGTAGTACATTGCTTAGGCCAATCAATGTAACTTTGATCTGTGTAGAGCTCAGTACTAGGTCATGAATACAGTCAAAGAAAACAATGCAACCTATTAACATATGATCCCAACAACATTTATAGTGCAAGTTGTGCATAGGTTAACAGTGATGCTTGGATATCACAACAGCAAACAGTCTTAATGGAAGGCATTTGGTATTTATACAGCTTCTGTACCAATAAGGGCCACAAGTAATATCAATTCTGGTCATCTATCAACGACTATTTTGTCCTACTCTCAACTTCCAGCTCCCCTGCATTTGTCTTTATCATTTTACAGCATATAGTCAACCTCCCAATGTATTACATACAAGAAGACAAGACCAACGGCAGTACTTACCTTGTGCAGGACTCTGGGGTGAGGGGAGAGAGGTGGAGGTGGGGTGGTGATGTGCGGCCGGTGGTGGTAGTGGGGGCGGGGTGCGTGGGGGGAAATAATTGAACCAAGGCAGCAAATGTGGAGTAAAAAAGGGGTTGCAGAGAGAGGGGAGAGAAAGTAGAGAGAGAGAGAAAGGGGAGGAAAGAGCGAGAGGAGGAAAGAGAGGGGAGAGGGATTAATTGGAGGAAAGAAAGTGAATGAGAAAGATGGAGCAGGAAAGAGAGGGAGAAAGGAGAGAAGAGGAGGGAAAGCCGAAAGGGAGAAGTAGGAAAAGAAAAATGGAGGAAGAAAGGAAAATGAGAGAAAGGAGAGAGCGGGAAAAGAGAAAAGGGGAAAGAATCCATAGGCAATGAAGTTCAGCAGTCTCAACCAAGTTTCACATGCATTCACACCAGCAGCACAAAACTGTCCATTGAACATGAATGCGCTATTTATATACCCACCTGATCTTCATTCTATTGAAACGAAGATTGAACAGAAACATGATCCAGGTTCATAAAAAGATGAGAGGAAACTATTTGATTTGAACTACAATATAATTTCAAAACTACAGGACACAGGATTAAAATTAACAAGGCTCAACAGAGGCTAGATGTTAGAAAAATAAACCTTTTCTGCCCCACAGCCAAATAAGCAGAACAAATTTCTAGCAGAAGCAAATGAGACCATTGATATAATCCATCAAAAAGGACCTGACAAATACCTGAGCAGGAATGACATGTATGTTCATAGCTTGGCCTTGATTGAAATGTTGAAATATGCTACAGGGCACAATGACTGCTGCTCTACTGGGTCCAGGCAAGTTATTGTGATAGGGAACCCAGATCCACCCCACCCACCGGAACTGAAAAACACACTTACATACTGTAATTGCATAGATGGTAGATAAACACAGAACAAGAGCATGTGGTGCATCAGACAATATTTCAAAATTATTCTCCCAAAAGGTAGTGACATAATTTACACATTTATGGTCATATTATATTTGGTACGAGCACATGCAGAAAGAATAGAAGGTGATTTGGTCAGTTAGAATCCTATAGAAAGCAAGTAAATGGGGAAAACTTCCATATATTGGAGTGTCATACAATGTGAATGAAACAGAAGGAGTTTGGTATATCGGAATTCAATACAGAGCAAGTAAATAGGAAAGGGTTTGTTATATTGGAATTCTCTGCTTTCTGTAGAGAGAACTGGGATAAATGAAGTGAGATTGAACCCTTCATCAGTAATAAACCAGAAAATGAAACAAAATACATCATTCAATAGCTGGTTTGCAGATGTGAAGGTCATGGGAATTCAATAAGTGAACATTGACCCAAGCAGGATATAAACCTGTAGAAGATATCCTGTGAGTTTGCCTCTTATTTGGCACAAGTAATTTGGTTGGATATGGAATATGACATCTTTCACAATTCTTTTCTTTTAAGCAGGGGAGGGGTGACCGATAATTCCTGCTCCTCCTGCTCCCCAGGGAATTCTATAAAAGGCTGTTACCTTCTGGAGCCAGCAGCTCTCACTTCCTTTTCACTGCTGTGTTTCTTGAGCCCTGGGAATCCCACACAGCAACAGTTAAATGTAAATATGTTAGTGGGGAATGATGAAGGCACTTGCACACTCCTAAACCAGTATGTGGCAGGTTGGGAACATGTTCCCTTTTAAAAAATTTTTAACCCCACTGACTTATTCCCCCACATTGCAGGAGGTTTAATATTCAGGCCTATAAGTTCATTTCAAAGGGAATTGGATTGTTATTTAAATATAAAGATATATTGGGAAAGGAGAGGGAAATGGCATGAGAGTAGACAGTTCCAGTTGAAGATCTATCACTTGTACAGGTGTGATGGACCAAATAGCCCACCTTTTTGCTTTAATATCTATGATTCCACACCTTTGTTCATAAGAACAAAGATACAAAACGAATGGATCATCTCAATCTGTTAACCTCCTGTCCACACCAAGCATTCATTCTCAAGACAAGTCCTAACACAAACACAAAATGAATTGGTCCTCTTGCAAAATTGTGATTTGGCATCAATAGAGTGATCAGGAGCTGATTACATAAAAAGTGAACTTACTTGACATTGGAAGACAATGACACAACCAAAAAATTTTACCAACATTGTTCGGTCCAAAATATCCATTGAATTGTAAGCATTTTTCAAAATAAAAGGTCTGGTTAGACGTTAAAAAATAGCAAACTGATGTAATTTGCAGTTACAATCAAAACGACCCTTTACTGTACCAGCCTACACTTAACACCTGTATGACCTAATTCAATTTGGAGGGGGACTGTACTCTGAGATCACTACACATTACAAATCAGCTGTCACAAATAAGTGTTCCCATATGTTTAAAGAATTAACCTCATAAAAATGACATGATGAAGCTGAGGGGAGGAAGACATCTCATCAGTTATGCTTCACACCAGCCACACTGTCTTCATCAAGTAAACAGAATAATATAAAAGTGTCACCTTTAATACAGAACTATTTCTCCTCATCATTGCATTTTCAAAGACAAAGGGATTTATTCCCAAGATTTGCACTGTGGTTCTGCAAGCGGGAAGTTACAGTGAATGATTTGAAAGCCTCATTTCAACAAAGTTCCGAATGCACCCACTGGTTCAACAGGATTTTCTTCCATATGATTATAGTTCCAACCCAGCAAAATCCCTCGTCATATAGGCAAGGCCTTCAATAACACACCCCAAATGCTGTCAAAATCCCAGAGATGTTGTCAAATTATCCTGACTCTTAAAAGCATGTCATCGGTCTCAACTGTACAGCCAAGTCCAATGTACCAATGTAGTCTTTTGTACCATGTGACAAAAAGGTACACTAAAAAAAGTGACTTCATAGAATGTAATGTATACTTTTTCCTGAATGACAGAAAGCATCAATCAAATGTGAATTGCTAAACCAAAGGTAGATACATAAACTTGGATGCAAAGAATGTGATTTGACTCTCATTCCGACAATCAACGTGCATACTCCCAACACTAACATGTTGAATTTAACCTCGTTCCTTTGTGACTGCTCTAAACAATATGTTGCTAACTGGTAATTACAAACAGCTGTTTCTAGTGCTTGCTGGACAGAGTGAACCCACAGAACAGCTCGTGGGGTCAAGAGCAGAAGTAGTGAAATATAGTAAAAACTCTCAGGAATTATGCGATTCATCAAAGTGCTGGCAGGCTCTCAGACTCTCACTCAGCATTGCTCTTCAAACACATAAAAACCATAAGGTAGATTTTGGAATGGTGGGATAAGCACATACATTAACAGCAGTTCTATAGAAGAAAAAAGACTTGCATTTATATCGCATTTTTCATGATCACTGGATGTCTCAAAGCGCTTTACAGTCAACTAAGTACTTTTAAAGTGTAGTCACTGTTGTACTGTGGGAAATGCACTAGCCAATTTGCGTACAGCAAGCTCCCACAAACAGCAATGTGATAATGACCAGATAATATTTTTGTGATGTCGATTGAGGGATAAATATTGGTCAGGGCACTGGGGAAAACTCCACTGTTCTTTGAAATAATGCCATGAGATCTTTTACACCCACCCGAGAGGGCAGGGCCTCAGTTTAACATCTCATCAGAAAGACAGCACCGACAATAGTGTAACCTTCAGTACTGCACTGGAATGTCAGCCTTGATTTTTGTGCTCAAGTCCTGGAGTAGGACTTGAACCCAAAATCTTGTGGCTAAGAAGTAAGAGTGCTGCCAAATGAGCAACAGCTAACATATACACATGCATGTCACAAGGCTTTGATCCCACCAAGGCATCCAAAGGATGCCAACAACTTCAGGAATGACATTCAAACTATCAATATCATTTGAACTCTACCTTGTAATGACTGGTTATATAATCTACTAGATCACTTTTATAGTAGCTTCCTTACAATGAGGCACTGGGCACATCAAGCCCTTTCCATGAAGTTGCGATGCCAAACTGAGTATTGGAAATTTTGGGTGAACCTTGCATTTTGCTTCACGATAGGTGCAAATAGCAAGGGGTTGCTTGAGTTTTTTATACCTCAATAAATATATTAGGGGAAACCACAAAGTCATTAAATTCACCAAACAGGAACCTTCTGTTCTTTCTACTCAGACATACACAATGCTTGACCAATAAGATCTAATCACTAATGAATCCATACATTTGCTTCTGTACAGATGAAAAGCTATAAAATATGATAATAGCACATCAGATTGAAATTGGTGGAACTGCAGGGTTGATCATCTTGTACACATAGAAGTCTAGTGCATGTGAAAGACATAAGCATTTGGTACTTATGTGCATCGCATCTGGTGATGACCTGTTAAACTGCTTAAAACACCGCTTCCTCAACAGAGTATGAGTTCCAGACAATTCATGGCAGGACCAAGCAAGACAGACTTGGCTCCATTCCCTCCACTCCAGAAATGCAAATCAAGCCTTGAAGACATGGGTAAAGGATAGCACACAGCCCACAGATCAACCATCCCTGGTATAAACAATTCCTGCAGTATAGAATTATATTCAATACTCTTGATCATTTTAAAAATGAAGTCAAAAGGTATCTGAAGATTGATTTTAATCTCAGGCTGCCTTTATACAGTAAAGCATGTTGCCTATAGCACAACAGAGGATGGGTTATGGAGGATAAGGCACAGTTATAAGACAAAGGATCAATGTTAAATCACAAGCTACAATCAACAGGCACTTAAAAGAGAAATTTATACTTAACTTCCATGGATGCAGATCGGCAATATAATTGTGTGTATTGGTCTAGTTGTTAAATATTGACATGTTTCACTGAATGATAAAACAATAAGAATATTGCAATAAACTCCAAACAGAATACCATAGGCATTCTCTTAGAATATTTCTCACACAATAAATATTTCTAAATGATGGAGGTACTGAAGAACTACTTTACTTGTGCAACTTTCCTTCATTATAAAATAAATGTGAAACATAATTGTGTACTGCTGAGAAGGAGAGGCAATTTTACGAGTTAACACTGTTGGCAGGGGGCCTCACCCACTGGCAATGGAAACTTATTAAATTATCTTGGAAAGGAGTAATAAGGTTGCTTAATGCAGGACAGAATATAGTTGTAGAAGAGGAGTTTAATTCAGGTCAATGTAATTCAGTGCTGAAGCTGATGGAATGCAAACTTGGCAGTCAGCACTCCCACATTATTCCATCTCAATTTTGAGTGCTGCACTGCTCTAAATTTGTGCACAGGAAGACTGCAACAGTTACAGTGGTCCTGGTATTCAGGAAACGTAAAATAAGATATAATTAAGAAAGAAAGAGGAACAAATAGTTTGTATTCCTTTAGATGATTTTACAATATCTCAAAGCAGTACACAGCCAATGAATTATTTTTGAAGTATCGTCACTGCTATCAATGAGATAAATTGTCATTTAATTTGTTTTGGGGGACAAGGGGAATGAGGATTTTTGGCTGGAATAGTGGGTGAACTTGTTGCTCTTCTTCAAATCTTACCATGGGATTATATTACATCCACCCAGACAGGCAGACGGGGCCTCTTTTGTAACATTTCCTCCAAAGAAAAGCATCCTTTTATTGTCTTGCCACAGTGATATGAATGAAGTCAAGAACTCAAAAAAGAAACCTGAATTTTATAGTGCAACACATGTATCCAACACTGTGCAGGACCAATATGAAAATATTCTGTTGCCTGAGATCACAATATTCACCACATTTCCTTAAAACCATGATGCCTCTTTGTCCAGCCTTACCTTCCAGGACCTCTTGCTGCTCATTGCTTTGAGTAAATTAATAGTAGGTGGTGGGAGTCTAAAAGAAGCAAGCCAAGGACATGACATTTTGTCTCAGAAATGCAGTAAAGGCATCAGCCACTCTGGGCTTTACACTGAAGAATTCTTCTAAATTTTATTGCTTAGCAAGGAATCTGGTTCTCCGCCATCACATGCAACAATCTCATCAGACTGAAGCAATAGCGCATTTTAAAAGAATCTATCTAGATAATTTTCCTTTTAGTGAGAGGCAAATGGACGTTTTAACTCTACACTGGGTCTTAAAGAGATGTAGCACATATAAGAACTGCAGAATGAAATTAAACTCAGACATCAACAAGGCTTTTCATTATTAGGCATGATGGTGCTTGGATTCTCAAAAAGCCAGTGGTTTGAGGTTCTGATCAAATGGCTAGTGTGTCAATTCATCTAATGACAATATTTGATATTTCCTATGACATGATACAGCTTGATGATATACACTACAGGCATCTAAATTATATCTTGTAGTCAAAATTCAGATACCCATGGTGCAGTACAGCCAAATAGGAAAAGCCTTCCTCTCTCTTGACAAACTTAGTAACGCCAAAGTGCACGAATGGACATCAATGCAAAAAAGTATTTTCAAAGTAAATGTTCAGTGATATAACCAGTAAAATCACTCAGTTGTAATAGGTCACTTTTCATAATGATTAGTAACTTGTTCTGAAGTCCAGTTTTAAGAATAGCATAGGAAATTCAAAGTAAGTCTGAAGGAGCTCAGGCTAATGTGATTCCTGATCAGGGTAAATAAGATTGTGCCAGAATTTTGTATTAAACTTCAAACCAAATGGTTGGCATGCTCAACCCCAGTTCCCAAATAGACACTCTGGGGTAAATTTTAACACCCAAAAGTGGGTGTACTCGGGTTGGGTCAGAGGTTAAAATTTAAACAGGAGGAGGAGGTTCCATGAATTCCCCATCCTCAATGGTGGTGGAACACAGCACATGAGTGCAAAAGACAAGGCTGAAGCATTTGCAATCATCTTCAGCCAGAATTGCCAAGTGGATGATCCATCTCGGCCTCCTCCTGAGGTCCCCACCATAACAGATGCAAGACTTCAGCCAATTTGATTTACTCCACAAGATATCAAGAAATGGCTGTGCACACTGGGTACAGCAAAGTCTATGGGTCCTGACAACATTGAGGTTGTACTGCTGAAGATGTGCTCCAGAACTTGCCGTGACCCTAGCCAAGCTGTTCCAGTACAGCTACAACACTGGCATCTACCCAACAATGTGGAAAATTGCCAAGATATGTTCTGTCCACAAATAGCAGCCAATTACAACCGCGACAGTCTACTCTCAATCATCAGCAAAGTGGTGGAAGGTGTCATTGACCATACTATCAAATGGCATCTACTCACCAATAACCTGTTCACTGATGTTCAGTTTGGTTCAGCCAGGACCACGCAGCTCCAGACCTCATTACAGTCTTGGTCCAAACATGAACAAAAGAGCTGAATTCCAGAGGTTAGGTGAGAGCGACTGCCCTTGACATCAAGGCAGCATTTGGCCAAGTATGTCAATGGGATTTGGGGGGGCGGAAATCTCTCTACTGGCTGGAGTCAAACCTAGCACAAAAGAGGATGGCTGTGGTTGTCGGAGGCCAATCATCTTAGCTGAGGACATTGCTGCAGGAGTTCCTCAGGTCAGTGTCGTAAGCCCAACCATCTTCGCAGCTTCAGCAAAGACCGATCACCATAGACCAGAAACTATGCTGTCTGGTATCCTGAGGTGTCAGTTAAGCTTATTTCATATTTCCATCTCCTTCCATAAGCTTAAACACGAGGGAGTTTCAGAAGTTGCTTCCCCTGCATTGTGTTTAAATTTCTCATTAAAATAAGTTGAGTGTGAAGTGGTAAGCAAAAACATATACCAAACTCAGTTACATCTTTTTAACATTGTGCACCCCATAAATATTTAAGTAAATGGGCGGCGCAGTGGTTAGCACCGCAGCCTCACAGCTCCAGCAACCTGGGTTCAATTCTGGGTACTGCCTGTGTGGGGTTTGCAAGTTCTCCCTGTGTCTGCGTGGGTTTTCATCGGGTACTCCGGTTTCCTCCCACCACCAAAAGACTTGCAGGCTGATAGGTAAATTGGCCATTATAAATTGCCCCTAGTATAGGTAGGTGGTAGGGGAATATAGGGACAGGTGGGGATGTGGTAGGAATATGGGATTAGTGTAGGATTAGTATAAATGGGTGGTTGATGGTCGGCACAGAAACGGTGGGCCGAAGGGCCTGTTTCAGTGCTGTATCTCTAAATAAAAAAAATAAAAATAAATAAACTTCACCCCCAGTCTAGTCAGTGCAAATATTACACTGTAAACTCTAAGCATTCCTAAACACTCATGTTGTTGTAAATATAAAACAGCATGTTTCCACATAAATCTCTTTTACAGAACACTTCATAACTATGATTCCAAAGTGTACACTGTTGATAAATGCCTTTAACTTTTTATTTTTTTGTTACACAGAACCCAAGTGACAACATATTTTACAAGGAATGCTCTTGTAATGTTTAAGAAAGGGAAACAGTCACATCTGACACTCATAATTCACCAGATGTTTGTTTGTACTAAACCACTTAATAAAAATATTCATGGAAAAAATGTTTTCAAATGTGCAAACCCTGCACCCAATCTGAAATCTACTGCATTGATCCCTGTAGGGGAGGAGAGCTAGTTTGTTTGTATGTGAGCAATATTTACTTAGTGTTTCTTGCTGAAAAGTCGAATCTGATCTTGGCTCTTTCTGAGGTTAAGTCCTCAACACCTGCTCACTTGACCTCCTGCTGACCCTGATTTCCAGATTTCTCTCCTTATCTGGACAACTGTTTGGTGGCCATGTTGAAAGATGCTCATGAGTCCTCTTTCAACAGTTTTCCTTTGTGTTTCCTCAAACTGTCCCCACCTCTCCAACATCTCAAATTTCTCTACCATTTCCATATGTTGTCCATCAGTCACACACTACTTGGCACCATTAACATCTGAACAGTTCATATTTACCTATACCACTCCTGGAAAGCAACCATCAGCTGGACATATTTTTAACAATACTTGATTTGCAATGTTTTGAACATTTCAAATGTTTGGATTGATTGACACAATGATGGCCATTATGAGAACCTGAATGTGTTGTTAAGTGGTCACTCTGTCATGTTGTCTGTTCCAGGACTTGGGTAAGAACTAACTAGTACCAGAGAGTGGAGTGACAATTACAGGAATTCTATTCAATGTGGTTGACAGCTAATCGACTACAATTAAAATAAGGCACATTTTACAGCAAAGAGGGAGTCTGAAGAATTCTGACATGACCAATGCAACCTTAACCCTTTCACTGGTCCATGACATCCCTTCCTTTGGTGGCTGTGAGGAAGATGCTAATGTCTGGTGCTTGAAATGCTTGTTAATTTGATTTATTTTTTGTCAGTAAGCTATCCTTTTCATATATTTTTACCCATTCACGAGCTTGAATCTTTCCACAACGTGAATCATGGCCAGGCAAGTGACTTTATCAATGGCTTTATGCATTGGCCAAAGAAGGTGCAGTTCAATGGCTAAGGAAGTTTTAGGATCTAAACTCAGGCTCACCATGCAAGGTAGCCTAGAGAATGGCACATTACTGCAATACTGCCTCATGCCACATACACTGTCATTTGCAGTTCACTACAATAAGACATCATGATCCAGGCTTCTCGGCCTTTTGGCTAAGATCAAGTGTAGTATCTGTTCTTATCAGTGCTTATTTGATTGAGAAGAGACCATGATCATTGCCTTTTGATCCTGGGGAAGCTTTGAGTAAAATGGCTATAACCAATTTTCGAGCTTCGGGCCAGGGAGTGCGCAACACCGTTCGGGTGGTCGTGAAGGACAAGGAAGGAGATGCACCGGTCGATCGCACTTTCTTCATCAAGAAAATTCTCTTCGATTGCTGCGGATTTCAAGCGACGGATGTCTTCTGCCTGCAGGATTTCCCCAGCAGTGGATACTTCGACGTGACGTTCCGGAACGTGGCGGGATGCATCAAGTTCCTGAAGGCGTTCAAGGAGAAAGGGGACCTGCGCCACTGTCGATCCTCACAGCGGAGCCGCTCTTCACGCTTCCGTCACAACGGGACCGGGTGGTGACGATTCACCTCTACAACCCCCATGTTCCGGTGGTGGATGTACTCACCTTTCTCGCCAGGTACGTCGAGGTGGCCGGCAGCAGCACTGATGTCAAGGACCCCTTTGGGATCTGGACCAGCAAGCGGCAGGTCAAGGTGACCTTGAAGGTCGATCCCAGTGGAGCCATCATCCACCCTCCCTCCAGCTTCGCTATCGGGGGAAGTCGAGGCTTCTTGGTCTACGCTGGGCAGCCCAGAGTTTGCCGCACCTGTGGCAAATCTGGTCACATGGCAGCCAACTGCAGCACGGTTGTTTGCAAGAACTGCAAGGAGGAAGGCCATCAGACCAAGGACTGTAAGCAGACTAAGTGTTGCAACTTGTGCGGTGCGGCAGGCCATCTCTACAAGACCTGCCCCAAACGTTGCCTCAGCTATGCTCAGGCGGCAAGGTCCAAGGAAAGGCCGGGAGAAGGTTCGACGAAGGCGTCCGGTGTTCGAAAGGAGACCAGCAACCTTCTCCACAGTGAGGAACTTCAACCTGAGAAGGAAGGGGAGGCGGCTGAAACCAACGACCCAGCACCTACCCAGCGCCCGGAAACCCCTCCTCCACAGACAGAATCAATGGAGGAGGAGGCAGCAGATGGACAAACAGGTCAGTGGCAAGTGGTCCAGAGGAAAACCACAAAGAAAAAACATCCCAAAGCCACCACCCAAACCAGTGGCAAGAGGAGGCTCTCTTCTGAATCAGACTGCAACAACTCCTCTTCACTGGACGGGGAAATGCTGGAACGACAGCCCCTTCAAAAGAGGCGGCAGAACTCCGAGATGGATGATAAAGCATCCCAGCCTCCGGGCACTGGAAGCTGTGATGGGCCCGGCGTGCCCCAATCCCAATACCCCACACGTAACGACGTGGCCAACGCATCTCAGCTCCGGGACACCGGGAGCAAAGACACGTCTGGCGCACCTGAGCTCCGGGAGACCGGGAGCTGTGATGTTTTCGAGGAGGAACAGATGGAAGCAGCTGAGGACAACACAACGCTCTCTGCCTACAAGACCCCCCCGATGTCACCCGAGCGGCACAAACCCTGCAGCAAAAATCAGGAGGGGTTTCTGAACCCAACCAACGTGAAACTTCTTGCGCACACGATGGGTATGCAGGAACATCCCAAAGGACTGGGACTAGCGAGGACAAATGGTATGGGAAGCAACAACTAATTTTTAGAAAAAAAAATGGGTGTAAGAATTGCTTCCATTAATGTGCGTAGCATTAAATCTACTACGCGATGTGTTTCAACCTTGGATTACCTTGCCAAGGTCAAAGCTGACCTACTGTTTCTGCAGGAGTGTGGAATACCACACCTCAGCACCTACAGGCAGTGGTCGCGATGGTGGTCCCACGGGCCATCGATCTGGTCGGGGGGTAATGACTGCCGTTCCTCCGGCCTGGGTATTCTGCTGCGGGGAGGTAACTTCACCATCTCCGAAGTTAAGGAGGTGGTGGGCGGCCGCCTCCTCGTAGCAGACGTGATGTACAACAACGCTCCGCTCCGGTTGATCAACGTGTACGCCCCGGTACAATGCAGCGAGCGGCTGACCGTCTTCCAGCAGCTCCCACTGCTGCTGGCGACGTCCAGGCCGGTCATCCTAGGCGGTGACTTCAACTGCATCATCGATGCGGCTGGACGATCCGGCAGTGACGACAGCAAACTGGACGCTACGTCCAGATTCCTAGCAGAAACAGTTAAGGATGCCAAACTGCACGACGTCTTCAGCAAACCTGCAGACGGAGCGCAGCGCAGATACACATGGTCAAGATCGGACGGGTCTGCCCGTTCCAGGATTGACTTCCTGTTTGGGTCCCGTGCTGTCACGGTCGGATCCACCGACGTCAAGCCGGTGTTCTTCTCCGACCACTGCCTCTTACTGGCCGACTGTCACTTACAGGGCGACCAGCGGGTTGGCAGAGGGACGTGGAAGCTCAATGCGACACTGCTGACCCCAGAGAACGTTGAGGAACTCAAAAGGGATTACAAAGGTTGGAGGACCGTGAAACCCCTCTTTGAGTCTCCAGTTCACTGGTGGGAAGCGATTAAGGAGAACATCAAGAGGTTCTTCATCCACAAAGGTGTTCAGAAGGCGAGAGAGAGACAGAGGGAACTGTCCCGACTTCAGAAAATTATGCAAAATCTACTCCGGTTGCAGTCAATGGGTGTCGAGGTCAAGGAGGACCTCCAAGAGGTGAAGAGCCAGCAGGCCTTGCTCTTTGCCAAGGAGGCCTCCAAGATCATCTTCCGGTCCAAGGTCCGCTCCATCGAGCAGGATGAGACGTGCTCGCGTTACTTCTTCCAAAAGGTACACAGAGAGAGCTCTGTTATCAGCAGCCTGAAGGAAGAAGATGGCTCGGTAACGTCTTCGCAGTCCGACATACTAAGGATCAGCAAATCCTTTTATGCTGGGCTGTATGACGCGAAGCCCACAGACAGCAGAGCCTCCCAGTCCTTCCTGTCATCTATCACAGAGGTCTTAGATGACAGCAGGAGAGAGAGACTGGACAAGCCGCTAACTCTGGACGAGCTGACAAAGGCCGTTGAGTCTTTCGAGACGAGTAAAACTCCCGGGAGCGACGGCTTACCGGTCGAGTTGTACTCGGCCCTGTGGGACTGGGTCGGCCCGGACCTGCTGGAAGTATACGAGAGTATGCTCCTGGCCGGCAGCATGTCAGAATCCATGAGAAAAGGCATCATCACCCTCATTTACAAGCAGAAGGGGAAGAGGGCAGAAATCAGAAATTGGCGGCCCATCTCACTGCTTAATGTTGATTACAAGATTCTGTCCAAAGTCATAGCCAGTCGAGTCAAGTCTGCTCTGGAGTTGGTGATTCACCCCGATCAGACCTGTACTCTACCCGGCAGGAAGATCTCTGATAGTCTCGCGCTACTCAGGGATACAATCGCCTACGTACGGGACAGGCGGGTGGACACCTGCCTCATCAGCCTGGACCAGGAGAAAGCTTTTGACAGGATATCGCACACCTACATGATGGACGTGCTTTCCAAAATGGGGTTTGGGGAGGGAATCTGCAATTGGATCCAACTGCTCTACACAAACATCAGTAGCGCAGTGTCAATCAACGGGTGGGAATCTGAAAGTTTCCCGATCAAATCTGGAGTCAGACAGGGCTGTCCTCTGTCCCTGGTCTTGTTTGTTTGCTGTATTGAACCCTTTGCTGAGTCTATTAGGAAGGATGCGAGCATAAGAGGGGTGACAATCCCAGGCAGCGGAGGCACTCAGGTCAAAACCTCCCTGTACATGGATGACGTCGCCGTCTTCTGCTCGGATCCGCTGTCCGTGCGCAGACTGATGAGCATCTGCGACCAGTTCGAACTGGCCTCGGGAGCCAAAGTTAACCACGGCAAGAGCGAGGCCATGTTCTTTGGCAATTGGGCTGACCGATCCTTTGTCCCCTTCACCGTCAGGTCAGATTACCTGAAGGTGCTGGGGATATGGTTCGGAAGGGCCGGGGCGTGCACCAAAACATGGGAGGAGCAAGTAGCCAAGGTACGACAAAAGTTGGGCATGTGGGGGCAGCGATCTCTCTCCATTGTGGGTAAGAACCTGGTCATCAGGTGCGAGGCGCTCACGTTGTTGCTCTACGTGGCGCAGGTCTGGCCCATACCCCACTCCTGCGCCGTGGCAGTCACCCGAGCCATTTTCCGCTTCGTCTGGGGATCTAAAATGGACCGGGTCCGGAGGGACACGATGTTCAAATCTCTGGACATGGGCGGGAAAAATGTACCCAACGTGGCCCTCATCCTGATGACCACCTTCGTGTGCGGCTGCATCAAGTTATGTGTAGATCCCCAGTACGCAAACTCCAAGTGTCACTACGTGCTGAGGTTCTATCTGTCCCCGGTGTTGCGAAGGATGGGCCTGGTCACATTGCCGCGGAACGCACCATGCAGTTGGGCGGCGCCGTACCACCTATCCTTCGTGGAGCAGTTTCTGCGGAGAAACACCTTTGACCACCGGTCCATCAGGCAGTGGTCTGCACGGAATGTCCTCAAGGCCCTACGGGAAAAGGAAACGGTGGATCCTGTCGGATGGTTCCCCGAGCAGACCGTCAAAGTCATTTGGCGGAATGCCTCATCACCAGAACTTTCAAACAAGCACCAAGACGTAGCTTGGCTGGTGGTGAGAAGGGCCCTCCCCGTCAGATCCTTCATGCACACCCGAAGTCTCGCCCCCTCCACACAGTGCCCCCGCGTTGGCTGTGGTGGGGAAGAGACGGTCGCCCACCTCCTCCTGGAATGTGCCTTTGCAAAGCAGGTGTGGAAAGAGATGCAGTGGTTTTTGTCAAGGTTCATCCCAAGCAGCTCTGTAACACTGGAGTCTGTGCTCTACGGGCTGTTCCCAGGGACGCACACCGAGACAAACATCAACTGCTGCTGGAGGACTATCAATTCGGTGAAAGACGCCCTTTGGTCTGCCCGAAACTTGCTGGTCTTCCAGCGCAAAGAGTTGTCCACCACCGAAGGTTGCAGACTGGCACATTCCAAGGTCCAGGACTACGTGCTGAGGGACGCACTAAAGCTTGGGGCAGCCGCAGCAAATGCTCAATGGGGAAAGACCACAGTGTAAGGTTCCCCCACCAAGCTGGACTGAGGGGCTGGATCAATGGGAAACCCCTCGAACTGTATCGTTAATATTCTCAATTGCTGTAAATGTAAAACTGTAATTGACATGACAATTGTGAAACGGAAGGGTTGGGAAGAAACTCATGACAGTATTGAAGGAAACTGATCTCCCTTGCAATGTTTATATTTTTTGGTGCTGTTTGGAAACTGTTTGGCAATGTAATTTTTACAGATTTTTATGAATAAAGTATATTTTGGAAATAAAAAAAAAAAATCATGATCCAGGCTGGTGCATCTGGAGACAGTGGAGGCAAAATTGGGCTCAGTACTTTCATTTTTTCACCAGATGGATAAAGAACTGGCTGGGCAACAGGAGACAGAGAGTAGCAGTGGAAGGGAGTTTCTCAAAATGGAGACGGTGACCAGTGGTGTTCCACAGGGATCTGTACTGGGACCACTGTTGTTTGTGATATACATAAATGATTTGGAGGAAAGTATAGGTGGTCTGATTAGCAAGTTTGCAGACGACACTAAGATTGGTGGAGTAGCAGATAGTGAAGGGGACTGTCAGAGAATACAGCAGAATATAGATAGATTGGAGAGTTGGGCAGAGAAATGGCGATGGAGTTCAATCCGGGCAAATGCGAGGTGATGCATTTTGGAAGATCCAATTCAAGAGTGAACTATACAATAAATGGAAATGTCCTGGGGAAAATTGATATAGAGAGAGATTTGGGTGTTCAGGTCCATTGTTCCCTGAAGGTGGCAACGCAGGTCAATAGAGTGGTCAAGAAGGCATACGGCATGCTTTCCTTCATCGGACGGGGTATTGAGTACAAGAGTTGGCAGGTCATGTTATAGTTGTATAGGACTTTGGTTCGGCCACATTTGGAATACTGCGTACAGTTCTGGTCACCACCAAAAGGATGTAGATGCTTTGGAGAGGGTGCAGAGGAGGTTCACCAGGATGTTGCCTGGTATAGAGGGCGCTAGCTATGAAGAGAGGTTGAGTAGATTAGGATTATTTTCATTAGAAAGACAAAGGTTGAGGGGGGACCTGATTGAGGTGTACAAAATCATGAGAGGTATAGACAGGGTGGATAGCAAGAAGCTTTCTCCCCCCCAGAGTGGGGGATTCAATTACTAGGGGTCACGAGTTCAAAGTGAGAGGGGAAAAGTTTAGGGGGATATGCGTGGAAAGTTCTTTACGCAGAGGGTGGTGGGTGCTTGGAACGCGTTGCCAGCGGAGGTGGTAGACACGGGCACGACAGCGTCTTTTAAGATGTATCTGGACAGATACGTGAATGGGCAGGAAGCAAAGAGATACAGACCCTTAGAAAATAGGCGACAGGTTTAGATAGAGGATCTGGATCGGCGCAGGCTTGGAGGGCCGAAGGGCCTGTTCCTGTGCTGTAATTTTCTTTGTTCTTTGTATATCAGTAAAAGGGTCAGTAGCGTGCAGTAAACATCCACCGGAAGTATGCAGAGCAGGCAGATCATGGTGTCAACCAGGGTGCACAGCTGATTTGGTCCAGTGCTAAAAGCTTGGAGCTCCAGGCACCAGCCGATGCCCTCTCTTAACTTTGCAGAGCTTACCACCCGTTCAGCAGCATGAAGGACCACCCCCCCAAACTAGCATTATTTAAAGTGATCTTCAACTACTTACGAGTTAGATGTTGGTTTATTTCTTCCATCCGTTGCTACAAATGTATACATTTTTGGTGCTTTTCATAGTCATTTCACATTTCAAAAGTCTACAGGGAGTGGTGGGGCAGGTGCTGAAGTAGTGTTTGCCGACTTCCCAGACATGGATGGACTATTAGACCTTTCCCTTGGAGTACAACGTGACTTGGAGAATGAACAGAGGTCATGCAGAGCAAGGCAAGCTGCTGGAAGAGAGGAGGAGGAGGAAGGGGAAAAGGGATCTTAGCAGGAGGCCATATCCACCCAGGGTGTTCAGGGAGTAATTCTTCTACCTCAGCCTCAGTGATGGCCAATGCTCGAGACATCTGCACTTCACTAAGGTAGTCATCGCTAAAATCTGCTAACTGCTGCAGCCACAACTCCAACCTCACAGGAGGGCAAGGACCACATTGCCAGTGACTGTGAAGGTGACCATGGCCGTGAATGTTTATGCATCTGGCTCCTTCCAGGCTGCTGCTGAAGATATTTACAACATCTCACAGTTTGCAATGCACTTTTGTGTAAGGGAGTCACTGAGGCTCTCTGTAAAGTGAGATAACTTCATTTCATCCCCTCTTGCCATAGAGAAGTAGGCAGAGTGAGAACGAGGGTTTGCAAGGATTGCAGGCTTCCCCATGGTGCAGGATGCCATCGACTGCATACACATGTCTTTGCGTGTGCCTCATGTGAACTCTGCCATGCACCTGAACCAAGAGGGATTCCACTCCTCAAACTGCAGCTGGTGTGCGACCATTGGCAACACATCATGCAGGTCAATGACCAGTATCCTGGCAGCAGTTATGACACATTCATTCTGTGGCAATTCCCTGTGTCAGCTGTATTTCAGCCACGACAGCAAACCAAAGGATCGCTACCAGGTGATGAAGGCTATCCACTGATGACACAGCTCATGACCCTAGATCTCAACCCACGCACTTGTGTGCAGTATGCACAGGATGAGAGCCATGCTGCCACAAGAAATCTGATAGGGAAGGTTATTGACAGGCTGAAGCAACAATTCTGCTACCTGAACCACTCTGGAGCAGCCTTGCAGTACTCGGCTGAGCAGGTCTCAAGATTTGTGGTGGTCTGCTGCAAGCTGCACAACCTCGCCATCCTGGGGGAACAGCCCTTCCCACCACTTATCAGGCAAGAAGCAAGAGAAAGAGGCGGAAGAGGAAAGGAGAGTGCAACCTATGCTACACTTTCTACCTGGGCTTTATGTGGAAAACTAATTCAAGAATGATACCAGGAACTGCAGCTCCAATTCCACATTCACCAACAGTCCCATACTCCTTACCTTCCCTCTGTCACAGACCTGTCCTCTTGGGCACAATGCAAGCATAAAAGCCAACACAAAACACACATTCCAATCCAAATTTATAAGTTAAATCATGCCATATTGCACATAAAGATAAACTAAATCGCCCTTGTGCATTCCCTTAATGCCTGTCTTCCATGTGCCTTCCAGTTGCCCTATGAAGTGCTATCCCAGTGGCTGCAGCATGGCTGGTGGAAGGCTGCTGACGTTTAGTGGTGGAGACTGAAGATGGTCTTGAGAATGACCGTATGCAACTCTGGGTTAGAAGGCCTGAGTTCAGACTGCACCCCTTCAACATGAGCGGAAGCAGTCTGGGCTGACTGGCTGACAGGCAACAGCAAGGAGACTGGCAGAGTTGCAGGGGTGGAAGCACAAATGCTGGCATCCTGTTGTGCTCCTTGGAGCCACTGCCACATTCCCGGGGCTGCACCTCAGCAATCCTAGTGATCTGTTGGAGGACAGATTGCTGGACTGCTTTGACACCTTGAAAGCTCCTTTGAACACTGACATGCAGAGCCATGATGGCAGCAGTCTGAGCTTCCACTGCAACACTCAGATGTTGGGTGGCTGCTGCTTGTGCTGCAATGGAAGCTGAGACATCACCATCAGACACTGCATTATGGTTGGTTCCATATGTATTCTCATGGAATTTACCACCAAACCAATGCTGGAAAGGATGGGCTCCATGGTCTGTGCAAAGCCCTGTCCAAGTTAGTGCTGGATTCTGCCATCTTCCTTCACATTGAATGCACGTTTTCTGGTGGGCTTCCCAAAGCACCAAGCATTTTGCTGTGTACACCCATCATCCATTTTCTGTAGCCTGGCCCATTGAAGTCTGCATCTGAACCCTCTGCAGCAGAACTCATGTGCAACCTTGCCCTCCAGGGAGCTGGCGCCTGTGCTGTCCATACCCATGCCTGGTTGCAGAGCAATTGTACCCAATGTCTCACCACGTGTAGATCCCGTCTCTATGCTATCCTCTAAATTACACACAATGTCAGTATTTGAGCTGGTGATTGCGAGTGTGGAATTCAATGACAGTTGTGTCTTCATCATCACTGTCTTCTTGCTGTTCCTCCACCCGCCACTGCCTGGGCACGTTGCTGTTCTTGGGCATCTGAATGGAAAAACAGGCAAGGATAAGGTTATGGTGAGGGGAGGAGAAACTAAGAAGTGCACGCTTACGCCATCTGCAGCTTGTAAGTGAGAAGAGACCGTGAGACAAGGGGGACGTTGGATGTGCGAAGGAGGATTAGGTATGAGGATACCATCATTTTTAATGGATTCCGCCTTGTTGGTAGCCACTGTCTGAGCAATGGCCCTTCCCATAATTGCCACAACCATCTCCTCCATGGGGTTAGAACATTCAGGCACATCTCTCCCCCTCTGGTTAGTTCCTGCTGCCTCCAGTTGTGAGCCACCTTCTCCTCCAAAAGAGATGGAATTGTGTTAGTGACTGTCCTGCAATATGTTTGGGTGATATGGCTGTCATGGTTGAATAGCTGGTAGTGTGTGCAAGCTATAAGATGTGGGTCTGACCCTTCCAATAGTGCTAAGTGTGCAAGGGTGAGATGAAGCATTTGAATGTTAGGTCTGAGTCTTAACTGATAAGAGATTATTGGTAGGTGAGTGATGGAGGTGTGGTGAATAGAAGAGTGACTGAGGCTAATGGTGCAGTTGGTGGGATTTGGCATTTGAAGATACATTCACTGACTTTAACCACTCATGAGGTTATTGAACTTCTTGCAGCACTGCATCCAGGTCCACGGGGCTTGCTCCCTGGCATTGACCTCCATGGCTATCTGCTTCCACTGCCTGCTGAGCATGTGTTTGAAGGGCCTCCTGGCCCCCTGCAGATGCATGACATTTCTCCTCCTTTCCACTTCTTCAGTGATGAAAACCTGGTGCCCGCACTCTCCCATAGTCAGCCATTCTTTACTGTTTCCCAGGTCAAAATCAGGTGCAGAATGGCTGCCAGCACCTGTTCCAGCCATATTGCTGGCTAGCTTTAAGTACTGCAAGTTACTAACAATATTAGACCCCTTGCTGATGTGTGCAGTGAATGAACAGTGCAATTAGTGCTGGCTGCACACACAAACCATTATAATGAGCAGGCAACACAAAGTTAGTGAGCTGCCTGCATTACCATGAAATAGATGTGGGTTAATCGCGCATTGTGATTCCCATACCCGTTTGAGGGCTATCCAATTTAACCCCCATGCTTCTACATACAGAGAGAGGAAAATTAAGTTGACAATTTATTATAACCACTTTCACACAGTTTGTAGATGTCAGACACAGAAGCCTGTGAGGATATCACCTGTCCACCCTCCAAGACTAGGAAGCAGTGCATTAGATTCATACAGAGCTAAGAAAAATAAATGCAATTAAAATTTGAAGATATAAACACAAAATGATGTTATTCAATTAAATAGAAGTTTAGTCTCACAAGCAACAATGAGATAATGACCATATACTCTGTTTTAGTGATGTCAATTGAGAGATAATTATTGACCAGGTCATCTCCACTGCTCTCCTTTGAAATATACCATGGGATCTTTTATGTCCACCTGTGAGGTCTAGCAGGGCCTCACCTTATCATCTCTGAAAGACAGCACCCATTAGTACTGCATTGGAGCATCAGCCTTAATTTTTATATTTAGAGCTCTGGAGGGGATCTTGAACTCCCAACCTTCAGGCTAAGAAACAACTGTGTTACCAACTGAGCTACCAACTGAGCCAGAGCTGACAGTAGAGTTTATGCCTTCACTGTCACAGATTCTTCTCCTTCCCAATTGTGTGGCACATAAAACCAGCCACAAACCTTGTGTCAGTATGCAGCCTCAAGCCATGTGATTTTCCATCACTTCCCTGTAGGGTCCAACAGCTCCACAAGTCAACAAATAACAAATAAACAAAAGTATTGAAAGAAAATGAAAAAAAACCCTTTTATTTAATGCCCCTATGCTTTTTCTCCGAGGTCACTTGCAGCAGAGTCCATAAGATTAATATTTCAATCCTGGAGACTCCAGGACAATCCTGGAGGGTTGGCAACCCTACCTGCCTCCCAGAATGGGCAGGTAGTCGACCAGCAGGATTTAAATTAGGCCAAGGTGTTAAAGTAGCTGCAGTGTTCAATTGATCTGGGTTTGATTGTATTAGTCTGTCCACTTATCTGTGTTCATTGTGTTTGATTGTTTAAGCCTATGGGTGGAACTTAGGAGTTAAAAGTGAAACAAAAACACACAGCTTTTATCTTCTACCGAAAACACACTGACTGCTATGAGGAGGCATGTACTGAAATTGTGTAAGAACTTATACATAAGTTATAGAACTTATACATAGATATACATACTTTACCCAGCATCCCAGTGTAAAGATAACAAAGCCCACGTCTCATTTCTGGAGCAGTGAGTGCATTTCCGACTCACCTCACTACCCACCTGCCCCAAACCCGCCATGCGTTAACATTGTGTCCATGAATTGTCCATCAAATACTGCCATATATGTAGGAAACCATTAGTCTTAATTCAAAAGTAAATCCACCCTTAAAGGTATCACAGCAGCTGGAAGATTTACCAATCCAGTTAATACTTTATGGAGCACTGTATTAAAATGCAAATGGAACTTTGTGTTGATGAAACAATTAATGAAGAACTCAAATAAAAGTAAAATGCTGCAGATGCTGGAAATCTGAAATAAAAGCAAGAAATGCTGGAAATACTCAGCAGGTCTGGCAGCATCTGTGGAGAAAGAAGCAGAGTTAATGTTTCAGGTCAGTGACCTTTTATCAGAACTGACAAAGGTTAGAAATGTAATAGGTTTTAAGCAAATAAAGCAGGGGTGGGGCGAGAGATAACAAAAGGGAAGGTGTTAATAGGGCAAGGTCACAGAGAATAACTGACAAGAAGGTCATGGAGCAAAGGCAAACGGTAAAGGCAAAAGATCATCCTCTGCCATTTCTGCCATGTCCAGCGTGATGCCATTACCAAACGCATCTTCCCCTCCCCTCCCCGTCAGCATTCCGAAGGGATCATTCCCTCTGCCACACCCTGGTCCACTCCTCCATTACCCCCAACACCCCGTCCCCTTGCCATGGCACCTTCCCAAACAATCGCAGGAGGTATAATACTTGCATTATGATCTCCTGACTATCCAAGGTCCCAAACTCTCCTTTCAGGTGAAGCAGTGATTTACTTGTACTTCTTTCAATTTACTATACTGTATTCACTGCTCACAATGTGGTCTCCTCTACACTGGGAAGACCAAATGCAGACTGGGAGATCACTTTACGGAACACCACCGCTCAGTCCGAAAGCATGACCCCAAGCTTTTGGTTGCTTGCCATTTCAACACACCCCCTGCTCTCATGCCAACATATCTGTCCTAGACTTGCTGCAGTGTTCCAGTGAACATCAACGCAAGCTCGAGGAACAGCATCTCATTTATTGATTAGACACACTACAGCCTGCCAGACTGAACATTGAGTTCAATAATTTCAGAGCATAATGGGTCCCCCTTTTTATTTTTGGTTATTTCTTCTTTTTGTTTTATTTTACTTGCTTCATCATTCATTGTTATTTACCATGTGCCTGCCCACTGTTTTTTCATGTTTGTGCTTTGGGCCAGGGATGTTCATTTTTCTATCAATTAACACCCTCTCTGCACTAACGCTTTGCCTTTCAACACACTATTAACATACCGTTTGCCTTCGCTCCATTTATTATTATTAATGAAGAACTCAATGCCATTTATAAGCTGACTTAAAAACATGACCCTCCAGCCTTCTGAGTGATGCGCAGCTGTTTTGTTGGTAAGTCCAGCTCTTGACATTGCATTTCATGTCCACAAGTGTAGCATTTCAACTCTTTCCTGCTGGCCTCATTGTGGTTGGAACACTGGAAAATATTATTCAGGTCATTTGTAAAATACTGTGTATTTATTCAAAGAAAAGGGATGAAAGCCATCGGTGTCAGTGATGGATTTTTGGCAGTTAGCCACAGCTTTGGTCTTTCCTAGGTTGGATGAATCATCAGCAGTTGAAGAGTCTCCAATCTCTGCCTAATAGCATCCCTTAAATCCAGTCTCTGAAACAGGCTTCACATATGGGACCCCTGTGGATTGCTCCACAGGAGAGTGGCCAGTGGTAGAAATCTGCTGTCAATTTTTTCATTGCTTTATTCTGTGTACATTATTTGTACCAAGTCAATCTAGATTGAGACATCTGAAACACAGACCTGGAGTCCTTTGGGTCAGAAGTGAGGGGAATTTTCATCACATTAAATTGGGCTGCATGCTTACTTAGTTGCCAGAAATGAAAGCACAGTGGATTGACCTACTGCTTCCCCCAGCTTCCTGTAAGGATAGCTCTGAATAGCGTGAAATACTTGACCAATGTGACACCTGACATTGTTTATACTGTAAAACTCATTCAAATTGTCAGTGTGCTGATTGAGGGTAGCACACTCAAACTTTTTATAACCTGTCTTTTCTTTTTACAGATGTTGATTAGCCTGCTTCACATTTCCAGCACTTTCTATTTGCATTTCACTGATAAAGTCACAAGGAGAAATCAGTTTGCTCACCAACACTGTTAAAAAAAATTCAGCAAAGGAAGAGAAAAAGATGTTTTTAAGGTGTCAGCTGTGGTTTATTTGCCTCTGAGTCAGAAGGTTACGGGTTCAAGTCCTACTCCAGGATTTGAGCACAAGGATCTAGTACTCCAATGCAGTACTAAGGGAGTGCTGCACTGTTGGAGGTGCTGACTTTTGGATGAGAATTGAACTGAGCTCCTGTCTGCCCTCTTAGGTGGGCATACAACATCCCATGGCATGAATTCAAAAAAGAGCAGGGGAGTTACCCCTGGTATCCTACCCAATATTTATACCTCAATCAACATCACAAAAAACAGATTATCTGTCATTATCAGATTGCTGTTTGAGGGAGCTGTCTAGGATGTCACAGAGCAGCTGCAGGACATTCTTCTGGGGGAGGATGAACAGCCAGAGGTCGTGGTCCACATTGGTATCAATGTATCAATGACATAATAAGATGGGGGATGAGGTCCTGAAAGCAGATTTTAAGGAGCTGGAAGGAGATTAAAAAGCAGGACCTCAAAAGCAGTAATCTCAAGATTATTCCCGGTCCCACGTGCAAGTGAGCATAGGAATAAGAGAATTGGGTGATTGAACACGTGGCTGGAGAACTGGTGTAGGACGGAGGGCATCAGATTTCTGAGACATTGGGACCAGTTCTGGGGCAGGTGGGACCTGTACAAGATGGATGGGTTGCATCTTAGCAGGGCTGGGACGAATATCCTCACAAAATCCTCAATTTGCTAGTGTTGTTGGGGAGGTTTTACACTAAATTATCAGGGGGGATGGGAACCTGAGAGGGAGCTCAGATTGGAGGGAAGCAAAGCTGGTAACTTGTCAGGGGTGTAGAAACCAGGAGCAAGTATCAGAGAGGAATAACAAGCTGCACAGAATACTGGGGGAGATAGATTACACGAGAGTAGGGGACAGTAGGTTATTCTGTGGGGTCAGAATAAGGAAGAAAGTAATAAAGTCTGAATCAGGGTTAATGCGCATGTATGTGAATACACGGTGTGTGGTTAATAAGACTGGTGAGGTACAGGCGCAGATTGCCATGTGGAAATATGATGTTGCGGCTATAACAGAGACCTGGCTCAAAGGAGGGCAGGACTGGGTGTTAAATATTTCTGGATACAAGGTGTTCAGGAAAGATAGCAAAGGGAAAAAAGGGGAATGGGTGGCGGTATTGATGAAGGAGAGCATTGCAGTGCTGGAGAAAAAGGATGTCCCTGAGGGGTCGAGGACAGAATCAATTTGGCTAGAGCTAAGGAACAAAAAAGATTCAGTTATATTGCTCTGTGTTGTCTATAGGCCACCAGCTGGTGGGAAGGACGTGGAGGAACAAATTTGCAAGGAAATTACAGAGAGGTACAAAAATTATAGGGTAGTTATATTGGGGGACTTTAATTATCCAAACATAGACTGGGATAATAGTAGTATAAAGGGCAGTGAGGGGCAAGAGTTCCTCGATTGTGTTCAGGAAAAATTTCTACAACAGTATGCTGCTAGTCCAACGAGAAAGGAGGCACTGCTAGACCTGGTTCTTGGGAATGAGGTGGGCCAAGTGGATCAAATATCAATAGGATAGCATTTAGGGAATAGTGATCATTGTATCATAAGGTTTAGGCTGACTATGGAAAAGGAGAAAGAGCAATCCAGGGTAAGAATAATTAACTGGGGGAAGGCCAACTTCAAAGGGTTAAGAATGGAGCTGGGGCAAATAAATCGGAGTCAAAAGCTGTCAGGAAAACTGATAGTTGAACAATGGGCTACCTTCAAAGAAGAGATAGTTTGGGCACAGTCAAGGTATGTTCTCCCGAAGAGGAAAAGTAGGGCAAACAAATCCAGAGCTCCCTGGATGACAAAAGAAGTAGAGACTAAGATAAGGAAGAAAAAGTGTGCTTATGACAGATGCCAGGTAGAAAATACTATTGAGAACCAGCCTGAATATAAAAGGTCCAGAGGGGAAGTGAAAAAGCAAGTAAGAGAAGCAAAGAGAGAGCATGAAAAGAGACTGGCAGCTAGCATTAAAGGAAATCCCAAAGTTTTCTCTAGGCATATAAATAGTAAAAGGGTGGTAAAAGGAGGAGTGGAGTCGATTAGGGACCAAAAAGGGGTTTTACACATGGAGGCAGAGGGCATAGCTGAGGGACTAAATGAATACTTTGCATCTGTCTTTACCAAGGAAGAAGATGAAATACAGGCAATGCTGAAAGAGGAGGTAAGTCAGACACTAGAGGGGTTTAAAATTGATAAAGAGGAAGTATTAGATAGGCTGTCTGCAATTAAAGTGGATAAAGCACCAGGATTAGATGTGATGCATCCAAGGATACTGACAGAAGTGAGGATAGAAATCGCAGAGGCACTGACCATAATTTTTCAGTCTTCCTTAGACTCGGGGGTGGTGCCAGAGAACTGGAGAATTGCAAACGTTACACCCTTGTTCAAAAAAGGGTGTAAAGATAAGCCCAGCAACTACAGGCCAGTCAGTTTATCTTCAGTGGTGGGAAAACTTCTAGAAAAAATAATTAGGGGCAAAATCAATAGTCACGTGGACAAATGCGAGTTAATTAACGAAAGTCAGCATGGATTTCTTAAAGGAAAATCATGTTTAACTAACTTGCTAGAGTTTTTGAGGAGGTAACAGAAAGGGTTGATGAGTGCAATGCTGTTGATGTGGTGTACATGGACTTTAATAACACATTTGATACAGTGCCACACAACAGACTTGTAGCTCGTGGAATAAAAGGGACGGAGGCAACATGGATACAAAATTGGCTGAGTGACAGGAAACAAAGTGTAGTGGTCAATGGATGTTTTTCAGGCTAGAGGAAGGTTTGTAGTGGAGAACAGTGTTGGGACCCTTGCTTTTCCAGATATATATTAATGACCTAGACCTTGGTGTACAGGGCACAATTTCAAAGTTTGCAGATGATACAAAACTTGGAAGCACTGTGAAGAGGATAATTTAGAACTTCAAAAGGACATAGACAAGTTGGCGGAATTGGCAGACAGGTGGCAGATTAAGTTTAATGCAGAGAAATGTGAAGTGATTCATGTTGGTAGGAAGAGCATGGAGAGACAATATAAAATAAAGGGTACAATTCTAGAGGTGGTGCAGAAGGAGAGGGACCGAGGTGTATATGTGCATAAGTCATTGAAGGTGGAAGGACAGGTTGAGAGAGCAGTTAATAAAGCACACAGTATTCTGGGCTTTATTAATGGGGGCATGGAGTACAAGAGCAATGAAGTATGTTGACCTTCTACAAGACACTAGTTCAGCCTCAGCTGCAGTATTGCATCTAGTTCTGGGTGGGCACTTTCAGAAAGACATGAAGGCATTGGACAGAACAGAAAAGATTTCCAAGAATGGTTGCAGGGATGAGGAACTTCAGTTATGAAGATAGATTGGAGAAGTTAGGACTGTTTTCCTTGGAGAAGAGAAGGCTCCCGGCGGAGCAGCAGGAGAAGGTAGCGACTCTTCGGTGGGTGAGTGAAGGCATCAGGAGCTGTGTTTTAAAAGTAAGTACTTATTGTTTTACTTACTGTTTTCCTTGTCTTTGAGTTTCTTTTGGCGCCGGAGGAACCGGAAGCTGGTCGGCAGCGAGGACTCCTGGGTAGGTATTTTCCTTAAAGGTGCGGAGCTCCGTGGACTCGGCCTCATTTCCCGGCGGAGCAGCAGGAGAAGGTAGCGACTCTTCGGTGGGTGAGTGAAGGCATCAGGAGCTGTGTTTTAAAAGTAAGTACTTACTGTTTTACTTACTGTTTTCCTTGTCTTTGAGTTTCTTTTGGCGCCGGAGGAACCGGAAGCTGGTCGGCAGCGAGGACTCCTGGGTAGGTATTTTCCTTAAAGGTGCGGAGCTCCGTGGACTCGGCCTCATTTCCCGGCGGAGCAGCAGGAGAAGGTAGCGACTCTTCGGTGGGTGAGTGAAGGCATCAGGAGCTGTGTTTTAAAAGTAAGTACTTACTGTTTTACTTACTGTTTTCCTTGTCTTTGAGTTTCTTTTGGCGCCGGAGGAACCGGAAGCTGGTCGGCAGCGAGGACTCCTGGGTAGGTATTTTCCTTAAAGGTGCGGAGCTGAGTAAACCCGAGCCGCTACACATGTAGTGTCTCCCACCCATCCTCCTCCTCTAACATAATAATAAGACCCTTTTTACCCTCCTCCTCTAACCAAAAAGGACTGAGCAGGTAAGCTATTTACTGTTTTTGTTAATATCTATAGTTGTACTTAACTAAGGGGTAATTGAATAAAAGAAATGGCAGCCAGTGTAGTGCAGTGCTCCTCCTGCAGAATGTTCGAGGTGAGGGAAACCTCCGGTGGCCCTGCCGACTTCACCTGCTGGAAGTGCATCCGTCTCCAGCTCCTATCAGACCGTGTTAGGGAATTGGAGCTGGAGCTGGATGAACTGAGGATCATTCGGGAAGCTGAGGGGGTGATAGATAGAAGCTACACGGAGGTCGTTACTCCACAAATCAAAGGCAGCTGGGTAACAGTTAGAGGTGGGAAGAGGTCAGTGCAGGGATCTCCTGTGGTCGTTCCCCTCAACAACAAGTATACAGTTTTAGATACTGTTGGGGGGGACGGCCTATCGGGGGCAGGCTGCAGTGACCGGGCCTCTGGCACGGGGTCCTGCACTGTGGCTCAGAAGGAAAGGAGGGAGAACGGGAGAGCACTAGTCATCGGGGACTCGATGGTGAGGAGTACCGACAGGCGGTTCTGTGGGCGCAGGCGAGACGCACGGATGGTTTGTTGCCTCCCTGGTGCCAGGGTCCGTGATGTTTGTGATCGCGTCTTCAGGATCCTTAAAGGGGAGGGGGAGCAGCCAGAGGTCGTGGTGCACATTGGCACCAACGACGTAGGAAGGAAGGGTGGCACAGATGTTAGAAGTGAGTTTAGGGAGTTAGGCTGGAAGCTGAAAGCTCGGACGGACAGAGTTGTTATCTCTGGTTTGTTGCCGGCGCCACGTGATAGTGAGGCTAGGAATAGGGAGAGAGCACAGCTGAACACGTGGCTGCAGGAATGGTGTAGGAGGGAGGGCTTCCAGTTCTTGGATAATTGGACTGCATTCTGGGGAAGATGGGACCTGTTCAAACAGGACGGGCTGCATCTGAACCAGAGGGGCACCAATATCCTGGGAGGGAGGTTTGCTAGTACTGTTCGGGAGGGTTTAAACTAGTTTGGGAGGGGGATGGGAACCGGACTTGTAATCCAGGGACCAGTGGGTCCACTCAGAAAGACAAAGAGTGTAGTGAGGTATTGGGGAAGGTAGCACTGTCACAGAGGACAGATGGGCACGGAGAAGGGTTAAAGTGCGTATACTTCAACGCAAGAAGCATCAGGAATAAGGTGAGTGAATTGAAGGCGTGGATGGGCACTTGGGACTACGATGTTGTGGCCATCACTGAAACGTGGATAGGTGAGGGGGAGGAATGGTTTTTGGAGGTACCTGGTTATAGATGTTTTCATAAGATTAGGAATGGTGGTAAAAGAGGTGGGGGGGTGGCATTGTTAGTTAGAAATAGTGTAACAACTGCTGAAAGAATTTTCGAGGAGGATCTGCCGACTGAGGCACTGTGGGTTGAGGTCAGGAACAGGAAAGGAGCAGTCACCTTGATGGGAGTTTTCTATAGGCCCCCCAATAGCAGCAGGGAGGTGGAAGAGCAGATTGGGAAACAGATTTTGGAAAGGAGCAGAAGTCACAGGGTAGTAATTATGGGGGATTTCAACTTCCCAAATATTGATTGGCAACTCTTTAGATCGAATAGTTTGGATGGGGTAGTGTTTGTGCAGTATGTCCAGGAAGCTTTTCTGACTCAGTATGTAGACTGCCCGACCAGAGGGGAGGCAATATTGGATTTGGTACTAGGTAATGAACCAGGGCAAGTGATAGAGCTGTTGGTGGGCGAGCACTTTGGAGATAGTGATCACAATTCTGTAGCATTCACTGTGGTAATGGAGAAGGATAGGTATGTGCAACTGGGCAAGGTTTACAATTGGGGGAAGGGTAGATATGATGCTGTCAGGCAGGAACTGAGGAGCATAAGTTGGGAGCATATGCTGGCAGGGAAGGGCACGGTCGAAATGTGGAACTTTTTCAAGGAGCAGATAGTAGGGGCCATTGATAAGCATGTCCCTGTCAGACAGGGAAGGGATGGTCATGTGAGGGAACCGTGGTTGACAAGAGAGGTTGAGAGTCTTGTTAGGAAGAAGAAGGATGCGTATATAAAGTTGAGGAAAAAGGGCACAGGCATAGCTCTGGAGGGATACAAGATGGCCAGGAAGGATCTGAAGAAAGGGATTAGGAGAGCTAAGAGAGGGCATGAAAAATGCTTGGCGGGTAGGATAAAAGAAAACCCCAAGGCCTTTTACGCGTATGTCAGAAATATGAGGATGACTAGGGGGACCATAGGTCCGGTCAAGGACAATAGCGGGAGACTGTGTGTTGAGCCGGAAGAGATAAGTGAGGTTTTGAATGAGTACTTCTCTTCGGTATTTACGAATGAGAAGGGGTGTATTACTGAAGAGGACGGTGTGAAACAGACTGGTAAGCTCGAGGAAGTGCTCGTTAGGAGGGAAGATGTGTTGGGGTTTTTGAATAACTTGAAGATAGACAAGTCTCCCGGGCCTGACGGGGTATATCCAAGGATGTTATGGGAAGCAAGGGATGAAATTGCAGAGCCGCTGGCAATGATCTTTTCATCTTCTCTGCTGACGGGGGTGGTACCAGGTGATTGGAGGGTGGCAAATGTTGTGCCCCTGTTCAAGAAAGGGAATAGGAACAACCCTGGGAATTACAGGCCAGTTAGTCTTACTTCGGTGGTAGGCAAGTTGATGGAAAAGGTGCTGAGGGATAGGATTTCTGAGCATCTGGAAAGACACTGCTTGATTCGGGACAGTCAGCACGGTTTTGTGAGGGGTAGGTCTTGCCTCACAAGCCTGATTGAATTCTTTGAGCAGGTGACCAAGCAAGTGGATGAGGGTAAACCAGTGGATGTGGTGTACATGGATTTTAGTAAGGCATTTGATAAGGTCCCCCATGGTAGACTTATGGAGAAAGTCAGGAGGCATGGGATAGTGGGGAATGTGGCCAGTTGGATTAAGAATTGGCTAACTGATAGAAGGCAGAGAGTGGTCTTAGATGGTAAATACTCAGCCTGGAGCCCAGTTACCAGTGGCGTGCCGCAGGGATCAGTTCTGGGTCCTCTCCTGTTTGTGATTTTTATTAACGACTTGGATGAGGAAGTCGAAGGGTGGGTCAGTAAATTTGCAGATGATACAAAGGTTGGTGGAGTTGTGGATACCGAGGAGGGCTATTGTCGTCTGCAAAGGGACTTGGATAGGTTGCAGTGCTGGGCTGAAAAGTGGCAGATGGAGTTTAACCCTGAAAAGTGTGAGGTCGTCCATTTTGGAAGGACAAACATGAATGCAAAATACTGGGTTAACGGTAGGGTTCTTGGGCATGTGGAGGAGCAGAGAGACCTTGGGGTCTATGTGCATAGATCATTGAAAGTTGCAACTCAAGTGGATAGGGCTGTGAAGAAGGCATATGGGGTGTTAGCGTTCATTAGCAGAGGGATTGAATTTAAGAGCCATGAGGTGATGATGCAGCTGTACAGGACCTTGGTAAGGCCTCATTTGGAGTACTGTGTGCAGTTCTGGTCGCCTCATTTTAGGAAGGATGTGGAAGCCTTGGAGAGGGTGCAGAGGAGATTTACCAGGATGTTGCCTGGAATGGAGAATAAGTCTTACGAGGAAAGGCTGAACATTCTAGGCCTCTTCTCATTAGAAAGGAGAAGGATGAGGGGTGACATGATAGAGGTTTATAAGATGATCAGGGGAATAGATAGGGTAGACAGTCAGAAACTTTTTCCCCGGGTGGAGCAAAGCGTTACAAGGGGTCATAAATTTAAGGTGAAGGGTGGGAGATATAAGGGGGATGTCAGGGGAAGGTTCTTTACCCAGAGAGTGGTCGAGGCATGGAATGCCTTGCCCGGGGAAGTTGTTGAGTCAGAAACTTTAGGGACTTTCAAAAGGCTTTTGGATAGGTATATGGATAAAGGAGAATGATGGGGTATAGATTAAATTGTCCTTGACAGAGGACAAAGGATCGGCACAACATTGTGGGCCGAAGGGCCTGTTCTGTGCTGTATGTTCTATGTTCTATGTTCTATATGTAAGTATTCAAAATCATGAGGGGTCTGGACTGTAGATAGAGAGAAACTGTTCCCACTCGTGAGAGGATCGAGAACGAGAGAGCACAGATTTAAAGTAATTGGTAAGAGAAGCAAAAGTGACATGAGGAAAAACTTTTTCACACAGCAAGTGGTTAAGGTCTGGAATGTGCTGCCTGAGAATATGGTGGAGGCAGGTTCAATTAAAGCATTCAAAAGGGAATTAGACAGTTGTATGAAAAGGAAGAATGTGCAGCATTACGGAGAGAAGGCGAGGGAATATAACTGAGGGAATTGCTCATTCAGAGAGCCAGTGCGGACATGATGAACTAAATGGCCTCCTTCTGCATTGTAACAATTCTGTGATTCTGCGTAAATTGGCTGCTGTGTTTCCTACATTGCAACAATGATTACACTTCAAAAGTACTTCATGGGCTGTAAAACGCTTTGAGATGTCTGGTGGTTATGAAGGCTGCCCTAGAAATGCAAGTCTTTCTTTTACAATAAAAATGGGCCTCAAGAATCCACAGAAGAAAATCCCACTGCTTATACCAGGCTTGCACTTGCCTGTTCCTTCCAGCAAGATGTCAAGTAGAGGGTACCTAACTTACACGGACCAGGTGGGCACATCTCCAGTGCCTGCCTGGACTATGCAACTGGCAAATCCTGCATCAACTTGCCATGGCAAGGAGCAGGGGTGTCCCCAGACCCTGCCCATGTCCCTGTGGGTCACTGTATAACGGGGGGGGGGGGGGGCAATCTACGTACTTTAAAAAAAAGATGCTTCTTGCTTCAGGAACCCAGACCCCAACCCCCAACCACCTCTTTTGTGGAGCCCACATCTGCCCATCTGGATACAGACATGGCTCATCTCACCAAATGTACCAGCCTCAAGGGTCCCAATTAAGCCAAGGAAGCAGGGGCTCCTGGAATAGGGAGTAGCTGCCCTTGGCCCTACTGCCTGAAAACACTTGTCTTGCATCGGGCAGACAGTGTTCTGTCCCTTATAAAGCACACCAGTGAGTCCTGGAAATGGCAGGGATTTAGCATAACTGAGTTCATGACATATTCCAGTGGGTTCCGCCAGTTACTCCTTCACAGTTGGCCAAGAGACAGGTGGAATTCTCACTGATTTTTGGGAACACAATGTTGAAAGCTTGAACTTCTCCACGTTTAAACTGGTTTTGTCATTTCCACTAACTAGGGACTCATGAGGGTCACATGCCAGACCCAAGGCCAAGGATGGACAGGCATATGGCTATTTTGTTCCCGGCCTGTCTTTGCCTGGTTCCATTCTCATCTATCCAATCAGAGTCAGAAAATTGCCTGCAATGGTCTCTTTTGCTGCTCCCATACCATTAACTCTGGAGTCCTTCAAGGATCTATTTATCCATCTCTCTACCTCTCCCTCTTCCTTTACCAATCAAGACACGTGTTTGAACCCTGACGTACTGTTGGGCATAAAATAGTCAGTTTAACAATTCTATTCCACCACCACCCCCGCCCCCACCCCCAACTGCCCACAGTCTTTCATGCAGTGCCTTCGTGCAATCTTTCTGCCTTAACTGGATCCAAATGTCCATCTAATTTCCATTCAACTTCAGAGGAATTCTTGAAATTTCCAGCAGGACACAGGTTAAATATGGGCTGTTGAATGGAATGCATTGCAAAGTAAATACTGTTCCAAATTTATGTGTCATCCAACTCAAGCAGTCATTTGAAAAAGCACAGCTCATCTGGAGTCATATGGAGAGGACTTAAAGTCTCTTCAAAAAAAGACATTAGCTGGGCTATAATCACCCTTTCCAAGTTTCTGAAGTGTCAGACTAGATTACATCCTCAAGTCTCTGGAGTGGGAGTTGAACTCATAACCTTCTGACTCAGAGGCAAAAGTGCTGCTACTGAGCCAAGGCAGCTATTTGAACTATTCATAGCAATGAGGAGAAAGTTGGACAGCAGGGAAGGAAAAGTACTAAAGCATTGAGAGGAATCTCAAAATAATAAGAAAAGCTAGCCTAATTTAATCTTGTTTGCAACAATGACAGAGTGGACAACCAACAGTATTCAATATGGAGACTTAAGCAGTAGACTGCCTGCGTTTTACAGATCCTGCCAGTTTGTCATTCCATTGAAATCAGATCACTGCCCAGGAGGCAAAGATGATGATCTACCTCCAAATTTTTAATTGAACTTGAGGCTTCTGAGTCTTGCCATTTATAATCTTGCACGTACATAGGAAGAGATTAAGCAAATAGGAGAAAGTTTAAAGCACCCATCTTTCAAAGCAGTCTTACATAGTATTTACAGGAACATAGGAACATAGGAGCAGGAGTCGGCCATTCAGCCCATCGAGCCTGCTCCGCCATTCAATATGGTCATGGCTGATCATCCACTTCAATGCCTTTTTCCACACTATCTGCATATCCCCTTATGTCATTGGTATTTAGAAATCTGTCAATCTCTGCTTTAAACATACTCAATGACTGAGCTTCCACAGCCCTCTGGGGTAGAGAATTCCAAAGATTCACAATCCTCTGAGTAAAGAAATTTCTCTCATCGCTATCCTAAGTAGCTTCCCCCTTATTTTGAAATTGTGTCCCCTGGTCTGAACTCCCCAACCAGGGGAAACATCTTACCTGCATCTACCCTGTCTATCCCTTTAAGTATTTTGTAGGTTTCAATGAGATCACCTCTCATTCTTCGAAACTCGAGAGAATACAGGCCCAATTTTCCCAATCTCTCTTCATAGCACAGTCCACCATCCCAGGAACAGGTCTGGTGAACCTTCGTTACACTCCCTCTACGGCAATAATATCCTTCCTCAGGTAAGGGGACCAAAACAGCACACAGTACTCCACGTGCAGTCTCACCAACGTTCTATACAATTGAAGCAAGACTTCACTACTCCTGTACTCAAATCCTCTTGCGATAAGGGCTAGCATACCACTAGCCTTCCTGATTGCTTGCTGCACCTGTATGTTAGCTTTCAGTGACTTATTGACCAGGACACCCAGGTCCCTTTGTACATCTACACTTTCTAATCTCTTACCATTTCAGAAATACTCTGCACATCTATTCCTCCTACCAAAGTGGATAATGTCACATTTTTCCGCATTATATTCCATCTGCCATATTCTTGCCCACTCACTAAGTCTTTTCAAATCCCCTTGAAGCTGCTTTGCATCTTCCTCACAACACACATTCCCACCTAGTTTTGTGTCATCTGTGAACTTGGAAATATTACATTTGATCCCCACATCCAAATCATTGAAAGATATTATGAACAGCTGGGGTCCAAGTACTGATCCTTGCAGTACCCCACTCGTCACAGCCTGCCAACGTGAGAACAACTCTTTTATTCCTATTCTCTGTTTTCTGCCTGTTAACCAATCCTTAATCCATGCCAGTATATTACCTCCTATCCGTTGTGCTTTAATTTTGCTAATCAACCTCCTGTGGGGGACTTTATCAAAAGCCTTCTGAAAATCCAAGTATATCACATCCACCGACTCCCCTTTATCAATTCTGTTAGTAACATCCTCAAAAAACTCCAACAGGTTTATCAAACATGATTTCCCATTCATAAATCCATGTTGACTATGCCCAATCAGATCATTATTATCCAAGTGTCCATTTATCACATCCTTTAGAATAGATTCTAGCATTTTCCCAATGACTAATATAAGGCTAACAGGTCTGTAATTCCCCATTTTTCTCTCTCCCTCCCTTCTTAAATAGTGGGGCGACATTTGCCACCTTCCAATCTGCAGGAACTGCTCCAGAATCTATAGAATTTTGGAAGATGATCACCAATGCATCCACTATCTCCATAGCTACCTCTTTCAACATTCTGGGATATAAAATATCAGGTCCTGGTGTCATGCAGACCCCCACCTGCCAATAATGAAGCATATTAATTTTGTCATATGAACATTGATTTTAAACTGTTGCTGGAGTGAAGAAATTACTTGTTTGAAGCTCACCAGACACTGGGCTGGAGGTACATTTGCATATTAAGAAATGCTGCTTGTCAAGACAAAGGACTATTCCCTAATCCTATTAACCCAAATGGATTTTGATTACCAGACACTGAAGGTGTAAGGAAGCGCATTCCAGGCCCTGCTAAGATGATACAATCCACAGAGCCAGGACTGGTTAAACCAGCTCGTCACATGACTAACTGGCTGGTCCAGGTTTTTTGAATTAGCCATAGGACAGTTTGAATTCTGAAAGCTGTGTGCCACTGAAGCTGGAACAAGGAAGCCTCTCTCTCTTTCCCTCACTTTCTCCCAAGCCACCGGACCCACGGAAGACATGTAAACCTCAAGATAGAAAAGACTCCTACATCGGAACAAGTTGAAGCGTGAACTGGGCCCCAATGTATTGCAAGACCTACCAACAACCAAAGACTCCACATTGAACTATAACTACCAGATATTGCCTCAAACCTTTCACCTTTATTCCTTCTACTTTTTCTGTCTCTATCTGTGTCAGTGTTTACTGCGCATGCATGCTAGTGTGGCCACGTCGCATATTCATAGTCGTTAACCGGATTAGAGTTTAAGATTAATAAACTTCTATCTTTCTTGTTTAAATCAAGGAAACCTGTTTGATTTCTTTGCCTTACAATTGGAGCAGTGAACAAGGATTCACTAAGAGCGAGCTAAAAACACAATATTTTAAAATTAAACCCTGGTATAGTTAAACCAGGCAAAGGCTGAGAGGGAACCCCTTGACCCCTTCTCACCTGATCATAACACTGGTGACTTATCAACCTGCAGCCCCAATAATTTCTCCAATACAACCTTCTTACTAAAACTAATTTCCTTCAATTCCTCAATCCCCCTGATCCCTTGGATCTCGAATTCTGGGAGTAAAGAAAGAGGCCAGTCAGGACAACAAGTCCATGCCAATGTTTTTGTTCCAGAAGAACCTCCCCCCACCCTATTTCATCTAACCCCATCGACATATTCTATTCCTTTTTCCCTCTTATATTTATCTAGCTTCCCCTTAAATGCATCTATGCCTCAACTAATCCTCATGGTAGCGAGTTCCACATTCTAACCATTCTTTGGGTAAATAAGTTTCTCCTTAATTCCCTGTTGGATTCATTAGTGACTATCTTATATTTATATTTATGGTTGAAGATGAGCTACAGTGAATGTGTGAGGATTGGGCAAGATAGACGAGCATGACATACCTTGCCAACAGATCTCCTGGCGGAATAGCTACAAGTGACAGCAGCAGTTCTGGCCTTCCCCATAAGTGGAAACATTTTCACTATGTCTACCCTATTAAACCCTTCCATGTTTTTAAAGATCTCTCTCAGATCACCCCACAGTCTTCTCTTTTCTAGAAAAAATGAGTCCCAGCCAATTCAATCTTTAATGATATCATTCTAGTTCTGGCGTCATTCTAGCAAATGTTTGTTGCACCTTCTTGAGTGCCTCTATATCCTATTGATAATATGGAGAAAAAAGAAAGACTTGCATTTATATCATGCCTTTCGCAACCACTGGACATCCCGAAGCACTTTACAGTCAATGAAGTACTTTTGAAGTGTAGTCACTGTTGTAATGTAGGAAATGTGGCAGCAAATTTGCACACAGTAAGCTCCCTAAAACAGTAATGTGATAATGACCAGATAATCTGTTTTCTGATGTTGATTGAGGGATAAATATTGGCCACCAGAGATAACTCTCCAATCCTTCGTCAGAATAGTGCCATGGAATCTTCTACGTCCACCTGAGAGGGCAGACTGAGCCTCAGTTTAACATCGCATCTGAAAGATACCACTCCCTCAGATGGTCTCTCTACACCTTCAATTTCACTGGTCCCACAAAATCTTCAGATTTTTGATGTTCGTCACTATCTGTTTGCCATGACGATCTCGAACAAGAGAGAATCTAACCATCTCTCCTTGACAGTCAATGACATTAGCATCACTGAATCCCCCACTATCAACATCCTAGGGGTTACCATTAACCTGAAACTGAACTGGACCAGCCACATAAATGCTGTGGCTACAACATCAGGTTGGAGGCTGGGAATTCTGTGGTGAAAGGACCTCATACTTGGTTTAACAACCTCAACAAACTCTTAATTACTTACCTGACCAATCCAAGGGGGTTCCCCGCTTGCCTTCAATGCTGCTCCAGGAAAAGCCAGAAGAGGGCAGGATCACATCGGGATCCCGATTCGATGTCATTTTGTAGGACTTTCCCACCCCGCTCACTCCCAAACCCGCCTCCAACAGTCTGGGTGAGGGAGAATGCTGCATCTATGGATTATCATCTCTAGACCCCCATTTTTAGAGCGATCTATAAATCTCAGTAATTACATATTTTTAATGCTAGCATTGCTGCAGTTTACACCATTTACCTTTCTGGTTACCTGGGTTATGCTGTACAAAAACAGTAATCAGAGCTTAAGCATCTCTAGAAAGGTAAATTCATAAGTGTGGATTTCTAAAGGGAAAATCATGTTTAACTAATTTGCTGGAGATTTTTGAAGAGGTAACAGAGAGGGTTGATGAGGGCAATGCTGTTGATGTGGTGTACATGGACTTTCAAAAGACGTTTGATACAGTGCCACACAACAGACTTGTGAGGAAATAATAGCTCACGGAATAAAAGGGACAGTACCAACACGGATACAGAATTGGCTGAGTGACAGAAAACAAAGAGTAGTGGTTAATGGATATTTTCCAGGCTGGAGGAAGGTTTGTGGTTGAGTTCTCCAGGGCTTAGTGTTGGGTCCCTTGCTTTTCCTGATATATATTAATGGCCTAGACCTTGGTGTACAGGACACAATTTCAAAGTTTGTGGATGATATGAAATTTGGAAGCATTTTGAGCAGTGAGGATAGTATAGAACTTCAAAAAGACAGACAAGTTGGTGGAATAGGCGGACAGGTGGCAGATGATGTTCAATGTGGAGAAACGTGAAGTGATTCACTTCGGTAGGAAGGACATGGAGAGACAATATAAAATAAAGGGTACAATTCTAAAGGGGGTGCAGGAGCAGAGAGACCTGGGAGTATATGTGAATAAGTCATCAAAGGTGACAGGACAGGTTGAGAGCGCGGTTAATAAAGCATTCAGTATCCTGGGCTTTATTAATAGGGGCACAGAGTACAAGAGCAAGGAGGCTATGTTGAACTTATTTAAGACTCTGGATCGGCCTCAACTGGAGTATTGTGTCCAGTTGTGGGTGCTGCACTTTAGGAAGGACGTGAAGGCATTGGAGAGAGTGCAGAAAAGATTCACGAGAATGGTTCCAGGGATGAGGAACCTCAGTTATGAAGATAGAGTGGAGAAGTTAGGACTATTTTCCTTGGAAAAAAGAAGGCTGAGAGGAGATTTGATAAAAGTATTCAAAATCATGAGGGGTCTTGTCAGAGTAGATAGAGAGAAACTGTTCCCACTTGTGAAAGGATCGAGAACGAGAGGGCACAGATTTAAAGTAATTGGTAAAAGAAACAAAAGCGACATGAGGAAAATCTTTTTCACGCAGCAAGTGGTTAAGGCCTGGAATGCACTGTCTCAGTGTGGTGGAGGCAGGTTCAATTGAAGCATTCAAAAGGGAATTAGACTGTTATTTGACAAGGAAGAATGTACAGGGTTACAGAGAGAAGGCAGGGGAGTGGCACGAAGTGAATTGCTTATTCAGAGAGCTGGTGCAGACACGATAGGCCGAATGGCCTCCTCTTGCACTGTAACAATTCTGTGATTCTATGCATAACTACATAAGTGTACATAATACATAAGTGTTATGGGATAGGAAATAGTAACAGTACAATTGAAACATTTCTTTCTGGAGAAAGGCTGGGAATTTCCTCAGAGTTCCTCTTGCTCTACCATTGTAACTTTACCAGAGAGACTGAAACTGGGCTTTCCGCAACACTTCCAGTAAAGTTACGGGAATGGAGTGGGAACAGTTAAGGAAATTCCTAGCCCAATCAATGTCCTGTCTCCTCTCTCAAAACCAAAATGACAGAGTGAATATGCAGAACTCTTATGGTCTCAGAACCTGTTTCCTGATGAATGGTGAGTAACACATAAGCTGTGAATTTCCTTGGTGCTGCTCCGCTCCACCACGTAGCATTGCCCAATGTGCAGCCAAAATCCTACTTATGCACGTAAGTTGGGGGAAGGCAAATGGAAAGCAAATTTTACGAAGCTGAGAGATGATCTAGCTAAAGTGGATTGGATACAGCTACCTGAAGGAATATCAGTGGCAAACCAGTGGGAGGCATTCATAAGAGTGATTCTATTGGCACATTGTAGACATGTCCCCACAAAGAAAAAGGGTGGTACTGCCAAATCTAGAGCCACCTGGTTATCTAGAAGCATACAGGGTAAGATAAAGCAGATAAAGAAACCTTATGACAGTCACAAAAAAATTAATACTTTAGAAAGCCTAAAGGAGCATAGAAAATGCAGGGGTGAAGGATAGCTGTAGACTCCAGAATGATATCAATGGTTTGGTTGAGTGGGCGGAAAAGAGGCAAATGGAATTCAATTCAGAGAATTGTGAGGTAATGCATTTGGGGATGGCAAACGAGGCAAGGGAATACACAATAAATGGAAGGATACTGAGAGGGTTAGAAGAAGTGAGAGATCTTGGAGTGCATGTCCACAGGTCCCTGAAGGTAGCAGGACAGGTAGATAGAGTGGTGAAGAAGGCATATGGAATGCATACCTTTATTGGCTGAGATATAGAATACAAAAGCAGGGATGTAATGCTGGAACTGTATAAAATGCTGGTTAGGCCACAGCTGGAGTATTGAGTACATTTCTGGTCACCACATTACAGGAAGAACATAATTGCTCTGGAGAGAGTACAGAGGAGATTTACAAGAATGTTGTCAGGGCTTGAAAGTTGCAGCTATGAGGAAAGATTGGATAGGGTAGGGTTGTTTTCCTTAGAACAGAGGAGGCTGGGGGGTGACTTAATTGAGGTGTACAAAATTATGAGGGATCTTGATAGAGTAGACAGGAAGGACCTGTTTCCCCTAGTGGAGAGGTCAATTACCGGGGGCACAGATTTAAGGTGATTGGTAGAAAGATGAGAGGGGACGTGAGGAAAAGCTTTTTCACCCAGAGGGTGGTGGGTGTCTGGAATTCTCTGCCCAGATCAGTGGTGGAGGCAGAAACCCTCAACTCATTTGAAAGGGACCTGGACATGCATCTGAAGTGCTGTATAAGCTGCAAGACCAGGTGCTGGAAGGTGGGATTAGATTGGGCAGCTAGTTTTTTCAGATGGCACAGACACTATGGGTTGAATGGCCTCCTGTGCCGTAACTTTTATGGTTTTATGGTTCCACTGCTCTTCCAGAGGAGTTACGGCAGCAGAAAGGGAGAAGCTCCGAGGAAATTCCCAGCCATCTATGCACATCAGCATAGGCTGGACCAAGAGAGCTCTCAATTTTCTCCACATGTCAGGCTTGGGCTGATAAGTGGCAAGTAACATTCGTGCCACCCAAGTGCCAGGCAATGACAATCTGCAACAAGAGAAAATCTAAACATCGCCCCTTAACATGCAAAAGCATTACCCTCATTGATTGCCCCATTATCAACATCCTGGGGGGTTACCATTGACCAGAAACTGAACTGGATCAGCCATATACATACTGTGGTTATTACAGCAGGTCAGAGTGAGTAACTCACCTCCTGACTCCTCAAAGCCTGTCCATCATCTACAAGACACAAGTTAGGAGTGTAATGGAATACTTTCCATTTGCCTGGATGAGTGCAGCTCCAATAACACTCAACCAGCTCAACAACATCCAGGACAAAGCAGCCCATTTGATCAGCACCCCATCCACCACCATAAACTCCCTCCACCTCTGGCACACCATGGCTGCAGTGAGTACCATCTACCAGATGCACTGCAGCAACTCGCCATGGCTCCATCGACAGCACCTTATAAACCCTCAACCTCTTCCAACTCGAAGACCAAGGGCAGAAAATGGATATGTACACCACCATCTGCAAGTTCCCCTCTTTGGAAATATATCACCATTCCTTCACTGTCACTGGGTCAAAAACCTAGAACTCCTTTCCTAACAAGACTGTGAGTGTATCCACACCAGATGGACTGCAGCAGTTAAGAAGGCCGCTCACCACCACCCTCTCAAGGGCAATTAAGGATGGGTGATAAATGCTGGCCTTGCCAGTGAGACTCACATCCCATGAACAAATAAAAAAAAGCCCTGCTTTGCAGAACTCTCCTCTAAACATTGCCCAAAGAAAACAACATTCATCTGAACATTGCCCTGAATAAGGAGAACAGCAAATTTTAAGAACTGAAAATGACTAATTAGCACATCACGCCTGCCACTTTTACACTGGATTATTTTTCTGCCTTCATTCCATTTCCTTCCATTCTCTCTTATTCTCCAGAAGTTGTCTTTTGAATCTATTTATACTGTTAACTTTCCCGCATAACCTATTGCTTCTGCCTGCTTTGCTTTTGCTGAAATAAATTCCTTATTTTAAAACTATGTCCCCTAGTTTTTGATCCCTTTGTCAGTGTGAACAACTTGTCTGGATTGACCATCAGCTATTACTGTTAATCAGCTATTGATATGCAGAAGGAATATGAACTTTTTAAAAAAGTTCTCCAATTGCCATGCATAGACTTTCAGGGTCTCTGCATGTGCCTGGATTGCGTGATTTGTACCGCTTATAATTCAAAACCATTTCACAAATAAGTCAATGCATACATTGTGCAATAACTTACCATACTGACATCGAGGGCCCTGGAAACCCTCTGGACACTGGCACACCTGAGAAATCCCTTCAGTACACTTCCCTCCATTGAAGCAGGTGCCAATAGCACACGTAGCTGGGGAAGTGCAAACACCATACACTTTAAAATGATGGAACATTTTTCAGGAATTCAAATAAAAGAGTTTTTTTTCATTCTAGAGGTAATTAATTTGCTTCTAGTTTTATTGCTTACATGCCAAGGATGTCAGTGCTGGGAAATTGAATGTTTCCACCTTTTGCACTCACTGTCACCATTACTCTGCTCAAAGTTGGATGCAAATTAAAATTGCCTCTACTCTGCTCCAGTACTCTGCCTTAACCCTGATTAGATAAAGAACAATAGCATGGCCCCAGTGGCATTAAATTCAATCAGGTTTGCAGCCAATGTTGTGAATTTATCTCCATGAAGAACTTGATTTATAATGCTTATGTGCTTAAAATGTGGTTTGAATCCTCACTGTGAATTTGAATCAAAACCAGGTTCTAGAAATGAAAGTATATTATTCCAACCCACTGTCCCACAAAGAACAAAGAACAGTACAGCACAGGAACAGGCCATTCGGCCCTCCAAGCCTGCGCCGATCTTGATGCCTGCCTAAACTAAAACCTTCTGCACTTCCGGGGACCGTATCCCACAGTCAGCATTTTTTGAATGTATCAGGAGGGAGCATTATTATGTACTACCCATGCACTGGGTAAGGATGGAGGTTGAAGGAAAATTACAAGGAATGGTCTAGTACAGTCATTTGTGGTCCAACTCTCTACTAGCTGATTAGAGTGGCACAATTGGCACTTGGTGCAGTGGCTCACAGCTCAGATAGTACATGGACCTAATGTGTAACAAGAAAATAATTAAATGGCATGTCACACTATATTGATTACTCTCACTTGGTGGAGCCCACCATACATTCACAACTGTAAATGATGTGTTTTGTAAAACAGTGTTTTATTAATCAAGAATGCTCCCCAATGTTACAAGAAATTTAGAAGCTACATGGATGGAGATCTCAAGCCACATTCAGCAATATCACTCTTACTGTAAGAATGGCCTTCGTTTTTAGTAAAAGTTCCTTAGTTTATTTCAGGGAGATGACAACACATACAAATATATTTTTCCTCCCCACTTTTAAATCCCCATCCCAAAGACAAGACAATGACCTGATCTACTGTTAGGTTTACATCCTTCCTTCCAGGATCAATTCCTCCGTACTCAAATGATAACATCATCTTGTCATCGAGTTGGAGAGAATCGGGCTGTAATAACAGCTATTGACCCAAAAGGGGAAGATGACACTTACGATGTAAGCAGCCTGGTTCCTCATTTTGCTGGTTCCAGCCTGGACAGCATTTATAGATGATCTGGAGTTCCACACTGTATACCTGTCTATAGGCGGTATAATACCCAGTCCTATAAGGTAAAAGGAGTAAGTATTTCAATACATCAGCCAAACTGGAGTCATTTTCAAATATCTAGGACAGTTCATTCAGTCATAACAACAGCCTGCATCTTGGAACACTCGCACATGAGTTCACGTTCCAGTTTCCCCACATGGCAAGCATTTAATCTCAGTCTACCAGAAGCAGGATGTACTAAAAGGTAAAATGGTTAGAGTGTGTCATCCTGGAATGGCCCTATTGGCCAATTTAAGAGTGGACCCACCTAAGAGAGTCCTGCAAACAAGTCACTTGCTCCTGTTCTGCATGGCACTAAATTACAATACATAAACAGGCCATTCAGTCAACCAATCTTTGATGGTGTTTTTCTCCACACAAGCAGCAATCCCTTGTACCAGCTCTGTTCCATAACCCTTTATACCCCTGTCCTTGAACCACCTATCTGAACTATTCATAAATACTGACATGGTTGCTGCTTCAACCAACTCAACCCACAGCCTCACAAATGCTCCATATTAAAAAGTCTGTCCTAAGTCTCTTACAAAGTTCTTCAATCACTGGAAGCACTCTGTTTTTATCAACTCTCTCCCAACCCTTCATAATCTGAAACACTTTTATCAATTAACCTTATAATCCCATCTGTTCTAATGAAAACTGGAGCAGGGAACAAAGAAATGGGGGATTAAAAAAAAAAATTTCAACATGCTGTGCCAGAAAGTGGATTTGTACCCATAATTCCAACAGGTAAATGTCCATTCTCTACAGTTCTACTGTGAGGAGACAAAGAATGGGCACAAGGTGCTTTCACATAGGGAAGGAGAATTGGAGGATCCTTCATTCAAGGCCAATTCCCAGCTGTGGATTAGCAAAAATGGCACTGGCCAAGGTCTATACACTGTTCTCAAGCCTAATATCTTGTCATGGGAAGGTATTTGGCTTCAGAAGAGGGAAGAATAATGTTAAAGTAATAAACATTACACTTTAAAAAGAACACATGCTTATGAATGCAGAAATGCAACAATGAAAAGAGCTTTGACTTGCTTACAAGCACTGTCAGAAGTAAATAGCTCCCTTGATGCCTCAGTTGGTGAAGATCCGTAAATACTTAAGCCAGACAGACCAGAAATATCTAAGGTTAAATCCCCGGTCTGCACTGAGTTAGTTCACATCTGAGTTTCAGCCAAGAAACAACCAAGAATGGTACCACTTTGGTAACTTTAAAAAAAAAGCCCTTGGAGATATGCAAGTTCTGTATCAACTTGACAGCATTTAACTCACCTTCTTTCATACCCAACACACCACCGCTGTGCAGTACATCCCTGTTTCCACACTTTAACCATTCGTGTGAAGGCCTGCACACAAGGTTGTCTGTGTCCCACCATGGCCAGCTCCTGCTCCATGCACACATGTGGCCTGCAAGAAATGTACCTAGATTAAAAATTGCACTTTACAACATCACCTGGATGCCTTGATCAGTTTACAGATTTTACTTCTGGTAGTTTTAAAAACTCTGTTCCAGTATCCATTAACGTTCATGCAAACTATCCGAATGGCTCAAATAAATTATAACCTGGATCCCATGCACTGGTTTTGTTTATATTCTTATATTAAAGAAAGTAGCCCAAAAGAAAATTATTCTCTGTATAAAATATATCAGGAAGAATATACCCAGAAAAAGATATATATTTTAAACCTTGCTGCTTCTAAAGATACATTTGGGTAGGATATAATTTTAAGATTTTCTACCTGTTCCTAAACATACTTTGATAACTAACTTGTTAATTTATAGACAATTATTATTTTCAACTCTCCCAGGCAATTTTTAATAAATGTTATCCATGAAAGTTTCCTCATCCTCTTTTGCAAGCCAACAAGCTCTCATTTCTCAGAGGGTTATCAGTGGATGAGGCAAATACAGTTCTGTAAGTCATTTGACACTGCTGATGAGGGCAGTGTATGAGGTTACACCATCTAGTGGGGATGTTGTGCCTGACAACCTTTGTTCACCCTTCTATTTGCCTGTTTATTCCCTTGTACTCAGCTTTTTGTCCAGTAACCTTCTACAAACAAGGCTTCACTGCAACCAACCTTGCATGCAAGTAATTCCAGGTGGTTCTAGTCATTCTCTGAGAAACAAGCGTATGATAGAAAGTCCATGAATAACCTTTTGACTTATCCCAAGGATAACTAAAGTAAATCCCTTTAGCATACAAGAAACCCTACTTATGAAGAATGGTATGAAACCCATCGATATAGTTCTACAATTCACTCCACACTGATCAATTGCTATTTGTGTAAGATGGTTGAGTATCATACCCACAGATGCTCATTAAAGAAAGGAATAACTTCCATTGATATAGCACCTATCAGAACATCCCAAATACTTTCAGCCAATAAAGTACTTTTAATGCATACTTGTAACTCATATTAAATAGTAATTTAGAAATCACAGCAGTCAGTTTGGACAAAGCAAGGTCCCACAATCTGCAATGAGATAAATGAGCAAGTAATCTGTTTAAATGATTCTGGTTGAGGGACAAATGACATCCAGGAAACTGGGAGACTTCCCTTGATGTTTTTCAGATAATGGGATCTTTTACATTCACCTAAGAGGGCAGATGGGGCCTAGGTTTAATGTCTCATGCAAAAACACCACCTCCAACAGTGAAGCACTCAATCAGTACTGCACTGAAGTATCAGCCCAGATTATGTGCTCAAGTTTCGAGTGGGGCTTGAAACACCAACTTTCTGAGTCAGAGGGGAAAATGCTTCCACTCAGCCATCTGTATCAGTAAATTATATACATAGTATTACATAGCATTTACAACATAGAGACAGGACATTCAGCCAATAGATCCATGCTGGTGTTTATACTCAGCGCGTGTCTCCACCCATCCTTTTCATCTCGCCCTATCAACAGATCCTCTATTCCTTTCTCCCTCCTTTGTTTATCTAGCTTCCCCTTAAATATATCTATGCTATTTGCCTCAACTACTTCTTGTGGTAGTGATTTCCACATTCTAACCACTCTTTGGGTAAAGATGTTTCTCCTGAATTCCATATTGGATCTCTTAGTGACTATCTTATATTTATGGCCCTTAGTTCTGGTCTCCACTGCAAGTGGGAACATTGCTGGAATTTTCCAGCCCTTTGGTGATGGGCTGGAAGGCGGGAGAGCTGGCAAAATGGCGGGGGGTGGTCTTGGGGGGAGACTGACGTCTTCCCATCACCATGCCATTTTACCAGCGGCAGAAAAGTTGGCGGCTCAGATGCCCGCTGGGAGACCAATTTAGCCACTTAGGTGGCCAATTAAGGGCCACTTCCCACCTTCGCAAGCATTTTGCAAGATGGTATACGGTTGTGGTAGGTTGTTTTGTGGTACCACAAAGCATCACTACATAAGTCAGCCTCAGAGATGGAAAATCAGGAGCACTGGGTTGACTTTTCCATGACCAGAAAAAAAAATTCTGAATGAAATTCACAATATTCTCTGACTTGAAAAATGCTGATTAATGTGTATAAGAAGAGTGAATACATTTTTGCAGCAGAATTTGAACACAATTTGAGTTCAAACAAATAAATAAATGTTTTGTTCTCCCACAGTGAAGTAGCTTAACTCACTTTGCGTAAATAAATCCCCGCCCTCTGTCTATATACTTGGTGAGGTCAATCCCCCACAGCCCCAAGTTAATAGAAGTATGTTGCTGAGTCCAGTTGCAAATACACACAATGGGTGTTACATGTATATTATAGACAAAGTGTTGGAAAAGACTGACAGTTCCTTGCTGCTACCTGAAGTGCACAGGGGAAAAAATAGCAACCTTGGAAGATTTTTGTTAAACCTGAATTAAATTAAATTTTATACAAATATAGATTGTCCAAGCAGATAAATTTAAAATGCTTTTTTGTGTGAATGGCCTTTGCTGAAAGAATGTATGTTACTTACGATGCACAACACTTCAACTTTTTCCACTTAAAAATCATTCAGTGACAAGTCACTATTTTTGCCAAAACAGCTAGATTAGCTAGACTCGGTAAATGCAAGGCTTTGAAAACCTGTTTCTCTTCTGTTGCTAAATTAATGAAAAATTAATCAGCACCAATAAGTGGACATTTTACTGTATGGAACAGGAAGTGTATTGGATACTAGATTTTTAATTCAAAGACTGTTGTGTGAGCAGGGCATGCAAAATTAAGCTCAACACCAATGCACACACCCTGGCCTCCCCCAACCCTGACCTCCCACTATTACTTTTCTCTTCAGACCATTAGGATCCTCCCAATTGGTGCACCATTTTCCCAGGCCTCTGCCAAGACAGCTTTGTAATCATCTGCATGGAAATGTGTGAGGGCAGCCTGGGATAGATGGCCTTCTGATTTTCCTCATTTGCATGTGATAAATCTTCTGATCTGCATTTGTTTTATTCCCTCCCACTGCTAATTGTCAGCTAAGCTCATAAATTTACTCCACAAAGGATTTCAAGAGCACAACAGTGATCAACTACTTCATGGTGCTGTGCGTTATGCATGGTCCTCCAACAGTGCAAGAGATGTATAAAAACTGCACCTCATCTCACAAGTCCCAGTGTTTCAGAGGACCTAATAATTGAAGGGGGTGGAGCAGGTGTGTTATTTTCCATTTCACTCTCGTAACAGAACAATTCCTCCTGTCCCATGATTTTACCATCAAAAGGCATTGAGTTCTATATGCCTTCAGTTATGAAGTCCTGAATGAATGAGATATTAATCTCATTCAATTTTCCCAGTAGGAAATGTTTCAAACATTCCCAGATGGCAGTGGAGATACTGTACATGTCCACGTCACGGTTACTGAGATACAAGATTGCAAAGAATAGGCTGTTGCCATTTTTTATCTAGTTATTTTGTGGTCGACAAGGGCAGCCATGGGAGTATTGCCTTCCATAGTTCACATTCCTTCCCATGTTTGGAACATATTTGCTGATCACTCATTAAATCTCACATCCTCTCTGCTCCAGGTGGCCTATCACTGAGGAAATCACTAGCACAAACTTGTGTCCTTTCACTGTTTAATTCAGTTTTTTTTTGCTACAGCAATGTAATACACACAAAGACCCGCCATAAATGTTTCTGCAGCTGTTTATAAAAATTGTACGAGCTGTGTCATATGGTGATTTAATTAACATCACTGGACACAAATCCCTGCACTGATATATTCTACAGTAGGGGGTGTTACAGTGATCCGCAACAACCTAACAACATTACACAGAATTTAGGGCACAGAAAGAGGCCATTCAGCCCAACTAGTCTATGCTGGTGTGTAGTCATAGAGAGATACAGCACTGAAACAGGCCCTTCGGCCCACCGAGTCTGTGCCGACCAACAACCACCCATTTATACTAATCCTACATTAATCCCATATTCCCTACCACATCCCTACACTAGGGGCAATTTACAATGGCCCCCAATTTACCTATCAATTTGTAAGTCTTTGGCTGTGAGAGGAAACCAGAGCACTTGGTAGAAACCCACACAGTCACAGGGAGAACTTGCAAACTCCACACAGGCAGTACCCAGAACCGAACCCAGGTCGCTGGAGCTGTGAGGCTGCGGTGCTAACCACTGCGCCACTGTGCCACCCCATGCTCCACAGAACCTTCTCCCCACCCTACTTCATCTGTCAACATTTCCCTTTACCCTCATGTACTTATCTAGCTTCCCCTTAAATGCATTTGTGCTAGTCACCTTATCTACTCCATGTGGTAATGTTTCAGGCTGCTGATCTTTCATCAAAACTGTTCTGATGAAAGGTCATCGACCTGAAGCGTTACTCTATTTCTCTCTCCACAAATGCTGCCAGAACTGCTGAGTATTTCCAGCATTTTCCACCCTCACCTTTAACAATAAGTGCGAGGAGCTCATGGACTTCTTCGTCACTATGATCAAGACCATCCAATCACCTGCCTCTGCCACATCCCTCCCTTCCACTAGCCCACCTGGACGATCTTCCCCTAAAGCACCCCCCTGCTCTAGCCCAGAATTCACATCTTTCTCCAGTTTATCTCCTATCTCCCTTTTTGCCCTCTCTGAGCTCATCTTGTCCATGACACCCACCTCCTGCTCTCTCAACTCTATTCCCACTCAACTTCTGACCACCCAACTTCCCCTCCTGCTCCCCACGTTAGCCAACATTGTTAGCGGCTCTCTCTCTTCAGATGTTGTCCCTCTCTCCGTTAAATCTACCGTTATCAGTCCTTACTCAAAAAATCAACCCTTGACTCCAGCGCCCATGCAAATTACCGCCCCATCTCCAACCTCCCTTTCCTCTCCAAAGTCCTTGAACATATTGTCACCTCCCAAATCCATTCCCATCCTTCCTGGAGCTCCATATTTGAAACACTCCAATTAGGTTTCCACCTCTGCTGCAGTACCGAAATAGCTCTTAGCAAAGTCACAAATTACATCCTATGTGAATGTGACCAATGTAAACTTTCCCGCCTCATCCTTCTCGAATTGTCTGCAGCCTTTGACATGGTTGACCACACCATCCCCCTCCAATGCCTCCCCACTGTTGTCCAGCTGGGTGGGCTGATCCCGCCTGGTCCCATTCTTATCTATCTAATTGGAGCCGGAGAATCACTTACAATGGCTTCTCTTCCTGCTCAAGCATTGTTACTTCTGGTGTCCCCCAAGGATCTATCCTTGGCCCCCTCCTACTTCTCATCTACATGCTGCCCCTCGGCAACATCATTTGAAAGCACAGCATTAGTTTTCACATGATGACACCCAATTCTACCTCACCACCACCTCTCTCGAATCCTCCACTGTTGCTAAATTATCAGACTGCTTATCCAACATCCAGTACTGGATGAGCAGAAATTTCCTCCAATTAAATATTGGAAAGACTGAAGTCATCGTTTTTCAGTCTCTGCTCCAAACGCGTTCCCTAGCTACTGACTCCCTCCCTCTCCCTGGCAACAGTCTGAGATTAAGCCAGTCTGTTTGCAAACTTGGTGTCACATTTGACCCCGAGATGAGCTTCCAATCACATATTCGCCATCACAAAGACCATCTATTTCCTCCTTTGTAACATTGCCTGACCACCCCTATCTCAGCTCATCTTCTGCTGAAACTCTCACTTGTGCCTTCATTACCTCTGGACTTGACTATTCCAATGTACTCCTGACTGATCGTCCACATTCTACCCTCCATAAACTTGAGGTCATCCAAAACTCTGCTGTGTCTTAACACACACCAAGTCTCATTCCCCTATCACCCCTCTGCTCACTGACCTACATTGGCTTCTGGTTAAGCAGTGTCTTAATTTTAAAATTCTCATCCTTGTTTTCAAATCCTTCCATGGCCTCGTCCCTCCCTATCTCTGTAACCTCTTCCAGCTCCACAACCCTCCGAGATATCTGTGCTGCTCTAATTCTGGCCTCCTGAGCATCCCCAATTTTAATAGCTCCACCATTGGCGGCTGCACCTTCAGTTGCCTAGGTCCTAAGCTCTGGAATTGCCTTCCTCCACCTCTCTACCTCACTTTCCTTCTTTAAGACACTCCTTAAAACCTACCCCTTTGGCCAAGCTTTTGGTCATCTTACCCATTATCTCCTTTTGTGGCTTGGTGTCATATTTTGCTTAATATGAAGCACCTTGGGATGTTTTATTATGTTAAAGGTGCTATATAAATATAAGTTGTTGTTTAAAATTATTTATAAATCACTATAAAATAACCAATCCTCTGCAAACACGCACAGGAAGTACAATTTTAAAAAATCAACATATATGGTCCAAACAAAACCAGCAATCTGGGAAGGTCTCAGTGGGGACAGCTCAGAGTGGATCTTTACATTTTGTAATGTATTCTAAATGATTATGGCCAGCTGCAGTTCTGTTTATACTCAGTACTCCGAAGCATTCCCTAAACTCTGGAATTCCCTCCCTAATTCTCTCTACCTCTCTTTTCTCCTTTAAGATGCTCCCTAAAATCTACTTCTTCGACAAGCCTTTGGTCATCTGTCCTAATATCTGTTTTTGTAGCTCAGTGTCAAATGTTGCTTGATAAAACAACTATGAAGTGGCTTTGAACATTTTACTATGTTAAAGGTGCTATATAAATGTAAGTTGCCATTGTTGTTATAACCGTAGCAAGTTCTTTAAAGACTGCATCATTGTCCGAGTTTCCAAGAAGGTTATGAATAAAAGAAATTGAATCATGCAGTAGCACTCAGTACTGTTGCAGCAATATTTGGTACAGAGGAAAAGTGCAAATTAGTTGAATAATTTCTTAAGTTTTTTTTTCTATTTGCTATAAAAGCCAACATCTTAAATAGATGGGCAATAAAAAGCTTTGACCCAAAATTACTTGGAGAAATTAACTGATTGATTTATGTAAGTGTGATATGTGAGTGAAACAAATGTATTCATTTTGCTACCCCAAATGGGTATGGAAAATATTGGTCACATATCTTCCACCAACTAATAATATAAAGGTTATTTCATTTTCTCTAATCTCTCATCTTTCTAAATCCATTCACAGTAGATGTCTAAACTATTAACATCCAGGTAGCTTTAAAAATTGCTCAGGAAATGCAAGGGAACAAGAGTTACACTTCATGCAGTGTCAAACTGAAGCTTGTGAGATGACAACATCCAGGGCTTCCCAGGTGCTTCTTTAGAATTCAATCAGTCCTGTCAGTGGATTTACTCTATTACCACTTTGCACAAACACTAAAGGTATGAGGGCTCAATGCTGTGAGCACTGCTTCCAATTTACCTGGATTTAGAACCTCTATACAAGTTTGCAGATAATAAACTAGGAGAGGCAGTGGAATCAATGAACAGTTCAAGATCAACAGAATGGCTTAACATCTCATCCAAAAGGTGGTGCCTTCAACAGTGCAGCACTCTCTCAGTGCTGAATCTTAAAATGGCCTGCAATGTAAATGGACTGTTTTTGAGCTGTCAGACAGAAGGCAATTGGGTTTGTTTGAAGAATTGAGGAGAATCTTCTTTGCCCAGAGGTTTGTTAGAATGTGAAACTTGCTACCACAAGTTATTGTTGAGGCAAACCGCATAGATAAATTTTGAGGGAGAATGGTATTGAAAGGTATGCTGGTAGGGTGAGGTGAAGTAGGATGGGAGGAGACAGATATGGAGCACAAACACCAGCATAGATCAGTTGGGCTGAATGGTCTGTTACTGTGCTGTAAATTCTATGTAATTCTATCAGCTGAACAAGATGGACAGAATAATGGCAGATGACATTTAATGCAGACAAATGCAAAATGCTATTTATAAGTTGAAAATAAAATGATATACACTGTGTGAATGGTGTTGAAATAACTATGGATGAAGCTGAAAGAGACCTTGGAGTCTTAGTGGAAATGACACTAACTGTCCAACCAATGCAGAGTAGCAATCCACAAATCCAATAGGGTTTTGACCTACACACCCTGGGAAGAAGGTGGTAGAGAGGTAACCTGGGCAGAGAGGTCATCTGGTAGAGATGGATCAGATCGTTCACGGTGTAGAGAAAGTTAACCTGGATTATTATTTTAATTTAAACTGCAGAAGTAGAGCAAAGATACACTGGTTCAAACTAGAGATGTGTAACTTTAGGACTGACATCAGGAAATTCTTCACACTAAGAGTGATCAATGTTTGTGAAATAAACTTCCAGATAGTGTAGTGAAGGTCAATACCCTGGATGTATTGAAGAAACAATGGGATGCTGTAAGTGGGGCTTTAGGAGCTTTTTGAATGAATAAATCGAATAGGCCCAATGGCCTTAGCCACCCATAATTGTCTTGTGATCTCGAGTACAATGTTGTCCCAGAATCCATGACTGTAATGTTAATAGCACATTAATGGGGAGTTCTTTTTCTTTTTTCTTTTGGACCTCCTTATCTCGAGAGACAATGGATACGCGCCTGGAGGTGGTCAGTGGTTTGTGAAGCAGCGCCTGGAGTGGCTATAAAGGCCAATTCTAGAGTGACAGGCTCTTCCACAGGTGCTGCAGAGAAATTTGTTTGTCGGGGCTGTTGCACAGTTGGCTGTCTCCTTGCGCCTCTGTCTTTTTTCCTGCCAACTACTAAGTCTCTTCCACTCGCCACATTTTAGCCCTGTCTTTATGGCTGCCCGCCAGCTCTGGCGAATGCTGGCAACTGACTCCCACGACTTGTGATCAATGTCACAGGATTTCATGTCGCGTTTGCAGACGTCTTTAAAGCGGAGACGTAGACGGCTGGTGGGTCTGATACCAGTGGCGAGCTCGCTGTACAATGTGTCTTTGGGGATCCTGCCATTTTCCATGCGGCACACATGGCCAAGCCATCTCAAGCGCCGCTGACTCAGTAGTGTGTACAAGCTGGGGATGTTGGCCGCCTCGAAGACTTCTGTGTTGGAGATACGGTCCTGCCACCTGATGCCAAGTATTCTCCGGAGGCAGCGAAGATGGAATGAATTGAGACGTCGCTCTTGGCTGGCATACGTTGTCCAGGCCTCGCTGCCATAGAGCAAGGTACTGAGGACACAGGCCTGATACACTGGGACTTTTGTGTTCCGTGTCAGTGCGCCATTTTCCCACACTCTCTTGGCCAGTCTGGACATAGCAGTGGAAGCCTTACCCATGCGCTTGTTGATTTCTGCATCTAGAGACAGGTTACTGGTGATAGTTGAGCCTAGGTAGGTGAACACTTGAACCACTTCCAGAGCGTGGTCGCCAATATTGATGGATGGAGCATTTCTGACGTCCTGCCCCATGATGTTCGTTTTCTTGAGGCTGATGGTTAGGTCAAATTCATTGCAGGCAGCCACAAACCTGTCGATGAGACTCTGCAGGCACTCTTCAGTGTGAGATGTTAAAGCAGCATCGTCAGCAAAGAGGAGTTCCCTGACGAAGACTTTCCGTACTTTGGACTTCGTTCTTAGACGGGCAAGGTTGAACAACCTGCCCCCTGATCTTGTGTGGAGGAAAATTCCTTCTTCAGAGGACTTGAATGCATGTGAAAGCAGCAGGGAGAAGAAAATCCCAAAAAGTGTGGGTGCGAGAACACAGCCCTGTTTCACACCACTCAGGATAGGAAAGGGCTCTGATGAGGAGCCACCGTGTTGAATTGTGCCTTTCATATTGTCATGGAATGAGGTGATGATACTTAGTAGCTTTGGTGGACATCCGATCTTTTCTAGTAGTCTGAAGAGACCATGTCTGCTGACCAGGTCAAAGGCTTTGGTGAGATCAATGAAAGCAATGTAGAGGGGCATCTGTTGTTCGTGGCATTTCTCCTGTATTTGACGAAGGGAGAACAGCATGTCAACGGTCGATCTCTCTGCACGAAAGCCACACTGTGCCTCAGGGTAGACGCGCTCGGCCAGCTTCTGGAGCCTGTTCAGAGTGACTCGAGCAAAGACTTTCCCCACTATGCTGAGCAGGGAGATTCCACGGTAGTTGTTGCAGTCACCGCGGTCACCTTTGTTTTTATAGAGGGTGATGATATTGGCATCGCACATGTCCTGGGGTACTGCTCCCTCGTCCCAGCACAGGCAAAGCAGTTCATGTAGTGCTGAGAGTATAGCAGGCTTGGCACTCTTGATTATTTCAGGGGTAATGCTGTCCTTCCCAGGGGCTTTTCCGCTGGCTAGAGAAAAAAATGGGGAGTATAGGGATCCTAACGCTCCAACAGATCACATAACACAATCATAATCTGCTCCTCTTAATTCAAAGTTGTTCAATTCTAATTATCTAATCATTTACTTTTTTCAGTAATGCATTCTTTTGTTGACGTTACTTACATTGCACAGATCATTTTTAGTGCAATGAAAGATCGTGAAATCCCATCTTTTCAGCTGAAAATAGCCCATTCAGGATTAAAGGATATCTGACAGGCTTTCCCAAGGCTTTGCCAGCGTTTGTGCTGCTATTGACTAATGCAAAGTGCTCCAAACATATAGCGCAGCTCCCACCTGTGGTTCACACTGACCTCTGGAGACAGATTCACACGAGCTGATTTTTTTGTTTTAGATAATATGCTAGATGCCCTGAATTTTAAGATAAAAAGGCAACTTTCAGAAAGGGGAGGGGTGTCGCCGAAAATGACGGTATTTAGCAATATTAGAAACTAATAAAATAATCCTGACCACCCCCATCCCTTTTTTCCATTTCACTCTGGGAAAATAATGACGGGGCGGGATCTGCATCCACCATACAGCAATGTCTTCTCGCTTAAAATGAAATGAATTGCAAGTTTATTGCGATAAACTGTAAGAGCCAAATAAACCCACACACAGCCAGAAGTTTCCCATCGTTTGCCTTCTTACTAAATACAATCCTGTCACAATAAGATGCCTGTTACGGTGCCAGTCATTGACAAATCCAGTCCCAGACAGTTCCTCCTCATCCTATGCAACACTGGTGAAAGCGGTTGGCTGTCCTGTTGCACAGAACAGAATTCTCCGCAGTGTTATCCCCAATTGAGCTGCCTCTCCGTTTCCTTGCACAGATCGCAGCCTACAGGATACTGAAACAGAAAAAGGACAAGGGAGCCAAAGAGAGGGAAAGAGACAACCCCTGCCTTAATCTGGCTGCGGGATTAGTTAAGAGTTTATTTCCAAAATCAGAGGTAGCGACGGGTGATGTGAAATTTCAGCTCAAACTGCACCATGCTGTTCCAGGACACACTTTGGAAGAAAAAAAAACAAAAGCGGAGAACATCCCTGATCAGAATTTTGCAGCTGACACTTTTAGCCCTGCCCGGTTTGCGGGTCAGCTCCACAATCTTGAACTGACCCTCCCAGAGTTGAGAGGGATCACAGCTCCACATTGTCAACCCTGCAACCATTGAATCTATTGATGCTTTAAAATGCATTGCTGGCATCCACCAAAATAAAATTGGATTTTCAAAACACGGAATGTAATTGACATTAACAGGGTCTATTATGTTGCAATTTGCAACTTGAAGATCGTGATAAGCGGAAGATAATTCACACTTACATGTCAGGCTGAAGTTCCAGCGAAACTGCCAGTCTAATTGCGAAGTAGTGGAGGTAGATCAGCACAACTTTTAAATCCATCCCTGCTTTGTGTCTGCCTCCCCCTGCAAAGGCTCGGAAATGGGTAGTTTGGGATCTGCTCGGTGTTGTCCCGGCTCCTGAGCCCTCCAGTCTGAGAAGATCACAAGCTGCTCTCAATTAGTTCATCCCGTTACTCACTCCAGCGCCCAAAGCAATGGCTGTATTTAACTGTGATGTTCTCTGAATATCACTTCTCCAAAGTTCTCTTTGTAATGCTCCTGGCTCACCCTTGCAGCTGCCTCCTGGGCACTGAGTGTCGAGTCACCGGCTGTGCAGGACCAGCTCGTCTCGATCACTAACTCACTCACCGGCTTTTTCAAAACCTCAAGCACAAAAACCACACTTCCGCAAATCAGCCTCCTTCTCCTAACATGTGACCCTCCGGAGTCATGGTTACTGCACACACACGGTGGGATCTTTCTGGCTGTGCTGATCTGTGTTGCTCATTAATTGACAACATCTCATCTGCATGCCGTCATCGTGGCGCTGCTTGCTTTGAAATACATGAATAAGACGTGGCTCCGTTCATTTAATTGCACGAAATGATCCCGGCCCCAGTGTTCGTATCTAGTTGAACATTAAGCTGGTGACTGCAATGCATATTGTACTTTCTATGTGTATCTGGTTCAGAGACCAAGTCTCGACTTTGCGGAGGGGACACTCATAAAGCGGCCCCCTGCCTCCGCTCATTCCGATGGTGATCACTAACAAGTTGACAAAGGGGTGTAGACCATCGATTAGAAAAATCAGCCAGTCGGCAACAGAACGCAGCGACTTCCCGATTTTCGGCTGTGTATAGGAGACTTTTCCTCCCTACAGGTGGAGGGGAAATATTCCAGGGTTAGTTCCACCCTCATCTCATGTGTAATAGGAACACAGGAGCAGGAGTAGGCCATTCAGCCCAACGAGCCTGCTCCGCCATTCAATAAGATCATAGTTGATCATCCACTTCAATGCCTTTCCCCACACTATCCTCATATCCCTGGATGTCATTGGTATTTAGAAATCTGTCAATCTCTACTTTAAACATACTCAATGACTGAGCTTCTAGAGCCCAGTGGGGTAGAGAATTTCAAAGATTCACAACCCTTTGAGTAAAGAAATTTCTCCTCTTCCTGGTCCTACTCTGCACATCTATTCTTCCTACCAAAGTGGATAATGTCACATTTTTCCGCATTATATTCCATCTGCCATCTTCTTGACCACTCACTAAGTCTGTCCAAATCCTCTTGAAGCCGTTTTGCATCTTCCTCACAACACACATTCCCAATTAGTTTTGTGTCATCTGTGAACTTGGAAATATTACATTTGGTCCCCACATCCAAATCACTGAAAGATATTATGAACAGCTGGGGTCCAAGTACTGATCCTTGCAGTACCCACTCGTCACAGCCTGCCAACGTGAGAACAACTCTTTTATTCCTATTCTCTGTTTTCTGCCTGTTAACCAATCCTTAATCCATGCCAGTATATTACCTCCTATCCGTTGTGCTTTAATTTTGCTAATCAGCCTCCTGTGGGGAACTTTATCAAAAGCCTTCTGAAAATCCAAGTATATCACATCCACCGACTTGCCTTTATCAATTCTGTTAGTAACATCCTCAAAAAACTCCAACAGGTTTATCAAACCTGATTTCCCATTCATAAATCCATGTTGGCCATGCCCAATCAGATCATTATTATCCAAGTATCCATTTATCACATCCTATCGAATTGATTCCAACATTTTCTCTTTGACTGATGTCAGGCTAACAGGTCTGTAGATCCTTGTTTTTTCTCTCCCTCCATTCTTAAATAGTGGTGTGACATTTGCCACCTTCCAATCTGCAGGAACTGTTCCAGAATCTATAGAATTTTGGAAGATGATCACCAATGCATCCACTATCTCCATAGCTACCTCTTTCAATAGTCTGGGATGTAGAATATCAGGTCCTGGGGACTTATCAACCTTCAGCCCCATTAATTTCTCCAATACAACCTTCTTACTAATACTAATTTCCTTCAATTCCTCATTCTCCCTAGTTTCTTGAATCTCCAATTCTGGAAAATTTCTTGTACCTTCCTCAGTGAAGACAGACACAAAGTAATCATTTAGCTTCTCTGCCATTTCTCTATTCCCCATTATAAATTCTTCTCACTCTGCCTGTAATAGACCCACATTTGTCTTAGCCAAACGTTTTCTTTTTCCATACCTCTCTGCTTTAGTTCAAGAGTTGCATTGGCAGGGTGTTGGGGGCTGTTGGCCTGAATATACTCTCGCTGAGGAATAGTGAATGTGGTATCAGAGTCCAAGCTGTATTTCACAGGTGAAGCAAAAAATCACCTGCAATCTGGGGGGAGAAATTCAGTATTGGTGTGCATGTTTTTTGGTTCATTTACAGTTGGGGGCCCAATTTCAGGTTGCCATCTTCCAAGCTTGATCTTCCCCAGAAGTGCACTGACTGCGAAGTTGGAAGCCGGCAACTTCTAGGGTTGCAATGTGCCCATTTGAAATGAGCATTCGGTGCCCTGCATATGAAAATCACAGTCCTAATGCCAGTTGTAGGACCCCAATCCAATTGACTCATGAAAAGGCAAAACTTGCGCTGGGCTTGCTCCACCCAGTTCTCCTGGGTTTTCAACAGCTTATCCGGCAGTTCTTGAACAGCCAAGAAGAGCAGGCTGGTGGCCTGCTCCCTCTGATTTGCTTACCCCAACACAGACGTTCCTGAAGGCTTGTTTGCCATCTAACCCAACTGTAATTCCTAAAGCCCTGACTGGATTAGCATCACAGCTAACCCGTTCATTGAAAATGAAGCCCGTGGCCCAATTTTATTCAGGCCTCAGGACACCAGCTTTGGGTGGGTGCTGAGATCATCAAGTTCAGACCCGAAACAGCCACAAGTTGGATTTCTCCCCTGTTGTATCCACTTTGCATTTTAAAAATTGGTGTTTGAGAATATCCTCAGACCTTATATAAAAGACCCACCAGAATGAACAAATAGAGGAGAAACCTCATGAGAATTATTTGAACCAAAATAACAGCTGCACATAAAGCGCTCAGTAGCAAAGGACTCCAAAGTAATACCAGCCATACTTTCCACTTAATCCATTTATACTTTGCTTTCAAATGGAAATTACATAGTTGTAATCTTTGCAGGGTAGAGTAGATTAAAAAGTGCTCTAAAATTAAATTTGATATTAATTTGCACAAGGTGGTCATATAATTGATGGTTATGTAAGTAACAGTTATATAATGAATAGTTGGCTATATATGTCATTGTTTCCTTTGTAATACAAAAATCTCTTGGATTCTTTGCGAAACTGTATATTTCCTGTACTTGATACCATCTTTTTCTCATCTCATGTGCTGCCAGTCTTCCTGGGGACCTATTCCACCACTTTTGGTGGGGTCAGTTGAAGAGGGGTGGGAGGAGGCTCATGTGGAGCATACATACTGTCATGGACCAGCTGGGCCAAATGGCCTGTTTCTGTGCTGTAAATGCGATGCAATTTTATGTTGCTCTCAGTTTACTAGTTTTCCCTTCCTGTTGTCCTTACTCCAGTTCTTGCCATTCCAACAACAATTTGCATCCATATAGTTCTTTTAACATAGTAAAACATCGCAAAGCTCTTACATGGCATCTCCCATATCAGAATCTCCATGCTCTCCTCGCTCTGCTAGATTGCTTACATGTATACTGTATCCATTGGTGTCTCCAAGAAAAATGATCAAGATTACTAGTCATTATTACTCATTTTAAAACTGTTCTTAAAATAAGTGAATTGATACAACACCTCCCTGCAGGGGTTCATTTTATTCAGCGAGCAGTGGAGCGAACATACTCGGGTGATATTAGGTAATAGGAACTTAATTATGTTTCTTAGTCTTGGCATCCACATGATCACTCCTGTTAAATCGCCAGTTATCTTTTCGTTCCCGATTCTACTAAGCATTTAAGATGTGTTAGGAAACATTCTCAGAAATTGGAAAAAATGGTCTCTGAGCAAAAAAGTGTCTAGATCATAATGGCTGTCTGCTCAGGATCATTAGAGGGAAGGTGAACACGCAGTTTTGATGGAAGTACTTCACACAGAGGGTGGTAAATATGTGGATACCTTTTTGGCAAAATAAATGATTGAGAGGTAGAGAAGAGAGCAGTTTTCAAACCTGGGGAGCTGCCAGGAAAACTGCAATAGTCGTTTCCGGTTCTAAACATTCCTATGTTCCGAGGTTTGGAAAGAGAAAATGTGCTGATTTATGTTGCTTTAGTGCATCTGTTCCACTCTTTACCTGGTGGTTTCATTGAGGAGCAATGTAAAAGTAACTATGTAAAAGTAATCATTTTGTTTAAGCTCTTAAAACTGATCTAACAGTAAGTACTTAATGTCGGGGCTCTTTTAAAAGTGCATTTCTCCACCAGTTTTTACTGTGATTGAAAGACAGCCTTGAAGACTCCATAGAAACACATGTTAAAAAATACACTTTAGTTCAATATAGTTATAATAATTTTGAAATGGAAAGGATTGACATTGTAATATTTTATACCAATTGGGCAGTATTTTAACCAATAAAAGTCAGAGGAATAAAAGCTTCAAAAAGCACCTTTTCAAAACAGTAATTCTCATCCACTTTATAAGACTGAGTTCTAAATATAAATGTATGTAAAAGGTTCTGACTTCAGAACACAGTGTACCTACCTTTTCCCTTTTTCTCTATGTAACTGACCTAAGGAGCAGAGTGGCCAACTTTATGCCCAGTCAACTCACATTTTTCACAAGTGAAGATAAAATCAGGAAGCACCATGCTCTGTCCTGGTATTTACTGATTCCTGACTTTAATTTACAGCAATCTGTGAGGTGGACAGCAGTGATCCATATACACAAACCAAGCACATTCTAGTCTAATTTCTCTTTTTAAAATATTTCTCACAGGGCCATTTGAGGAGATCAAATTCTTTGGCTTTACCCTGAACAGTGAAAAGAAATCCATTTTGGCATTGTACAGCATTAAGATTCGTGAAGAGAGGCTGATGGTAATTGATCCATTCTACAGGGGTGTCCTGTAAAATTCCACTTAATATATCAGAAAGTCAAAGACTTTATGGCATTCCTCTCTGTTGTTTTACCTGCATTTAAAGCAATAAACAAACACAAGTAAATGCCTAATGCATGGTCCAACAGAGTTGATACTGGATTCCACAATATAGAGCTGAGTGAAATAAAGTGCAGACTGGAAGCCCAGACTGGTAGAAAACCAAAGTTTCTAAGTGAGAATCAATACCAGAAACTACCTGGCTAGCGTACATGGACCATTGTCTTCTTTTCACATATTCCTGCAAATTTGAAACATGATGAAGAACAGTGGAAGGCACAAGAGGTGTAAGTTAAAACAATGAGTGTGCTTCCTGATACTCACTTTAAAGATTATTTTCTTCAGTTTTTCTTTATTTTTCTTTAGTTACAATATATACTCTAGAAGGAAAACCTAGTAAAGGACAACAACTGTTTACTGGTTTGTGCATTTCTCTCTTGTTTCTCTCTTTTTCTTCAGCAGTTGTTCATGATTCTGCCATTCGCCCCTCCTTTAGATACATCTTTACTTGTCTTTACTTAACTTGTCCCATTACCACACCTTTGTCCTTAGCACCACCAAACCTTTTGTCATTTAATCTCTGCAGCCTTCCACCTCATCACAGAACTTCCCTTCTATTCTTTTTCCCACCCTCACCCCTTACACTTCCTTAAAACCTATTACATTTCTAACTTTTCCCAGTACTAATGAAAGGTGATTGACTTGAATCGTTACAAAAACAGAAAATGCTGGAAATACTCAGCAGGTCTGGCAGCATCTGTGGAGAGAAAAACAGAGTTAACGTTTCAGGTCTGTGTGACCTGATAAACAGTTAACTGTTTCTCTCTCCACAGATGCTGCCTGACCTGCTGAGCATTTCTAGCATTTTCTGTTTTTATTTCAGACTTCCAAAATCTGTAGTATTTTGCTTTTGTAGTAGACAACAATTGTGCCTCTTAAGAACAAAGCTCTGGAGAAGAATTACTATTTCAACTTGCATTATGCTTCAAGCGCTCACCCTTTCAAATGCATGATTTCAGCTGGATGAATTGAGGAGAGCACAGTGCGGATGTTAACTGCATCTGAACAACGGGCAAATAAATATGCACTCATGTTGGTCTCAGTGCCAGCTTGAAGCAGCCTTGATAGATGCTTGGAAATAGCTCAGTTTAATATGGTTTCCCATTCAGAAAATGGTATTATATTGGGGTGCAATACCTCCATGGCCTCACTCCTCCCTATCTCTGCAACTTCCTCCAGCCCCACACCCTCCACTATTCCAATTCTGGCCTCTTGCACGGCCCATATTTTCATTGCTCCGCTATTGGTAACTGTGCCTTCAACTGCCTAGGCTTTAAGCTCTGGAATCACTCATTAAATCTTCCTGTCTCTCCATCTGTCTTCCATTAAGATGCTCCTTAAAATCTACTTTTTTGGCCAAACTTTTTGGTAGCTGCCCTATTATCTTCTTATGTGGCTTGGTGTCAGATTTTGTTTGATAACGCTCCTGTGAAATGCCTTAGGACATTTTATACACTAAAGCGCTATATCAATGCAAGTTGCTGTTCTTATCACACTTAACAAAACTCATAAAGATTGAAAACTAGAGGGGATAGGCATGAACGTGTCTATCTCCTCCTTCCCCTCCTACAGCAAACAGGATACTCCCATGAGAGATACAAATAAACACTGATTTGCTTTGCAGTAATTAGCAACTTCCAGCTTTCACAGAGATTGTTAGACATTCTGTCGACTTCTTGCATTTTCTACTATCAAAGTCAGCATTACAATCTGCCAATGCACAGTGGCTTTTGGCACATGACAATTCTGATGAGGGCAGGGTGAGGACTCTGTGTGCAAGCATCATATATCATACAGTTTCAAAACTTGCCACATCCAGCAGTGGATAACTGAAAAGTAAGATCACAGGGCAACATTAATTCAGGAGAACTGCTGATATAAATGTATTACATTGACTGTGCCAGATGTCAACGTAACACTATTTCTATCCCGATGTGTACTTTGAGTTTACTATATACTGCTGTTTTTCATTTAAAATAGATATTACAGTCAATGTTTTTTGTCGCAAATCTGAAAATCTTTGTGATACACTGTTTGACAGAGAAGTAGAATTGTTAGCACAGGGAGAGACCATTCAGCCCTTCCTTCCTGTGCTGGAAATAAGACCCCCTCTCAGGGACTGATTTTACATAGGCTTGTATTTCTGCTTTGTTCCCATGGTGAGTTGCTCAGTTCATAAAATGGTGCTGGAATCTGTCGAAGGATGGTGTTAGGGGGTTGGCTCATAATTTATAAGTCCCCATGTTCAAATCAAGGAGCAGCCTGCCAAGGCTCAATGGGTAGATGCACTAAGTACTGGGACACAGAGCAGAAATTGTAAAAATATGATCCCTGGTCACTTCAAAGTTGATTATTCTCAATTAGAATGGTCATGCCATCCATTCAGACAGACTGTCCTGGGCAGAATTTCTTAGCAAATCATCCTTTCTGGCTTATTTTTATCAGGCTCTACTTTGGTAAATGTGAAGTTAATTAACAGAAGAAGTTACATTTGTGTTTATTACATTCCAGCAATTTGTTGGTCTACATGAGCTTGTTAATACAACAATAATGCAATGTCTAACGTGTCTTTGTAGGGTTTAACCTGATTCTTCCTACCCTTTCTCCAATGTGGTGGAATAAATTTAGCTACAATACAAATGACATGCTGTTTCTTAAGTAGGAACATCATCCACTGAGCATAACATGCACACATAAATTAAACTTCATCAATATGTTACATAGTATGACATAGTATTACATTGCCAGAGGGAAATTACTGTTCTGCTATTCTCCTAGAATAACATGAAACACTCAACTCTCATTTCCTATTTTTGCACATGCATACCACACACTTATACTTTCAGACTTGTCTGCTGTGGCCAGTAATTGAAAATCAGGTGGGGTGGGGGGGGCCTTTCAGCAGCCCCATTGATGCACCAAGGGAGGAGCAACCCACCCACCTGAAAATGACAGGAAACTGCTTAAATAGGCAAATCAGGGTCCTATGCCAGTTGTCTTTTGCCCTGTTCAATTGTACCAAGCACCTAACAGCCTAACCAATGTTTTTTAATCGGACCGCCAAAGGCTCCAGATAGAGCAGGCAGGGTGCTTTCAGTTTTGTTTGGTGGAATCAGGAAGTATCGGAGCCAGGTGTCTGCTTTCAAAGAGCTGCAGCAAAGAAGATTAAACTCATCCACCAGATGAAGTAAAAGAGAAATTCAATTCTCATTTTCTTTCCCCAAAGAAATCATTCTGTTTCATTTGCTAGTCAAAATTTATCAGAGAAGCCATTCCCACACGTTGGGCTGGATTTTAAGAAGCTAGCAGGGGTCCCAATGCCGGGCCAAAAACGGGAGGGGAACCTTGCCTTGGCCATTTGGGGGACCCCTGGCTGCATTTCATGGCACTCAGGGAATTAAAAGCCCAGTGCTGGGGTCCTTGTCCTTTTAAGGATGGGGGATTCCCCCCTTCAAGAGCTATCGGTCAATCAGAGGGCCGGCAGCTCAGCAGTCCCAGCAGCGCTACCGGGAGCGGTGGCCACTGCTGCAACTGCAGCAGTAACTGAGCCAGGAGCTTGGACTACAGGTAAGCGGGGACCGGCTTGCTGGACCCAGTCAGGCAACCCCAGTGAGGGGTGAATGTGTTGGGTTGTTGAGGAGAGGGGTGTGAGTGGCAGCACAGGGGCAGCCTATGCCACTGGGGGCTCTCTGTAGGCCATAGACTGCCCACGGAGGAGGGCACGCCCCACACCCCCACCAGCCCACACAGAGGCCACCTGGAGTTACTGGGCGGCCTCCTCACAATGTGGAGGGCCCCGCCACTGCTTGTAAAAATGCCAATGGCAGCAGGAAGAGGCCCTTAAGTGGTCATTAGCTTAAGGACCTCACTTGGTCTCTGGGTGGGAAGGTTGTCCTCAATCTTCCCACCACTGGACTAAATTCATTGGTGTGGGAAAGTGATGGCCATCTCTCCCATCACCTTCCCTCAGAATTTTCTGGTCCTTCCCACCCTGCCCGTCCCTAGAGAGCTCATAAAATTCAGCCCATTATCTTCCCTTGGAAATCTCTGATAACCCACTCACCTGTCACCAGAAGTTGTTAGGCCCTAATCGTGGCTTTCCACAACCCACTGTCACCAGAAATACTGCCCTTTTAGACCCATATCAGGATATTCCTCCTTCACAGCAGCTGGACTACCGAATGCAGAACGTACAAGCCTTGTACTGATATTTTGTATGTATAATGTTCAGATTTCTCTTTTATCACTGTACTCCAAGTGTGTTTAAGCTAATTCTTATGATGGCACCTTTGGAAAAAACCCTCCAGAAATGATGCAGATTTATTTGCATAAATTTTAACATGCAAGCCTGCACATATCAGTCACCAGACCTTAACTGACTCTAAGCAGGTTGCCATCATCTGGAAAGAGGTAGAGGAATAAAAAGTGGGATTGACATCACTAGAAAAATGTAGTCCCGTTCAACAATCCACATTTGACTGTTAACAGAGCAGTTGGAGTATCAGAATGTAACCAGGTTATACCCCTCACTATACACTCAAAACACAATTTTGTACTGAGTTCTACTTAGTACTAAAGGCCAAACCACAAACTCCAGGACAATGTCATGTTGAATATCTGCTCATGTTTTCATAGCTCACTTACTCTTCTCAACCGGTTTCCGCTATGATGTCATTACCACTTGCTATTTAAACAAAATGATAAAAAGAAACCTAAACAAATATAAAGTTATTGATAATTCTTTACAGCTGTGTTTTTTAAAAGGAGTTCTGATTCCCTCTTTAAAAAGATCCTGAGTGAGCCACTGTGTGAAAAGTAACAATCACATTCTAAAAACACAATTAAAAAGAAACAGCAGAGTCTTTTTCAAAGGATGTAATTAAGTTACGGTCAAAGGGAAATCATCGTCCCCCAACGCAGGCAATCTATTCTGAATCTGTCTTCCTCCGGTCTGTGTAATCTGCCAAGTCCCATTTCAGTCTCCTGGTGTACTTATACTGATGTCTAGTTTTACACATTTAAGAGATAGTTATTGTGTGTTCATAAGACACTCCCTTTGAAATAAATCTTACCTGTCACATTCCTCCCCTTACAACAGAGTCGTAATAGTGATTACGAGGAGATATGGAAGACCCACTCACTGCCACACTTCTTTCCTGATTGCCCCCTGATGTCATGAGTCCTGCGCCTGCCCTGCCAGTATTATTTAAATTAGCTGAACCTGAATTTCTAATGGAGTCAGCCTCTTTTCATTTTGGTGGGTATACATTGTGCTCCACCACACTTACATCACCATGTTGGGGTCCCAGGAATTTCTAGCCCAGGGTATTAATTGCTGGTAATTTAACATTCATCTGCTCTAATGTGCTGCAGGGCATAGTTTATTTTATTAATCCACAAGAGGGTGCTGCATGAATTCATATAGTTATTAGAAAACTTCAACATGGCTTCTGAAAAACGTAATGTCTCACTAAACGTGTTGAATTTTTTACAGCAAGTAATGAGTTTGGTGGATGAAGGTAGCTCGGCCAACATTTTCTACTTGGATTTTCTAACACCTTTTGATAAGATGCCACACAATAAGCTCCACCACCTCTGGCTGTCATCAGTATACATGTGGGAGGTGACCACATGTCTGCAGATGAAGTCCGCAAGGGCAGTATGTGGATGAGGAACAGGAGGGGGCCAAAAATAGATCAATCGTGTCCCTACAGATAACAGTGGCTACTAGAGAAGGTCAAGGGTTGGGCATTCTGTGGTGAGAGGCTCAGTTCCTGACTCCCCAAAGCCTTTTCACCATCTACAAGGCAAAAGGTTGGACAGTGATGGATTAGTCTCCACTTGCCTGGCATGAGTGCAGTAGCAGCAACACTCAAAAACCTTCCCATCATCCAGGACAAAGCTGTCTGCTTAATCAGCACTTCACCCACTAGCCGAAGCATCTGCCCCATCCACCATGTACCATGGATGTATTGTGTACTATCTACAGGATGCACTGCAGCAACACACCAAGGCTTCCTCGGCAGCACCTCTTGAACCCGAAACTTGCATCTATCATGAGTCCAAGAGGAGCAAGTGTATGGAAAAACCATTACTTCGAAGTTTGAGTTACAGCATCCTGATTTAGGCATATGATCGTTGCATGGTCAAAATCCTGGAAATGCTTACATTGTTGGGAGTTCCTTCACCACACAGGTTGCAGCAGTTCAAGAAGGCGGCCCACCACCAGCTTCTCAAGGGCAACTAGAGATGGGCAATAACTGTTGATGTCCACAGCCCAAGAATGATTTTAAAAATGTCACTAGCGCTTTGATTATACTGTCATATTTGGGAATAGAAAATAGTAAAGGATAATTTCTGCATATTGATATAAATGTGTTTTGAAAGTTAGGCACCCCAAAGCAGTGATTTTCACATTTTTCTGTATGGGAGAAACTGCTCGAATCAACAAAAGACAGGGTCAATTATTCAAACAAAAATAATGCAAAAAACATTTTTTTTAAGCACATAACAGACCCTGGGCTATAAAGGTTATTCAACCCAACTGCACCTACTGATTGTGCTGATCAAAGCAGGGAATTCATGCAGCACCCTCTTGTGGATTAATAAAATAAACTATGCCCTGCAGCACATTAGAGCAGATGAATGTTAAATTACCAGCAATTAATACCCTGGGCTAGAAATTCCTGGGACCCCAACATGGTGATGTAAGTGTGGTGGAGCACAATGTATACCCACCAAAATGAAAAGAGGCTGACTCCATTAGAAATTCAGGTTCAGCTAATTTAAGTAATACTGGCAGGGCAGGCGCAGGACTCATGACATCAGGGGGCAATCAGGAAAGAAGTGTGGCAGTGAGTGGGTCTTCCATATCTCCTCACAGTATTGTGAAAGGAACAGCCTGTTAGACCGCAAACAACAAGGTAAGCTTGTAAAATATGCTTACCTGAATGCGGAGCAGGTATCATAGGGAAAGATACCTGCACCTTAATGGATAAACCCAAGGTGCACTTAATATTGGGCCTTGGGCCTCTTTATCATAAAGCCAGGGTGCTGACACCTAATAGGCATCCCCAGGCAGGTCGTTGGAGACGAAGCCTTGAAGATTAAGCTACTGCATCACCTGCAGTGACCCTCAAATGAGTCCGTAAGAGGTACTGGGAGAAGTGGGGCAGGGCAGCCAGGCAAGCTTGTCCCAGAGGTGACAATTGGTCAGTGCAACTAAGAGGGGAGAGTATCAATGGCTGGAATCATGAAAGGTAGGACAAGTGGTGGCTGTCAGCTACCAGTAATTTTAATAAAAGCAAAATACTGCAGATGCTGGAAATCTGAAATAAAAACAAGAAGGGTCACTGACTTGAAACATTAACTCTGCTTCTCTTTCCACCAGTAATTTTAATGTGGGTTTGGGAGAAGCACTTCACCTCTTTCCAGTTCCACTTTCAGGTAAGTTTTTTTAACAACTTTAAATTTGGTGATGGCCTGCAGCAATTCCGTTAAGTGGTCATCTGGACCTGGTTTGCCTACATGCAGCCAGCGCCGGCTGCTTCAGGCCAAACCAATATTGCAGAGATCTCAAGCATGTGTTAGGCCCCTTATTTGCATATTGCAAAAGATCTAATACTTGTTTCAGGCACAGGCCCTGGACAGCTATTTTGTTGACTCACCAATATGCTGGGTAGCACTTTTCCATCTCATAATAAGCATGTACTTCCTGCCTGCTATATTGGAGGTTTAGACACCCATTTAGTGTTATGTTTCATGTGGGGTTACTGGGTTTGGTTTGTAATGTCTGATTTAACTCGGAGCAATGCTGATATGACACCTGTGTTAAGTAATCAACTGATTTATTTACAAGACTTAACTATAAAAGGTTCCTACTAGATTTCAGCAGCCAGTATTCTATGGAAGTTTTTAGCATTCTCTTGGTTTTACTTCAACTCAGCAGCTCCACCCAGAGACTTAAGCAATCAAATGCAGTGAACACAGATAATGGACAGACTGTACCAATCAAATCCTGACCAGTCAAGCACTACATTTAGCACCTGAGAAATGGTGACAGCA